>NC_091985.1:83023321-83328682 GCF_044704955.1 Pristiophorus japonicus
GCTTTGTAGGACATTGTGAATTTGATGGATTCCTTGAGCAAATGCTAAGAGACATTTTTGTGCTTGGCATTAGCCATGAGGTTATCCTTTGCAAACTATTGACTGTTGAAACACCGAATCTGAGCAAAGCCATAACGATAGCCCAAGTATTTATGTCCACCAGTGATAACACCAAACAAATTTTGCAGCATAAAGAGGTTTCAGCAAGTACTGTACTCAAAGTATCATCGTTTTCAGGCAGGAATGCATATAGCAGAACATACATGCCGGCAGTTGCATGATCTCAGATGACCCAGAGTCCACCATCAATCATTAATGCGAGGCAGTTAACGCCTTGTTGGCGCTTCAAACACTATGTGTGCAAAGGCTGTGGAACAATGGGACACCTCCAGCGAATGTGCAGGTGAACTGCAAAATCTGCAAACCACCACGTTGCAAAGGAGGATCGATCCATGGTGGATCAGGCTGAACTAGAGATTCGAACCGAGGAGGCAGAAGTGTATGGGGTACACATCTTCATCACAAAATGTCCACCAATCATGCTAAAAGTCGAACTAGATGAAATTCCAGTATCCATGGAACTGGACACGGGTGCAAGTCAGTCTATCATGAGCAAAAAGACCTTCGACAAGCTGTGGTGCAACAAGGCACACAGGCCCAAGCTGAGCCCCATTCACACCAAGCTAAGAATTTACACGAAAGAGCTGATCCCTGTTATTGGCAGCACAGCAGTAAAATTCTCCTATGATGGAGCAATGCACGAACTCCCACTATGGATTGTACCAGGAGATGGCCCCACTCTGTTCGGCAGATGCTGGCTGGGAAAAATCCGCTTGAACTGGGACGACATCCATTGATGATGCCTCATGTGCCAGGCATCGGAAGTTTCTCAGGGGCGAAGGTGCAGATCCACTTGGTTCCCGGTACATGACCCATCCACCACAAGTCACAGGCGGTGCCATATATGATGTGAGAGAAAGTGGAAATTGAGCTGGACAGGCTGCAGCGAGAAGGCATCATCGTGCCGGTGGAGTTCAACAAGTGGGCCAGTCTGATTGTTCTGGTTCTCAAAGGCGACGGCACGGTCAGAATTTTTGGGGACTATAAAGTAATGATTAACTTGTTTTTCGCTACAGGACCAGTATTCGCTACCTAAGCCAGATGACCTATTTGCGATGCTGGCAGGAGGGTAGACATTCACCAAGTTGGACCTGACCTCGGCCTACATGACGCAGGAGCTGGCGGAATCGTCGAAAGGCCTCACCTGCATCAACACACACAAAGGTCTGTTCATCTACAATAGATGCCCGTTTGGGATTCGATCGGCCTCGCCAACTTTCCAATGCAACATGGAGAGCCTGCTAAAATTGGTTCCGCGCACCGTGGTTCTCCAGGGCGACATACTGGTCTCAGGTCGGGACACCATCAAACACTTGAAGAACCTGGAAGAGGTTCTAAGTCAGCTAGATCGCGTGGGACTCAGGTTGAAACGCTTGAAGTGTGTTTTCCTGGCGCCAGAGGTCGGGAAGAATCGCGGCAGATGGCATCAGACCCAACAACGCCAAGATGGAGGCCATCAAGAACACACCGAGACCACAGAATGTGACTCAGCTGCGGTCATTCCTGGGACTCCTCAACTATTTCGGTAATTTCCTAACTGGGTTAAGCACCTTGCTAGAACCCCTACTTGTGCTGCTACGCAAGGGAGACGACTGGGTATGGGGGAAATCACAAGAGGCTGCTTTTGAGAAAGCCAGAAATCTGTTACGTTCCAACAAACTGCTTGTTCTGTACAACCCATGTAAATGTTTAGTGCTAGCTTGCGATGCGTCTTCATACGGGGTCGGATGTGTGTTACAACAAGCTAACGAATCGGGAACATTGCAACCGGTCGCCTATGCGTCCAGGAGTTTGTCCAAGGCTGAAAGGGCCTACATCATGACTGAAAAAGAAGCTCTGGCATGCTTTTACGGGGTGAAAAATTGCACCAGTATCTGTTTGGTCTCAAGTTTGAGTTAGAAACTGACTATAAGCCGCTCATATCGCTATTCTCAGAGAGCAAAGGGATTAATACCAATGCCTCTGCCCGCATCCAAAGATGGGCACTCCGCTGTCTGCATATAACTATGTAATCCGCCACAGACCAGGCACAGAGAACTGCACTGATGCTCTCAGTCAGCTACCATTGCCCACCACCGGGGTGGAAATGACATAGCCTGCAGACTTGCTCTTGGTGATGGATACATTCGAAAATGAAAAGTCACCTGCCAGGACGCTTTACTGTCCCTTGTAAAAAGAACTGTGTCCTCCATGGGAGCTGGTCCAGCATCCCAGCGGATGCATGAAGAGATCAAGCCGTTCCAGCAGCGCAAAGACGTAATTTCCATACAGGCGGACTGTCTTTTGTGGCGTAATCGCGTGGTTTTGCCTAAGAAAGGCAGGGAAACATTCATACGCGACCTACACAGTACCCACCCAGGCATAGTAATGATGAAAGCTACAGCCAGATCCCATGTGTGCTGGCCCCAGCATCGACTCAGATTTAGAATCATGCATTTGCCAGTGCAATACTTGCTCTCAACTGAGCAATGCATCCAGAGAGGCACCGCTAAGTTTGTGGTCATGGCCCTCCAAACTGTGGTCTAGGATCCACGTTGACTTCGCTGGCCCGTTTCTAGGCAAGATGTTTTTGGTTGTTCTGGATGCTTATTCAAAATGGATTGAATGTGTAATAATGTCTGTAAGCACGTCGACTGCCACCATCGAAAGCCTACGGGCCATGTTTGCCATGCATGGTCTGCCTGATGTCCTTGTCAGCGACAATGGGCCATCAATACTGAATTCAAGGAATTCATGACCCGCAATGGGATCAAGCACGTCACATCTGCCCCGTTCAAGCCCGCAGCCAACGGCCAGGCAGAACGGGCAATCCAAACCATCAAGCAAAGCTTGAAACACATGTCGGAAGGCTCCCTGCAGAACTGTCTGTCCCGTGTCCTGCTCAGCTACCGCACCAGACCCCACTCACTCACCGGGGTTCCCCCAGCCGAGCTGCTCATGAAAAGGGTGCTCAAAACAAGGCTATCTCTTGTCCACCCTGATCTCCATGATCACGTCGAGAGCAGGCGGCATTAACAAAGCATGTACCATGATCGCGCAAACTTGTCACGCGATATTGAAGTCAATGACCCTGTATTTGTACACAACTATGGACATGGTCCCAAATGGCTAGCTGGCATCGTCATAGCCAAAGAAAAGAGTTGGGTTTTTCAGGTCAAACTTGCCAATGGACTAACGTGCAGAAAGCATTTGGACCAAACCAAACTGCGATTTTCAAGCAGCCATGAGCTACCCGGAGAGGACACCATCAACTTCGACCCTCCAACATACACACAAGTGGCAACCGACAGCACGGTTGACCACGAAGCTGAACTCACCATCCCCAGCAGCCGGGCAAGGCCAGCTGCCCAGCAGCCCAGCGAAGGACCAACCAACTCACCCACACCTGCATTTGGACCGAGATGATCGACAACGGAGCAAAAAGCCCCAGTTCATCTCACCCTGTAAATAAGTGTATTATTGACCTTGGGAGGGAGTGATGGTATGTATGCAACCCTAGGCAACCTGTTTCATACTGCCACCAGAGGGCCTATCTGTTGGAGTCCCAAGGGATCCCAGCACCCCTTGGGAGCACTGTATATAAGCAGTCCTCCCATGCTGTACCAGCACTCTGGAGTTTGAATAAAGGAGCTAAGGTCATACTTACTCATTGCACTCAGTTGCATTACTTTATTATGAGCTTAACAGTAAGTTTACCATTGTTAGTGACCATAAGCCCCTGACAGCAGTCCTCCATCCAAAGTCCCCATTTCCAAACTTAGATCACAGTATGCTGATGCTATGTCTAGGTTGCCATCTCCATCTGCTGTTGGGGAGGATTTAAACTAATATGGCAGGGGGATGGGAACCAATGCAGGGAGACAGAGGGAAACAAAAAGGAGGCAAAAGCAAAAGACAGAAAGGAGATGAGGGAAAGTGGAGGGCAGAGAAACCCAAGGCAAAGAACAAAAAGGGCCACTGTACAGCAAAATTCTAAAAGGACAAAGGGTGTTAAAAAAACAAGCCTGAAGGCTTTGTGTCTTAATGCAAGGAGTATCCGCAATAAGGTGGATGAATTAACTGTGCAAATAGATGTTAACAAATATGATGTGATTGGGATTACGGAGACGTGGCTCCAGGATGATCAGGGCTGGGAACTCAACATCCAGGGGTATTCAACATTCAGGAAAGATAGAATAAAAGGAAAAGGAGGTGGGGTAGCATTGCTGGTTAAGGAGGAAATTAAGGCAATAGTTCAGAAGGACATTAGCTTGGATGATGTGGAATCTATATGAGTAGAGCTGCAGAATACCAAAGGGCAAAAAACGTTAGTGGGAGTTGTGTACAGACCTCCAAACAGGAGTAGTGATGTTGGGGAGGGCATCAAACATGAAATTAGGGGTGCGTGCAATAAAGGTGCAGCAGTTATAATGGGTGACTTTAATATGCACATAGATTGGGTTAACCAAACTGGAAGCAATACGGTGGAGGAGGATTTCCTGGAGTGCATAAGGGATGGTTTTTTAGACCAATATGTCGAGGAACCAACTAGGGGGGAGGCCATCTTAGACTGGGTGTTGTGTAATGAGAGAGGATTAATTAGCAATCTCGTTGTGCGAGACCCCTTGGGGAAGAGTGACCATAATATGGTGGAATTCTGCATTAGGATGGAGAATGAAACAGTTAATTCAGAGACCATGGTCCAGAACTTAAAGAAGGGTAACTTTGAAGGTATGAGGCGTGAATTGGCTAGGATAGATTGGCAAATGCTACTGAAGGGGTTGACTGTGGATGGGCAATGGCAGACATTTAGAGACCGCATGGATGAACTACAACAATTGTACATTCCTGTCTGGCGTAAAAATAAAAAAGGGAAGGTGGCTCAACCGTGGCTATCAAGGGAAATCAGGGATAGTATTAAAGCCAAGGAAGTGGCATACAAATTGGCCAGAAATAGCAGCGAACCCGGGGACTGGGAGAAATTTAGAACTCAGCAGAGGAGGACAAAGGGTTTGATTAGGGCAGGGAAAATGGAGTACGAGAAGCTTGCAGGGAACATTAAGACGGATTGTAAAAGTTTCTATAGATATGTAAAGAGAAAAAGGTTAGTAAAGACAAATGTAGGTCCTCTGCAGTCAGAATCAGGGGAAGTCATAACGGGGAACAAAGAAATGGCGGACCAATTGAACAAGTACTTTGGTTCGGTATTCACTGAGGAGGACACAAACAACCTTCCGGATATAAAAGGGGTCGGAGGGTCTAGTAAGGAGGAGGAACTGAGGGAAATCCTTATTAGTCGGGAAATTGTGTTGGGGAAATTGATGGGATTGAAGGCCGATAAATCCCAGGGCCTGATGGACTGCATCCCAGAGTACTTAAGGAGGTGGCCTTGGAAATAGTGGATGCATTGACAGTCATTTTCCAACATTCCATTGACTCTGGATCAGTTCCTATGGAGTGGAGGGTAGCCAATGTAACCCCACTTTTTAAAAAAGGAGGGAGAGAGATAACAGGGAATTATAGACCGGTCAGCCTGACATCGGTAGTGGGTAAAATGATGGAATCAATTATTAAGGATGTCATAGCAGCTCATTTGGAAAGAGGTGATATGATAGGTCCAAGTCAGCATGGATTTGTGAAAGGGAAATCATGCTTGACAAATCTTCTGGAATTTTTTGAGGATGTTTCCAGTAGAGTGGACAAGGGAGAACCAGTTGATGTGGTATATTTGGACTTTCAGAAGGCTTTCGACAAGGTCCCACACAAGAGATTAATGTGCAAAGTTAAAGCACATGGGATTGGGGGTAGTGTGCTGACATGGATTGAGAACTGATTGTCAGACAGGAAGCAAAGAGTAGGAGTAAATGGGTACTTTTCAGAATGGCAGGCAGTGACTAGTGGGGCACCGCAAGGTTCTGTGCTGGGGCCCCAGCTGTTTACACTGTATATTAATGATTTAGACGAGGGGATTAAATGTAGTATCTCCAAATTTGCAGATGACACTAAGTTGGGTGGCAGTGTGAGCTGCGAGGAGGATGCTATGAGGCTGCAGAGCGACTTGGATAGGTTAGGTGAGTGGGCAAATGCATGGCAGATGAAGTATAATGTGGATAAATGTGAGGTTATCCACTTTGGTGGTAAAAACAGAGAGACAGACTATTATCTGAATGGTGACAGATTAGGAAAAGGGGAGGTGCAAAGAGACCTGGGTGTCATGGTACATCAGTCATTGAAGGTTGGCATGCAGGTACAGCAGGCGGTTAAGAAAGCAAATGGCATGTTGGCCTTCATAGCGAGGGGATTTGAGTACAGGGGCAGGGAGATGTTGCTACAGTTGTACAGGGCCTTGGTGAGGCCACACCTGGAGTATTGTGTACAGTTTTGGTCTCCTAACCTGAGGAAGGACATTCTTGCTATTGAGGGAGTGCAGCGAAGGTTCACCAGACTGATTCCCGGGATGGCGGGACTGACATATCAAGAAAGACTGGATCAACTGGGCTTGTATTCACTGGAGTTCAGAAGAATGAGAGGGGACCTCATAGAAACGTTTAAAATTCTGACGGGGTTAGACAGGTTAGCTGCAGGAAGAATCTTCCCAATGTTGGGGAAGTCCAGAACCAGGGGACACAGTCTAAGGATAAGGGGTAAGCCATTTAGGACCGAGATGAGGAGGAATTTCTTCACCCAGAGAGTGGTGAACCTGTGGAATTCTCTACCACAGAAAGTTGTTGAGGCAAATTCACTAAATATATTCAAAAAGGAGTTAGATGAAGTCCTTACTACTAGGGGAATCAAGGGGTATGGTGAGAAAGCAGAAATGGGGTACTGAAGTTGCATGTTCAGCCATGAACTCATTGAATGGTGGTGCAGGCTAGAAGGGCCGAATGGCCTACTCCTGCACCTATTTTCTATGTTTCTATGTTTCTATGTCTATCACAAGTTACACCCAATAGGGAAGAAATGTTCAATTTTTCATACATTGATGAGCTGCCAGTCACAGCTGAAGAGATTGGTAAAGCAACCAAACGTGACCCAGTCATGTCAAAGGTATATGATTACATAGCAAATGGTTGGCTAAACTAAGTAGAAGAGAAAGAAATTAATCCGTACTTTGTTCGTAGGAATGAATTATCAATGGATAAAGATTATATCATGTGGGGTGCAAGACTGGTTATCCCAAATAAGTTCAGGTCCAAAATATTAGTCGATCTTCATGACCAACACCTAGGAATGTGCTTGATCAAGAGTTTTGCATGAAGTTACTTGTGGTGGCCAGGTTTAGATAAAGATGTAGAGTACATCGTTAGTCAATATACAATATGTCAATCGTTAAGCAAGAAACCATTACAGCCATGGAAATGGCCTCCCAGGGTGTGGCAAAGGTTATATATAGATTTTTCTGAGCTAGAAGGACAACAATTGTTCATTGTGAGTGATAGTCATTCGAAGTAGGTAGAGGTGTTTCTGATGTGGAAAATAACAAGTAAAACATGAGACAATTTGCGAAGATTGTTTTCTTCATATGGCCTCCCAGAATAAATTGTGTCTGATAATGGGCCGCAATTTTGTTCAGAAGAATTTGCACAGTTCATGAGCAGAAATGGTGTGAAACATACCAAAGTTCCACCATACCACCCTGCTTCAAATGGTGCAGCACAGCGCACAGTACAAATTGTAAAACGTGCCCTCATCAAGCAAATGTTGGATCCAAATCCAAGGAAACAACAGTTGTCGTTGGACCACAAACTGACCAATTTTCTAATTATTTACTGTAATAGTCCTCATAAAACTATTGGTAGAACACCAGCAGAGTTGTTTCTCAAATGACAGACACGAACCAGGTTCTCATTGTTAAAGCCAAACTTGGCACAGTCAGTAGAAGAGAAACAATTAAGACAGAAATCGAATGATAATAGAGGTAGTGTAAGAGAGAGAAGTGGGAAATTGAATGAGAAGGTGAGAGTGAAGAACCATCAACATAAATGATTAAAGTGGTTACCAGGAAGAATGGTGAAGATATGTGGTCCTTGCACATATTTGGTCAAGATGTTTGATCATGGAACAGTTAGGTTTGTTCACATTGATCATATTTTACCTACAGAAGTGGAAGGAGTTAATAGTTGGAATGATTCGATTGTTTCTAATGAGTCAGATAGTCTTGTTACAAGTAGAATACCAGTAGCAAATCCTGATGTACTAGAAACAAATCCCAGAGAAAATCAGAATTTAAGTCTGAATCCGAGCCAGGCAGACAAACAGTCTGAATTTGTAGAGAGTCCAAATGTAGATCAAGATTTGCCCTGGGAGAAAAATTCTCCTCAGGCTCAGCCTAGAATGAGTCTAAGTTTGACACCAAGTTTGGAAAGATCTGTTCAAGAGCGAAATTATCCGCTTCGAAACAGAAAACCAGTGGTTAAGTTTGATTTGTAAATATGGAAAAATAAGTGCATATCTTTTGTTGTGTATACAAGTTATGTATGACGATTATTTTGTAATGATTACTTCTTCATTAAGGAGGATGAAGTGTAATAGAGAGTGGACTACAGATGTACTGCAACTACTAATGTAAATAATAAAGGATCATATGGCAAAGTCACATTATGACAGTTTCTCTGCAATAGCCATTTTGTTGAGTGTGTTTGTTAGTGATGTTGTAAAAATATATTGCAACACCTATGTCAGCTCTCTGAAAGAGCTGTCCGCGTAATCACATTCCCCTGCCCTTTACCCACGCAGCTTCGAATTTTTCTTTTTCAAATATTTATCGAATCCCTTTTAAATGCTATTACGGATTCTGATTCTACCACTATTTCTGGTAGGGCATTCTATGTTCTAACAACCTTCTGCATATAAAAAAAATCTTCTAACCCTCCCTTTGTTATTTTGGTGCTGGTCTCAAAATTAGCAAAATCGTACTGGTGAATCGAGAAAAAAAAGAGTACTATTATATTCCCCTATATTCTAGTTTTCTTTAGATGATGCAAGCAGAGCCACAACTGAATGTTCAATGCATTACACAAATCAGCTGAATACATACATGCTTGTTAAGTTACTGAGTCCAGCAAAAGCTCCACTTGGAATGATGTTCAGACTGGTGTATTTAAATGTCCTGGATTTGGAAGAAAAGAAGATGTTAGCAACACTATATATAAATATTTGATGCCTACGTTTATTGTTATCTATAGCTTATTAAAAATCCACAGTTATACCAATGAAAATAAATTTGTGCCCAGGGTGGTCAGGAGAGGTATTTACACAGAGGGTTCCTGTGTCAACTCATTTGCCCACCCATTGGTTTAGTGATTGATGGAAATCTGTGACTCAGCTCAGAAGCCTTGTAGGACTTTACTCACTGCTGCAGCCAGCACTCCAGACCAGCTTAAGAGCAAAGTTGATGCTCACAGATGCAGAGGTCACAAGAACACCAAAATATTTTGAGACAGGCTCATTCCAGGGAACCACTGGAGACTTCTGCCACATTAGTCAATTTGCTGTGCATACTGGCAGCAGGAAAATCACTAATGTCCTGTTCACTAGGGCTGCACAATTTATTAAGTTTGACAGTGGTCCCAGGCAAATGAACAAGCATGCAATAAAGTTCTATAGTTGCAAGATTTCCCAACCTTCTTGGGGCAATCAATAGCACTCATGTGGCTATACGTGCCCTGACTGTCAGTGCTCAGCATCACATCAGCAGAAATGGATTTCACTCCCTGAATGTATAATTACAGGCACCGATTCCTGCATGTAAATGCAAAGTATGCAGGGACCTTCCATGATACTCTTATGCTCTGACAGTCTCACATCCGCGCTCTTTCCCAAAATCAAAGGCACATATTAGGATGGCTCTTTGGAGAAAAAGGATACCCTCTCCTCCCATGGCTCATGACAGCTGTACAATGGACCACCACTGCTGCAGAGGAGCACTGCAATGATGCACAAATCAGAACCAGAATTTGACTAGAATGAGTTGTATGCCGGCTAAAGGATGATTCAGATATTTGGCTTTGTCACAGGGGTGTGCAACAGTATGCTCTGAGCACCATCTCATGAATTGTGGTAATCTTCGATATATTATACAATTTCAATCCCCAAAAGAGGCCAGAAAGGTCCCTCCCATCTCATTGCCTTCGTAATGCAGGCCCGCGTCTAGTTCAGACACCAACCCAGTGACATCATCTTTGAGAGTCCTTGGAAATCCTGGATATTGAAGTGAAGGCAGAGGCCTGATTTAACAGAACTCTGCCCCTTTTTCTTCTTCACAGCCCCGGGCACAAAGAGGAACTGATGTTTATGAGATTAGCATTGTTTGGAGAAAAGGTTGGCCAGAGCTAGGCTTGAGGATAAATGTGAGACTCCACTCGGCCAAAAGAACAAAACAAAATGTAGAGGTCAAAGTTCACAGCAGAAAGTGGGTTGACTGCACTGCAGATTACTTTACATTTGAGTAGTATAGTGAAGGACTGTCTGTGCTGACAAACTATGTCATGTTGCACAGAGCATTAAAAAACAAGTTGAATTTGCTTCAGAATCCAATGTCCATGTATCTGCTGGCTTTAAATGCTGCCTGTTTTATATTAAGAACTTTCATTTACAGGGTGCCTTTCAGGACGTTGTAAAGCAACCAACTAAGGGGCCAAATTGCCTCTTTTTTTAAGGCCCATTAGTGAATGGGGCAGGAAGGCCTTTCCACCCGGGGGGGGGGGGGGCGGGCAGGCAACATGTGCGACTCCGCCTGAAAATGGTGGCTGCTAGCCCGGCCGAACCCTCCCTGTTGGCCCAGTGGATGCCACAGAGGTCTTACCAGGCCTCGCAGTGAAGGGGAGGGACATTGCAACGCATCAGTGCCACATGGCACGTCCGCATCATCAGCGCCATGGACACTGCCCCACCCCCCCTGCCCCGCTACTATTGGAGTTTAGAAGGATGAGAGGGGTTCTCATAGAAACATAAGATTCTGGCGGGACGGGACAGGTTAAATGTGGGTAGAATGTTCCCGATGTTGGCGAAGTCCAGAACCAGAGGACACAGTCTTAGGATAAGGGGTAGGCCATATTAGGACTGAGATGAGGAGAAACTTCTTCACTCAGAGAGTTGTTAACCTGTGGAATTCCCTACCGCAGAGAGTTGTTGATGCCAGTTCATTGGATATATTCAAGAGGGAGTTAGATATGGTTCTTATGGCTAAAGGGATCAAGGTGTATGGAGAGAAAGCAGGAAAGGGGTACTGAGGTGAATGATCAGCCATGATCTTATTGAATGGTGGTGCAGGCTCGAAGGGCTGAATGGCCTACTTCTGCATCTATTTTCTATGTTTCTATGTTTCGATGTTACTGTCTCCAACAGTGCCTGAAAACGCTCAAAGGCATTTTTTGATTTAAAGAGCCTAATTTCCCACCTCTTCTTCTTGCCTCCCGCTGGGTGGTAATAATTCAAATAATTTGAATTATCCACCTGAAGTGGGGCGGAGGGCAATTTCCCCCCCTAAGTATTTTCAAAGTATAGTCATAGTTATTTTTTGTAGAAACACATGTCAGTCAACTTGCAAATAGCATGGTCCCACAAACAGCAGTGAGGTGAATGACCATTCAATTTGTTTTTGCGGGGTTGGTTGAGGAATTAGTGTTGTCCAGGGCACCATAGAACTCCCTTCTTTTCTTCAAACAGTGCCGGGGAGTTGTTTACGTCCACCTAAGAGGGCAGACACGGCCTCAGATTAACATCTCATCCAAAAGGCGGCACCTCCAACAATGGATAACTGTACTGAAGTGTTAGGCTAGCTTATGTACTGGTCCTAGAATGGGCTTGAACCCATGTCCTTCTGACTCAGGTGCGAGTGCTGTCATTGAGCCAATTCTGACATTAATTAGTTTGATACTGATGCCTGAAGACAGAGGAAAATATGATTGCTATCTATTCTGTTTACAATTCTGCAAGGCTATGCAGTAGTTTATCCCTTACTCATGAGATCACATTCATTACAGTACTAAGGAAATGCTGCATTGTTGTAGTTGCCAGACTCCTAAAGTAATTTAAGTGCTTTGGGATGTTTTGACAATAAATTTTGATGTTGCAAAAAGATTTCATTCACTGAAGAAATCTATATCTGTAGACGATTACTATGGTACAAGTGTTTTAAAGAATAACCATCCCAAATTTGTAAATTAGATCAAAACTCAAATTTTACTCATCTGAGATTTTGCTTAATTTTGACTGATTCAGAAATTTGGCCTTCACTTCATCCCTGCCAAATGGTAGATAACTCTACCTTGCTCCAGCTTTGGTCTCTGAAAATAAGAATCAATGACTTACCTCCATGAACATTTTGTGTGTAGCTGATATTGGATAAAACCTTCCATAGACAAAACAAATAACCCGATTTGTATAGTCATCATGTGACCAAATTTAACATGTCAAGCCACTAGACAGCAAGAATTTTGTTGCGTTGGCTTCAGCTCAGCTAAATATATTTCTGCCGAGTTACTGTACAGTGAGTTTCTCATGTCCTTTATGGCATACGTAGTTATCACAGTGGGATGTTGGAGTATATTGCTTCAGTCAAGATAATGTAAACTGGAATTTATACATCTGGCTGGATATCATTGCCTTTCACAGTCATTACTCGCTGATTACTGTGATTTCATTAATAGATGCTTTTTATTATAAGTAAACAGGCACAAATCACAATGAACAGATCCCTTTATGTACATTGTGTCACAGTGGCTGCATTATAGTGGGAGCCCTAAGACATGTTGCAGGAGGATATACTCGGGCAAATTATTCTTTTGCTGTGCTAGTGCATAAAGGAGCACCTTGGGCACAACAGAGAGGGAAACCTGGTTGGTGGGATTGTACGTGTGTAACAGAACCCACCCAATTTTACGTCCATTAATTTAAACAGATGGAAAATCAGGCAGCCTCCATTACACGTGATCCTTCCCACCCAATTTTCCTCTATGCCTTTAATTCTTTAAGCCAAAATAGTAAGGTGGAAAAATTGCCCTACTGTGCTCATTTAAAACTGTCATTAATCAATTGTAATGGCAAGAAGCTTGGACTTAATGGTCAGAATTTCGTTCACCTGGGCTAGTGGCCGGTGTGGCAGGTCAGACCCCATTATTCTTGTCATCACGCTCCTCAGAGCGACTTTCCCTTATTGGTGCCTATTAAGGCAAGCCCGCGCGTTTCCCAGCCCTATTAAATGGTGCAGGTCTGATGACATGATTCAGTTCCAGCTGGGATATTTAAAGGATCCTTGGCTATATTGCACCCAGGTTCTCAGATGACTCGCTACACATGCTTGTGGAGGAAGTGAAAGCATGCAAGAAGGTCCTCTTCCCTTCTAATGGGCACACGAGACCTCCCCAGGAGACCAAAAGAGCCTGGCTTGAGATAGCAGAGGAGGTGAACAGCAGGAATGTTGTGAGGAGGACCTGGGTGCAGTGCTAGAAGTGCTTCAATTATCTCATTAGATCAAGAAAGGTGAGTGCAAAGCCACACTCAACTTCCTCCTGCTGTGCCTCTCATCATATCCCCATTACTCTGCCTTCCTAGGTCTACTGCTGCACATCATTAATTACACCAACATATCTTGCACCTCCACCCAACCCGCTCTCTCGATCTACATACTCACATCCCCATCTGACTTACCACCCCTCACATTCACCCTCATCTTAATGCACCCATATAACTAACACCACACAAGGAGGCCATTTGGCATTGGCACCCCACTCATTCAGTCACCCTCAACAGATGTCATCCATCCACTCCTTACATTTATTCCACCACTCTCACTCAAACTTCTCTTCTTTCCATCCTTCTGGGAGAAGAGAGCCCACAATAAGAGGGAGAGGGAGAAAACTGGAGGTGTCCCTCCATCATTGGCCATGTTGACTCGAGCAAAGGAGGTTGCCCTTGGATGTCTTAGGAGTTGCAGAGCAGCTGATGGTGGGAGACGGAGAGAGGGGGACATTGCAGCAACCTAATGACAGAGTTACTTAGTGACAGAATTATGGGGGTATGGTAACATAGTGGTTATGTTACTGCACTAGTAATCCAGAGGCCTGGACTAATGATCCAGAGAAGCAAGTTCAAATCCTACCATGGCAGCTGGGGAATTTAAATTCAGTTAATTAAATAAAGCTGGAATTAAAAAGCTAGTATCAATAATGGTGACCATGAAACTACCAGATTGTTGTAAAAACCCAACTGGTTCACTAATGTCCTTTAGGGAAGAAAATCTGTTGGTCTGTCCTATATGTGACTCCAGACCCACAGCAATCTGGTTGACTCTTAAACTGCTCTCTGACATGGCCTAACAAGCCACTCAGTTTTACCAAACTGCTACGACAAAGTCAGCACTATACCTTCAGCACACTGAGTGCAGAGGTCCAAGAAGGCAGCTCACCATCACCTTCTCAAGTGCAATTAGGGATGGGCAATAAATGCAGGCCTTGCCAGCGACGCCCACATCCTGTGAATGAATATAAAATAAAACATCTCATACAGCCACATGGCATACAGCTGTCAGTCATATGGGGGCTGATGTCAGCAGCACTGAATGTTCATCATATGCATAATCGTATCGTTACCCATTCTTGATATAACATTTCTAAATCATCTCTTTACTATCCCACAGGTCCATCAAGAGCGCCGCCCCTGCCACTGTCCAGGAGGAAGAGGAAGCTGACCTCTCAGAGGAGCCTGCAGCCTCTGAGGGTGCACTGTCACCAGACATAAGCGTACCAGCGCAGGTACTCACATCTCGGTGGGTCCTACTCGAGCTAAAATAGTGTTGTCACCCGGTGTCTCACAAGTCACAAGTGAGCAAGAGCAGATAGTGGAGACAGAGACAGCCGTGGAAAGTGCTCGCCCTGGGCACAGGGCACTCCCAGCTCTGCTCAGCTGCTTGCAGACACTGAGCATCGGGGGCCAACAAGAAAGAGGGCGATGCTGGAGGTGTAGGAAGAACTGCAGGAGGCTCGGACAGGTTTTGCGACTCTGATGTCTGCAAATGTGCGGAGAATGGAGGAGTCCATCTTCAACATGAGCTCCACCGTGTTGCAGGTGATGGCAACTGTAGGCTCTTCCATGGAAAGGATGGCCACCTGCATGGAGCAACTAAAGCGTCACTAACATGAGGACATGCTATTTATGGAGAATAAGAACATAAGAACATAAGAAATAGGAACAGGAGTAGGCCATACGGCTGCTCGAACCTGCTCCGCCATTCAATAAGATCATGGCTGATCTGATCATAGATTCAGCTCCACTTCCCCGCCCGCTCTCCATAACCCCTTATCCCCTTATCGTTTAAGAAACTGTCTATTTCTGTCTTAAATTTATTCAATGTCCCAGCTTCCACAGCTCTCTGAGGCAGCGAACTCCACAGATTTACAACCCTCTGAGAGAAGAAATTTCTCTTCCTCTCTGTTTTAAATGGGTGGCCCCTTATTCTAAGATCATGCCCTCTAGTTCTAGTCTCCCCCATCAGTGGAAACATCCTCTCTGCATCCACCTTGTCAAGCCCTCTCATAATCTTATATGTTTCGATAAGATCACCTCTCATTCTTCAGAATTCTAATGAGTAGAGGCCCAACCTACTCAACCTTTCCTCATAAGTCAACCTCCTTATTCCCGGAATTAACCAAGTGAACCTTCTCTGAACTGCCTCCAAAGCAAGTATATCATTTTGTAAATATAGAAACCAAAACTGCATGCAGTATTCCAGGTGTGTCCTCACCAATACCTTATATAGCTGTAGTAAGACTTCCCTGCTTCTTTACTTCATCCCCTTTGCAATAAAGGCCAAGATACCATTGGCCTTCCTGATCACTTGCTGTACCTGCATACTATCCTTTTGTGTTTCATGCACAAGTACTCCCAGGTCCCACTGTACTGCGGCACTTTGCAATCTTTCTCCATTTAAATAATAACTTGCTCTTTGATTTTTTCTGCCAAAGTGCATGACCTCACACTTTGCAACATTATACTCCATCTGCTAAATTTTTATCCACTCACTTAGCCTGTCGATGTCCTTTTGCAGATTGTTTGTGTCCCCCTCACACATTGCTTTTCCACCCATCTTTGTATCATCAGCAAACTTGGCTACATTACACTCAGTCCCTTCTTCCAAGTCGTTAATATAGATTGTAAATAGTTGGGGTCCCAGCACTGATCCCTGCGGCACCCCACTAGTTACTGGTTGCCAACCAGAGAATGAACCATTTATCATGACTCTCTGTTCGCTGTTAGTTAGCCAATCCTCTATCCATGCTAATATATTACCCCCAACCCCATGAACTTTTATCTTGTGCAGTAACCTTTTATGTGGCACCTTGTTAAATACCTTCTGGAAGTCCAAATACACCACATCCACTGGTTCCTTTATCCACCTTGTTCGATACATCCTCAAAGAGGAAGAATAGAAGGCAGATGCTGAGAGATCTCCTCTCTAGGAGGGATGGAACATAGACTTGGATCCTCATGGCCCCGCTGCTGTGCGGCAAAGTGCTCTCCAACTCCATGCTCGCAGAGAAGTGTGGGTGGCTCATGAGGGCAATGATGGTTTAGAGGGGACAAGCAAGTGAGGGCTCCTCTCAAAGCGCTCCCACTTCTCCTTCCATTGCCTCCTCCTCAGTAAAAGCCTCAGATGCCTCCTCGGACAGCAATGGCCGAGTCTGCCCCTGCACAATTGCAGGAAGTGCAGACTTTGGCGGGGCCATTGGGGGTTCCAAAACTCAGAGATCATCTGCCAAAAGTGTCTATACTTTTGTTGCAGCAGGGAAGTGAGCAGCGTGCCTCTACCTCTGCTGAAGCTTTGCACGTTCTGAGCATGTATAAGAGAAAGATGACACAGTAGTAGATGCACAAGGGTAAGCATATGGGTGTTTAAAGAACTTATTCTGTTAAGTTTCTGTTACTCTTGTGTCACATATAAAATTATTTATTTTCATCACTATCCCCTTATGCCCAATTTTGTCAGCTACTTTAGAAGTGGCTTTGTGAGTTGGAGTGAATGGTGAGACATAACTTTACCTCCAGCAATGGGGGTCAGTGTGAAAGGAATGGCTTGGTCATTGTAGGGATGCTTTATGGTGTTGTGGGGGTGGAGCAGCATGTGTCAGCCATATGGGTGTAATGCCTGAAGTTAAGTAAATCTGGCCATGATGAGGCCAACCCTGGCCGCCCGGGAAGCAATATGCTTGGGTGGTGGTGGTATCTGGATCTCAGGTTCCTCCTGCTCCTCCTCCTCCTCCTCATCTTCCAGCTGATGCTCCCCCTCCTCTGAGGAGGCTGTGCGCTCATGCAGCATTAATCCTCGCTGCTGTGCTATGTTGTGCTGCGCACAGTAGACCACGACGATTCTGGAGACCATGGTTGATGCTTACTGAAGGGCTCCTCCAGATCTGACAAGGCATCTGAAGTGCATTTTCAGCATGCATATTGTCTGCTCTATGGCACATCTGGTGGACATGTGGCTTTCATTATATGTCTCCTCGTCCTCAGTACTTGGCCTCCTCAAGGGCGTCATAAGCCACGTCTTCAATGGATAGCCTTTGTTTCCAAGCAGCCAGCCAGAAAGTCTGTTTGGATGTGTGAAGAGCTGAGGGAGGGTGGAGTGGCGCATGACAAAAGAGTAATACAGCAGCCAGGGAATTCGGCGCACACATGCATGATGATCTTCCTATGATTGCAGACTAGCTGCACATAGAGGGAGTGAAAGCCCTTGCAATACACAAACACTCCGGAGTTATGGCGGGGTGTCCTGATGGCCACATGTGCGCAGTCGATGATGTTCTGCAACCATGGTAAGCCAGCCAGAGCTGCAAAGCCCAGTATCCACTCCGTAACACCGGCCTCATCAGTGGCAAAGTTGATGTTATTGGCTGACTTATCAAACAGGGCATTAGTGACCTGTATGATGCATCTGTGGGCGGCCGATTGCGAGATGCCGCAAATATCTGTTGCAGATCCCTTGAAGGAGCCTGAGTCGAAGAATTTGATGATGCTGGTGACTTTGACAGCCATTGGTAAGGTGTGTCCACCAGGTCCTCCTGGTTGCAGGTCTTGCTCCAGCAAGCTGCAAATGTCTGCGATGACCTGGTTTGATAGCTTGAGCCTCCTTTGTCACTGCTGTTCAGTCATGTTGAGGAAGAGTGGGTGAGCTATAGTGGTAGGGGATTCTATTGTAAGGGGAATAGATAGACGTTTCTGCGGCTGCAATCGAGACTCCAGGATGGTATGTTGCCTTCCTGGTGCAAGGGTCACGGATGTCTTGGAGTGGTTGCAGGATATTTTGAAGGGGGAGGCTGGACAGCCAGTTGTTGTGGTGCATATAGGTACCAACAATATAGGTAAAAAGCAGGATGAGGTCCTACAAGCTGAATTTAGGGAGCTAGGAGTTAAATTAAAAAGTAGGATCTCAAAGGTAGTAATCTCAGGATTGCTACCAGTGCCACATGCTAAACAGAGTAGGAATCGCAGGATAGCTGAGATGAATATGTGGCTTGAGGAGTGGTGCAGAAGGGAAGGATTCAAATTCCTGGGACATTGTAACCAGTTCTGGGGAAGGTGGGACCAGTAAAAACTGAACGGTCTGCACCTGGGCACGACCGAAACCAATGTCCAAGGGGGAGTATTTGCTAGTGCTGTTGGAGAGGGGTTAAACTAATATGGCAGGGGGATGGGAACCTATGCAGGGAGAGATAGGGAAGTAGAATGGGGGCAGAAGCAAAAGATAGAAAGAAGAAAAGTAAAAGTGGAGGGCAGAGAAACCCAAGGCAAAAATCAAAAAGGGCCACATTGCAGCAAAATTCTAAAAGGGCAAAGTGTGTTAAAAAGACAAGCCTGAAGGCTCTGTGCCTCAATGTGAGGAGTATTCATAATAAGGTGGACGAATTAACTGCACAAGCAGCAATTAATGAATATGATATCATTGGCATCACGGAGACATGGCTCCAGGGTGACCAAGGCTGGGAACTCAACATCCAGGGGTATTCAACATTCAGGAAGGATAGACAGAAAGGAAAAGGAGGTGGGGTAGCGTTGCTGGTTAAAGAGGAAATTAACGCTATAGTAAGGAAGGACATTAGCTTGGATGATGTGGAATCTGTATGGGTGGAGCTGCGGAATACCAAACAGCAGAAAACACTAGTGTGAGTTGTGTACAGACCACCAAAGTAGTAGTGAGGTTGGGGACAACATCAAATAATAAATTAGGGATGCATGCAATAAAGGTTCAGCAGTTATCACGGGAGACTTTAATCTGCATATAGATTGGGCTAACCAAACTGGTAGCAATACGGTGGAGGAGGATTTCCTGGAGTGTATTAGGGATGGTTTTCTAGACCAATATGTTGAGGAACCAATTAGAGGGCTGGCCATCCTAGACTGGGTGATGTGTAATGAGTAAGGAGTAATTAGCAATCTTGTTGTGCGAGAGCGACCATAATATGGAAGAATTCTTTATTACGTTGGAGAGTGACACAGTTAATTCAGGGACTAGGGTCCTGAACTTTAACAAAGGTAACTTCAATGGTATGAGACGTGAATTGGCTAGAATAGACTGGCAAATGATACTTAAAGGGTTGACGGTGGATAGGTAATGGCAAACATTTAAAGATCACATGGATGAACTTCAACAATTGTACATCCCTGTCTGGAGTAAAAATAAAAAGGGGAAGGTGGCTCAACCGTGGCTAATAAGGGAAATTAAGGATAGTGTTAAATCCAAGGAAGAGGCATATAAATTGGCTAGAAAAAGCAGCAAACCTGATGACTGGGAGAAATTTAGAATTCAGCAGAGGAGGAAAAAGGGTTTAATTAAGAGGGGGAAAATAGAGTATGAGAAGAAGTTTGCCGGGAACAGAAAAACTGACTGCAAAAGCTTCTATAGATATGTGAAGAGAAAAAGATTAGTGAAGATTAGTAGGTCCCTTGCAGTCAGATTCAGGTGAATTTATAATGCGGAACAAAGAAATGGCAGACCAGTTGAACAAGTTCTGTCTTCACGAAGGAAGACACAAATAACCTTCCGGAAGTATTTGGGGACCGAGGGCCTAGTGAGAAGGAGGAACTGAAGGATATCCTTATTAGGTGGGAAATTGTGTTGGGGAAATTGATGGCATTGAAGACCGATAAATCCCCAGGGCCTGATAGTCTGCATCCCAGAGTACTGAAGGAAGTGGCCCTAGAAATAGTGGATGCATTGGTGATCATTTTCCAACAGTCTATTGACTCTGGATCAGTTCCTATGGACTGGAGGGTAGCTAATGTAACACCACTTTTTAAAAAAGGAGGGAGCAAGAAAACGGATAATTATAGACCGGTTAGCCTGATATCAGTCGTGGGGAAAATGTTGGAATCAATTATTAAAGATGAAATAACAGCGCATTTGGAAAGCAGTGACAGGATCGGTCCGAGTCAACATGGATTTATGAAAAGGAAATCATGCTTGTCAAATCTTCTGGAATTTTTTGAGGATGTAACTAGTAGAGTGGACAGGGGAGAACCAGTGGATGTGGTGTATTTGGACTTTCAAAAGGCTTTTGACAAGGTCCCACACAAGAGATTGGTGTGCAAAATTAAAGCACATGATATTAGGCTAATGTACTGATGTGGATAGAGAACTGGTTGTCAGACAGGAAGCAGAGAGTCGGGATAAACGGGTCCTTTTCAGAATGGCAGGCAGTGACTAGTGGGGTGCCACAGTGCTCAGTGCTGTGACCTCAGCTATTTACAATATATATTAATGATTTGGATGAAGGAATTTAGTGTAATATCTCCAAGTTTGCAGATGACACTAAACTGGGTGGTGGTGTGAGCTGTGAGGAGGATGCTAAGAGGCTGCAGGGTGACTTGGACAGGTTAGGTGAGTGGGCAAATGCATGGCAGATGCAGTATAATGTGGATAAATGTGAGGTTATCCACTTTGAGGGCAAAAACACCAAGGCAGAATATTATCTGAATGGCGGCAGATTAGGAAAAGGGGAGGTGCAATGCGATCTGGGTGTCATGGTACATCAGTCAATGAAAATTGCCATGCAGGTACAGCAGACGGTGAAGAAGGCAAATGGTATGTTGGTCTTCACAGCGAGGGGTTTTGAGTCTAGGAGCAGGGAGGTCTTACTGCAATTGTACAGGGTCTTGGTGAGGCCTCACCTGGAATATTGTGTTCAGTTTTGCTCGCCTAATCTGAGGAAGGATGTTCTTGCTATTGAGGGACTGCAGCGAAGGTTCACCAGACTGATTCCCGGGATGGGTTCCTTGAGCAGTATGTAACGGAACCAACCAGGGGGCAGGCTATCCTAGATCTATTGCAGTCTGATGAGACAGGATAAATAAACAATCTCCTAGTGAAGGATCCCCTTGGAATGAGTGATCATAGCATGATTGAGTTTCAAATTCAGATGGAGGGTGAGAAAATTGGATCTCTAACCAGCGTACTGAGCTTAAATAAAGGAGACTATGAAGGTATGGTTGCAGAGTTGGCTAAAGTGGATTGGGAAAATAGGTTGAAGTGTGGGATGGTTGATGAACACTGGTGTACATTTGAAGAGATAATTCACAACTCTCAAGAAAAATATATTCCAGTAAGTAGGAAAGGGTGCAAGAGAAAAGAAAGCCATCCGTGGCTAAATAAAGAAATAAAGGACAGTAGCCAATTAAGAACAAGGACATCCAAAATGGCCAAAACTAGTGGGAGGACAGAAGATTGGGAAGCTTTTAAAAGCCAGCAAAGAATGACTAAAAAAATGATTAAGAAAGGAAAAAACTATGAAGGTAAACTAGCACAAAATATAACAACAGATAGTAAGAGTTTCTATAGGTATATAAAAAGGAAAAGAGTGGCGAAAATAAATGTTGGTTCCTTAGAGGATGAGACCGGGGAGTTAGTAATGGGGAACATGGAGATGGCAGAAACTCTAAAGAAGTACTTTGCATCAGTTTTTACAGTGGAGGACACTAACAATATTCCAGTGGATAATCAAGGGGCTGTCACAATCACAATCACTAAGGAGGTGGTGTTCAGTAAGATAATGGGACTAAAGGCAGATAAATCCCCTGGACCTGATGGCTTGCATCCTAGGGTCCTAAGAGAAGTAGCAGCAGGTATTGTGGATGCATTGGATGTAATTTATCGGAATTTTCTGGATTCTGGGGAGGTCGCAGAAGATTGGAAAACTGCAAATGTAACGCACCTATTCAAAAAAGGAGGAGGACAAAAAGCAGGAATCTATAGACCAATTAGCCTAACATCTGTGGTTGGGAAAATGTTGGAGTCCATTATTAAAGAAGCAGTAACAGGACATTAGGAAAAGCAAAATTTGGTCAGGCAAAGTCAGCATGGATTTATGAAGGGAAAGCCATGTTTGACAAATTTGCTGTAATTCTTTGAGGATGTAACGAACAGGGTGGATAAAGGGGAACCAGTGGATGTGGTGTATGTGGAAATCCAGAAGACATTTGACAAGGTGCCACATAAAAGGTTACTGCACAAGATAAAAGTTCACGGGGTTGGGGGTAATACATTAGCATGGATAGATGATTGGCTAACTAACAGAAAACAGAGAAGAGGGATAAATAATGGTTCATTCTCCGGTTGGCAACTATTTACAATCTATATAAACAACTCGGAAGAGGGGACTGAGTGTAATGTAGCCAAGCTTGCTGACAATACAAAGATGGGAGGAAGGGCAATGTGTGAGGAGGACATAAAGAGGCTGCAGGAGGACATAGATAGGCTCAGTGAGTGGGCAAGTATTTGGCAGATAGAGTAAAATGTTGGAAAGTGTGAGGTCATGCACTTTGGCAGAAAAATCAAAGAGCAAGTTATTATTTAAATGGAGAAAGATTGCGAAGTGCTGCAGTACAGCAGGACCTGGGGGTACTTATGCATGAAACACAAAAGGATAGTATGCAGGTACAGCAAGTGATCAGGAAGCCCGATGGAATCTTGGCCTTTATTGCAAAGGGGATGGAGTATAAAAGCAGGGAAGTCTTGTTACAGCTGTACAGGGTATTGGTGAGGCCACACCTGGAATACTGGGTGAAGTTTTGGTTTTCATATTTACGAAAGGATATACTTGCTTTGGAGGCAGTTCAGAGAAGGTTCACTAGGTTGATCCTGGTGATGAGGGGGTTGACTTATGAGGAACGGTTGAGTAGATTGGGCCTCTACTCATTGGAATTCAGAAGAATGAGAGGTGATCTTATCGAAATGTATAAGATTATGAGGGGGCTTGACAAGGTGGATGCAGAGAGGATGTTTCCACTGATGGTGGAGACTAGAACTGGAGGGCATGATCTTTGAATAAGGGACCGGCCATTTAGAACTGAGATGAGTGAAAATTTGTTCTCTCAGAGGGTTGTAAATCTGTGGAATTCGCTGCTTCAGAGAGCTGTGGAAGCTGGGACATTAAATAAATTTAAGACCGAAATAGACATTTTCTTGAGCGATGGGGGGATGAGGGCTTATGGGGAGCGGGCAGGGAATTGGAGCTGAGTCTATGATCAGATCAGCCATGATCTTATTGAATGGCGGAGCAGGCTTGAGGGGCCTTATGGCCTACTCCTGCTCCTTCTTATGTAACTGTCGAAGTGATGAACTTCTGAAGAGATATAATGGGGTAGAAGTTTGTCGATGCCCGGTTCTGGGCACGATGTTGGCAATGAGGCCGCAACCTTCATCTGAACTCGGAGGCCCAAAATTGGGCCTAGGCCTTCATATAAGTTATCTGGCCAAGCTGCCAGCACCTGTCAACCCTCTGCAGGCAGCTTGCCCTTCTACGGCAACAAGTTTTGGGCTGCCTGCTCAGGAACAACAACTTGAATTTCTTTTACATAGTAAAATGTCCCAAGGTGCTTCACAGGAGAGTTATCAGACAAAGATTGACACTGAGCCAAAGAAAGAGATATTCAGACAGGAGACTAAAATCTTGGCTGAAGATGTAGGCTTCTTAAAGGAGGCAGAGAGATTTAGGGAGGGAATTCCAGAGCTTGAGGCCTAGACGGCTGAAGGCATGGCCGCTAATGGTGCAGTGAAGG
This sequence comes from Pristiophorus japonicus, assembly GCF_044704955.1. Taxonomy (NCBI): domain Eukaryota; kingdom Metazoa; phylum Chordata; class Chondrichthyes; family Pristiophoridae; genus Pristiophorus; species Pristiophorus japonicus. The sequence continues at coordinate 83,047,469 of NC_091985.1, forward strand.
AAGTGGGGGATGCATAAGAGACCAAAGTTGGAAGAAATCAAAGGGTTGTCGGACTAGAGGAAGTTAAAGCAATAGGGTGGGCCGAAGCCAAGGAGGAATTTGCACAGAAGGATACAAATTTACAAATTTCAAACTAGCCTGGGAGCCAACAATGTAGGTCAGTGAACACAAGTGTTAATGGGACTTAATGTGAGTTGGGACATGGGCAGCAGAGTTTTGGATAAGCTCGAATTTATGGAGGGTGGAAGGTGGAAGGTTGGCCAAGAAAAACTGGAATAGTCAGATCTGGAGGTAACAAAGGCATGGATGAGGGATTCATCAGCAGATGGGCTGAGGCAGGGATGGAGACAGGCAATATTATTGAGATGGAAGTAGGCCGTCTTTGTGATGGAGCGGATATGGGATTGGATGCTCAGCTCAAAGTCAAATAGGGTGCGGATGCTGTGAACAGTGTGGTTCAGCCTCAGACAGTGGCTAGTAAGGGGGAATGGAATCGATGGGTGGGAAATGGAATTCGTGGTAAGGGCTGAAGACAATAGCTTTGGTCTTTCCAATGTTTGGAGAAAATTTTGGCTCTTCCAGGATTAGATGTTGGACAACCAGTCTGATAATACACAGGCCATGGAGGGGTCAGGAGAGGTGCTGGTGAGGTAGAGCATACATGTGGAACCTGATGTCATGTCTTCAGGTAATGTCACCAAGGGGCAGCATGTAGATGAGATATAAGAGGGGGCCAAAGATAGACCCCTGGGGTACTCTAGAGGTGATAGTGATGGAGCATGAAGAAAATCTATTGCAAGAGAGTCTCTAGACACAACTGAATAAGTAAGAATGGAATGAGGAGAGGACAGTACCACCCAGCTGGATAATGGAGGAAAGGCATTGGAGCAGCCTTATTAACCATGTTAAAGGCTGCAGACAGGTCGAGAAGGATAAGGAGGGATAGTGCACCATGGTCACAGTCACAGAGGAAGTTATTTGTGACTTTGATTAGGAGATATCAGTGCTGTGGCAGGGTCATAAACTTGCGGGGGGAGGAGGGGGGGGATATTGCGTAGCATCCCGTTTGGGGACGGTAACAGCTGCAAGGCAGAAGTTCCTGCACCAGGTACAGAAGTCCCGACCTGCTCGCAATATTGCAGTTACCGTCCCCGAGAACAGGTGAAGTGCAAAATAACGCGCTCCATTTGCTCTGTGGGGCGTGAGCGGGTCGGAAGCAAACAGAGAGGGGAGCAGCACTACGCGCTGACGCATAGGGCTGCCCCTTGAACTGGTCCCCCCCTTCGTTAAAGGCGAGGGCCAAGCTCCCAGCTCTGCAGGTCCCTACCTGGACCACCGGGGAGCAGGGTGCCGTGGCATCAGCACGGCACTCAAGCGAAGTGCCAGGCTACCAGATCGCAGCATGGACCCCGCATTCCACGATGCAATGGGCCGCGACCGGTAAGTTGGCCGATTATTTTTTTGTGAGCGCCACCTCCCCTTTAACTAGCACCCGGCGAGCGGCTTACTGCCCAATCAGCGCTCCCTGAAGCTGTCACTTTCATCGTCCAGCTTCAGGGGGCACTCCTGAATTTTTGCTCCAGGGCGAAAACGAGTCGCTGCGCACGGTGATGACATCTGTACGGGACACTACCGGTTACCAACGCCGCTAAACTCCCATGAAATTTAGCGGGAGTTGTTAACGGTGCTGCGCCCGGGCAAAAAGTCATTTGCGCCCCGTTAGCATCCCCCACGGCGCTAACGGGAGGCGCAAACGACCCCAATTTCTCCCCTTGACGGGAGAGGTTGAAGCATGGAGATATGGGAAAGATGGGAACAGATTTAGTAGTCGACACCATATTCAAGGACTTTGGAAAGAAAGGAAAGGTTGTAGATAGATTTAGAAGAATGAGAGGTGATCTCATTGAAACATACAAATTTCTTGCAGGGGAAGACAGGGTAGATGCAGGGAGGATGTTTCCCCTGGCTGGGGAGTCTCTGGCTGGGGAGTCTCGAACCAGGGGTCACAGAATAAGGGATCGGTTATTTAGGACTGAGATGAGGAGCAAGCTCTTCACTCAGAGGGTGGTGAATCTTTGGAATTCTCTACCTCAGAGGGTCAGTCTTTGAGTATATTCAAGACAGAGAGCGATAGATTTTTGGATAGTAAGGGAATTAAGTGATATGCGGATAGTGCAGGAAATTGGAGTCAAGGTAAAAGATCAGCCATAATATTGAATGATGGAGCAGGCTCGAGGGGCCGAATGGCCTACTCCTGCTTCTATTTCTTATGTTCTTATGTTCTTAAGAAGGGGCAGTAATTTGCAAGGACAGAGGAGTCAAGGGTTTTTTTTGAGGAGGGGGATGATGATGGCAGATTTGAAGGGGAGGAGGGACAGTACCTGAGGAGACGAAACTGTTTACAATATCAGTTAGCATGGTGGCCAGAAAAGGAAGTTGGGTAGTCAGCAGTTTAGTGGTCATAGGGTTGAGAGAGTAGGAAGTAGGTCTCATGGACAAAATGTGCTTGGAGAGGGCATGAGGAGAGATAAGAGTAATGGTTTTACTGGGGGCAAGTGCATCAAAGGTAATGGTGTGGGTGTGATTGAGCAGATCGAAACCTGCAGATGTATCATGACAAATGGAGAGCCAAAGGCTAGAAAATTGGGAGTTTGAAAGTGGCTTTGTAAGTGACTTGAGGAAGTGTTGTTTCCCAGGGTGGACACAGAAGCAACTGGGGTCGGAAAGAGGGAAGGGGGATGTGAGCAATGTTCCCGATAAGCTGTGCAGCCGATCTGGAGATCCCGCGCAGGCCATTCAATGGCTTTATAATGGGAAAAAACCGCCCATGCGCGATAGTTCGAACGGGCTGTGCAGCCCCTTAGAAAGGGAGCGCATGCTAAAAAAATGAGCCGGAACATTAGTGAGTGGTGGAGGATACAAGGAAGTGATTAGAGCTGGTGTTGTCTATGATGGAAACAATGGGAATAGAGAGGTGACATGAGATGACAAGGTTGAGGGGGTGGCCGTGAATATGCATAGGAGAGTTTATATGGAGGAACAGATTGAGGGAGGACAGGATGACAGTAAACTCAGAGGAAAGAGAGCAAGATGTGTTGAGATCAAGGTTGAAATCACCGAGGATAAAAAGTCGCTCGGTGCAGAGGCTGGGGAGGAAAGCAATAAGAAGATCTTGGTGAGAAACTTGGCATCCTTGGGGCTTCAGGATGTCGGTCTCCAAAATTATGCCTCATTGTGCCCGTTCTATGCCTGTAAAATGAGCACAAAGAGGTTCAATTTCTACCCCAATGTAATTTTAAAAGCTCCCAAAAACTACAACTAAAAAAATTAGGTATATCGCAAAGTTTTGGCAGGGAATAAATACTGATAGTTACAGAGGGCATCTTTTGGATTTTGTTTCTCACCAATAATCCCTTACCTTGCTCTAGAGAGATGATTCTCATGTCGTCACAAATATTAAACAGAAGAGACCTCAATAATTACTGACATTGCTCAGCTATAATGAAGTAATAAGTTGAATGTCACCTTCTCCTTATATTCTACCCACTATGCAACAGGCAGTTGTCACTCAACTAGTTTTACTTTCAGCCATTCCACTGTATTATTGAGCTGTGACCCATGTGTCATTGTTCAAAAGATATACTCGATCATTCTTGAGCGATCACTCGGTGATGCTTGATAAAACCGGGCAGCATTTGATAGCAACGAAACAGCACTGCTCTATTAAGGAACATCTCCTTTGATAGATGTACATCTTCTTTGATTAACAGCATTGGACAGTAACCAGTGAGTAGTGAGTAATAGTCAAGAGTGAGTCATATTAATGGTGAAGTATAAGGTACTTGCTTCTTTGTTCTCGGCTCTTCCTAATTCTTATTGATGGCATTGTCAGGGATATTAATCTCTTTATAGATGACAGTACTATATTAGGTAGTGTAACTTTTCTGGACTAAATATAGTAAAATATTGCTCAGATGAAGATCTATGATTGAAACACATTGGCAAACTACTGCTCAATGAAGAGTTGTAACTGCTGGTCGATTGGGTCTATGACTTGCCTTTATCTGTAGGGCAGCAACTTCAAACATTCCCCAAAATCAAATTTCAACTCACAGTTGTCAACAAAAAGCTGACTTGCAATAAATACATCCAAACTGTACAAAAGCAAAGTTAACAAATGCTCAGATTCTTTTAAGCAGCTCAGCTACTACAACAGCAGGAAATCAAAATCATAAAATAGAATATTTCTGTATCCTTTACGATTTTCTGTCAAAACATTGCCGACAGTAAGTAACAATGGATGTGTTTAACATTGAACTATTAGTAAATAAATTTCAAACACAAAGAATAAATGCCAGAAACAACCCCTCATCTCATATACGTAGAAACACCCACAAACGCTTCTTTGAGAAGTACTTTCAATATAATTGGAAGTCACTTCTCTTATATTTTGCATAAATTTGGCTTTTTAAGATAGCATTTTTTCTTCAACTATATCATTGAAGGCTGTTGATTTATTTGAAATCCATCACATTAAAGCCTGTTGTTTAACCTCAGACAAATTTCACACAAACACTCAAGGTCACACACTTTCCAATTACCACACACATGGTAATGATTCCTATCATCTATATTATAGAACAGCTGTGAGAGATGCACCTTGTATATCTTATCAAGTCATAATTACAAATGATCTTTATTTGCACCGTTAGCTTGTCACATATTGACACGGGCCCAGATTTTCCTACAATGCTGATGTCAGCGACATGCACCATAACTCTCGCCATCGAATGCGTCGATCTTGCCGTTGCTAACTTGCTCCAAACTTTGCTGGTTTTCTAATTAGAATGTACCGCAGTGAGCACAATGATGAATCAGGCGCTCAGCACTGATCTAAGAGCTGGAGTGATTGCACATTCCCTATCCGGAGCCATGGGAGGGTTTCAGTGAACGGAAGTGTAGTTTCTTAAATAATCTTTAATCTACAATCATTTTAAGCTTAGTGTCCCTTTTCAAGTTCTGTTTGTGATCTATGAATTCAGGTCACTCTAAATTGGTGAGTTATAAATGATTAATAATTTAAAATAAAATAATTATTGGCTTTCATTTTCATGGATTATGAAAGCATAAATTGAGCTGAGTAAGCTAACTTTGAATTTTTCACTTAATGAAAAGTTCTGAACTTGAACGAGGCTGCAGGTCGCAAAGCTTTGAGGACAGCAAAAATTTACGTGACGTTGATTTTCCTCTCAATGAATGGGCTTGAAATGTTTTATTTTAGGGGTATGTACATCAATTTACTTATAACTGATTGAATCAATGGTATTTCATAAGCAAATAAGAGTTATTAGAAACATTGGCCCGGATTGTGCAGTCAGCGGTGAATGAACGTGCTCGACGTTCATTACACTTACACTTGCCGACAGAATTTCTATGGCTTTTGTGCTGGAACTTGCGGTTATTAGAAATCCAAAACAGTGCGCAGGGGATTTGGAACTGGTGTGAACAAGGCAAGCAAATGTGTATGAACCAATCAGATTGAAGAATCCTTATTGAGGCACACAGCGTGTAAACCAGTAAATTAGAATATTTAATTCAATGTTTATTCAGGAACAGAAAGCAAAACAAAGAGAGGACAAGAAAGATGAGATTAAGAGAGTGAGATAAAAGTGACAGAAAGAAACGTAAAAATGATTTACACTTTTTAACTTAAAAAATCTCCAACACTAATTAAAATCTGAAGGAACGAGATTTGTAAAAGTTAATTTTCAGTGCCAGAGAGGTTGTTTGGTAATAATTTAGACTTACCACCCCATGCAAATTTGACATGCTTTATTGGACAAGCCCTAACATTTTCTGGTGTGTTTAATGGGTATCTATCACTTAAATGCAGTAATTTCACTCATTCCATGTGTTTCAATGCTGAGTCTATAATCATACATAAGAACATAAGAAATAGGAACAGGAGTAAGCCATAAGGCCCCTCGAGCCTGATCCACCATTCAAGAAGATCATGGCTGATCCAATCATGGACTCAGCTCCACTTCCCCGCCCGCTCCCCATAAATCCTTATCCCCTTATCATTTAAGAAACTGTCTATTTCTGTCTTAAATGTATTCAACGTCCCAGCTTCCACAGCTCTCTGAGGCAGCGAATTCCACAGATTTATAATACTCTGAGAGAAGAAATTTCTCCTCATCTCTGTTTTAAATGGGCGGCCCCTTATTCTAAGATCATGCCCTCTAGTTCTAGTTTCCCCCATCAGTGGAAACATCCTCTCTGCATCCATCTTATCAAGGCCCCTCATAATCTTATACATTTCGATAAGATCACCTCTCATTCTTCTGAACTCCGATGAGTAGAGACTCAACCTACCTAACCTTTCCTCATAAGTGAACCCCCTCATCCCCGGAATCAACCTAGTGAACCTTCTCTGAACTGCCTCCAAAGCAAGTCTATCCTTTGAATTGAATTAAAAAGTGTAAATAATTTTTACATTTCTTTCTGTCTCTTTTATCTCACTCTCTTAATCCCATCTTTCTTTTCCTCTCTTCGTTTTGCTTTCTGTTCCTGAATAAACATTGAATTAAATATTCTAACTTACTGGTTTACACCCTGCATAAATATGGAAACCAAAACTTCACGCCGTATTCCAGGTGTGGCCTCACCAATACCCTGTATAGCTGTAGCACGACTTCCCTGCTTTTATATTCCATCCCCTTTACAATAAAGGCCAAGATAGCATTGGCCTTCCTGATCACTTGCTGTACCTGCATACTATCCTTTTGTGTTTCATGCACAAGTACCCCTAGGTCCCGCTGTACTGCACCACTTTGCAATCTTTCTCCATTTAAATAATAACTTGCTCCTTGATTTTTTTTCTGCTAAAGTGCATGACCTCACACTTTCCAACATTATACTCCATCTGCCAAATTTTTGCCCACTCACTTAGCCTGTCTATGTCCTTTTGCAGATTTTTTGTGTCCTCCTCACATATTGCTTTTCCTCCCATGTTTCTATCATCAGCAAACTTGACTACGTTACACTCAGTCCCTTCTTCCAAGTCTTTAATACAGATTGTAAATAGTTGGGGTTCCAGCACTGATCCCTGCGGCACCCCACTAGTTACTGGTTGCCAACCAGAGAATGAACCATATTTCCCGACTCTCTGTTCGCTGTTAGTTAGCCAATCCTCTATCCATGCTAATATATTACCCCCAACCCCGTGAACTTTTATCTTGTGCAGTAACCTTTTATATGGCACCTTGTTAAATGCCTTCTGGAAGTCCAAATACACCGCATCCACTGGTTCCCCTTTATCCACCCTGTTCGTTACATCCTCAACGAGCTCCAGCAAATTTGTCAAACATGACATTCCCTTCATAAATCCATGCTGACTCTGCCTGACCGAATTTTTATTTTCCAAATGTTCTGCTACTGCTTCTTTAATAATGGACTGCAGCATTTTCCCACCCACAGCTGTTCGGCTAACTGGTCTATAGTTTCCTGCTTTTTATCTTCCACCTTTTTTAAATAGCGACTTTACATTTGCAGTTTTCCAATCTACTGGGACCTCCCCAGAATCCAGGGAATTTTGATAAATTACAACCAATGCATCCACAATCCCTGCTGCTACTTCTCTTAAGACCCTAGAATGCAAGCCATCAGGTCCAGAGGATTTATCTGCCTTTAGTCCCATTATCTTACTGAGTACCACCTCCTTAGTGATTGTGATTGTGTTAAATTCCTCCCCCCTTATAGCCCCTTGACTATCCACTGTTGGAATATTGTTAGTGTCCTCTACCAAAATATTTGTTCAGAGTTTCTGCCATCTCCATGTTCCCCATTACTAATTCCCCGGTCTCATTCTCTAAGGGACCAACATTTACTTTAGTCACTCTTTTCCTTTTTATATACCTATAGAAACTCTCGTTATCTGTTTTTATATTTCGTGCTAGTTTACTTTCATAATCTATCTTCCCATTCTATATCATTTTTTGGCGTTCTTTGCTGGCTTTTAAAAGCTTCCCAGTCTTCTGTCCTCCCACTAGTTTTGGTCACTTTGTATGCCCTTGTTTTTAGTTGGACACTGTCCCTTATTTCTTTACTTAGCCTCGAATGGCTATCTTTTCTCTTGCACCCTTTCCTCCTGACTGGAAAATATTTTTCTTGAGAGTTGTGAAATATCTCCTTAAATGTACACCAGTGTTCATCAACTGTCTGACACTTTAATCTATTTTCCCAGTCCACTTTACCCAACTCTGCCCTCATACCTTTATTTAAGCTTAGTACGCTGGTTAGTGATTCAACTTTCTCACCCTCCATCTGAATTTGAAATTCAATCATGCTATGATCGCTCATTCTGAGGGGATCCTTTACTCGGAGATTGTTTATTAATCCTGTCCCATTACACAGGACCAGATCTAAGATAGCCTGCCCCCTGGTTGGTACCTTACATACTGCTCAAAGAACCCGTCCCTTATGCACTCTATGAACTCCTCCTCAAGTCGACCCTGAATAATTTGATTTGTCCAATAAATATGGAGGTTAAAATCACCCATGATTATTGCTGTTCCCTTTTTACAAGTCCCCACTATTTCCTAGTTTATGCTGTGATCAACAGAGTTGCTACTGTTAGGGGGCCTATAGACTGCATCCACCAGTGACTTTTTCCCCTTATTGGGCCCAAGTTTCCACATGATTTGCGCCTGATTTTTAGGAGCAACTGGTGGAGAACGGACTATCTTAGAAATCGCAATTCTCCACATTTTTTTTTCTGCAGTTCGAGTCAGGTCGAACAGTTCTACTTTGGAACAGAATTTTTTCTTCAAAAGGGGGCGTGTCCGGCCACTGACGCCTGATTTCAAAGTTTACACAGTGAAAACGTACTCCAAACTAACTTAGAATGGAGCAAGTGAAGATTTTTGTAGAACTGAAAAAACCTGTTTTACACATTAAAAAATCAGGCGCAGGTTACAAATTAGGTGTCCAGAACGAAGTGGGGGGGGGGGGGGAGGGAACTCATTAAATTCTACAATAAATCCTTATTTATACTTCTACAAATATTATACAAATAAATCCAACCTGAATAAACATTTATAAGCAAAGAAAAGATTAAATAAACCATCTTCCTACCTGTGTGAAAGTGCTTCAGGCACGGAGAATTCTGCAGTCAGCCTGAGGCGCCCGTTCTTCCCGCGGGGGGAGGGAGGGAGGGGAGAGGAGGCGCCCGTTTTTTCCTGGGGGGGGGGGAGGCGCCTGTTCTTTCCCGCTGGGGGGGGGGGGGAGGCGCTCGTTCTGCCCGCGGGGGGGGGAGGGGAGAGGAGGCACCCGTTCTTTCCCGCGGGGGGGGTAGGAGGCGCCTGTTCTTCCCGCGGGGGGGGTAGGAGGCGCCCATTCTTTCCCGCGGGGGGGGGGAGGCGCCCGTTCTTCCCGCGGGGGGGGTAGGAGGCGCCCATTCTTCCCGCGGGGGGGGTAGGAGGCGCCCATTCTTCCCGCGGGGGGGGGGTAGGAGGGTAGGAGGTGCCCGTTCTTCCCGCAGGGGGGGGAGGGTAGAGGATGCGCCCGTTCTTTCCCGTGGGGGGGAGAGGAGGCACCCGTTCTTCCTGCTGGGGGGGGGGGGAAAGGAGACAGTGAGAAGGCTGCAAGTGCTGATGTGCTGATGGCAATGTGCTTTTATTAAAAAAATGTTCAAAAACTAAACAGCTACAAAGAACTACAAAAATGGCCGAGTGCCAATGTTTTTTTCACACTGAGCATGCGCCAACGCTCCAACGCGCACGCGCAGCGTTGCCGGCAGGAAAAAAACGAATTTAAATAGTACCCGCCCCCTCCCACTTACAAAATCGGCGCGAGTGTAGGCTCCGCCCCCTGGGCGCCGCGCCAGGCAGACAAGGAGCTGCAGAACGCTCCAGAATCGCGAGTTTTTTTTTAGGCGCCGTTTTAGGCGCGAAAAACGAGCGCCCAGCTCGGAGGGGCACCCGTTTTTTATCGTGTGGAAACTTGGGCCCATTGTTCCTTATCTCCACCCAAACTGTTTCAGCACCCTTATCATTTGCTCTAATATTGTTTCTTACTATTGCAGTGATTCCATCCTTTATCAATAGAGCTACCCCACCTCCTTTTCCTTTCTGTCTGTCCTTCCAGATTGTCGGTGAGATACCAGTGTAGCGCAGCTTCTGGAAGAGTAGGCCAACTAAGACATGAGCTTCCGGATTTTTGCATTTGACTACACATGTGTGGTTGCCGGAAGTTGTTGTCTAATTTACACTTTAATAACCGTGAGTATTGGTAGCCTCACCGTTATTTCTGCAGTAAGATGCTGGTCAATATGTTTGTTGTGTTAGTGGCTTTAGTGAGGTTCAGCTTCGTGAGGAAAAAGAGAAAGGGTCAGAGAACAATTTAATTAATTGAATGGGTTTCGGACATATGGGAGTCAACATTAATCCCCCATGACAGGTGGGAGAGAGTCGGAGGTGGGTTAAGAATTCAAAATCGAGGAATGCTACCCAAACCCACTGTGTATGCCATTTTTATGGCGACTAGTTGCGTGGCATGCGTGTGTTCCTTCTTGGAGAGGTGGGACACTTCATTATCATATTTGAATTGGGAGTCTGATTTAAATTTAGCAATTGCTGCACCGGTTTCCCAAGGCTCAGGAAACCCTGACAGCAAAATGGAGACTGGAGCAACTAGCTCCAGCAGGTTAGTGCTTTTTAGAGCACTCTTTATGGGATGGGAGGAGCAAGAGAGTTCACCCCTGCTCCTCAAGCAAACCTTCAGCCTCCCATCTGCCGATCATGGCATTTCCTCCATGCTGCCATTGGCCAATCCCACAGATCCTGATCTTTCCCTCCTTCCTCCCAATTGCTGGGGTCTGACCGCACCCTTACTAAGCCCCGATCTCCACCGATTGCCGGCGACCGTTGGAGATGGTCCCTGACTGCGGTGTCCTTTCCCACCGGCAACTGGAAGAAGAAAATGAAAATGAGGTCCCACCGGTAGATTGGAAAGAACCTCAGCATCCTCGAGATTTCCAGTTTACCCCCACCCCACCTACTGCAATCCCTTGCACCCTCCACACCTACCCATAAATATCTGGGCCGTGGCATGGGAATATTAACATTGAAAATCCTAGGTGCAGGAAATGATCTTAGTTCATTGCACTGTTTTTTCTGTGCCATTCAGTCGAAATCGGCGTAACCGTCGCAAATGATTGTGGAATTTTAAGCACAATTTGCATCAGCGTAACTTGAGTTTTAGCAATCTTTTGCACTCATTTTATAAACATGGAGCTAGAAGCAGGACCCGTCTACAAAACTGGCCATTGGAATTAATCGCCATTGGGGGTTTCTGCTAATTGCGCACGTTTGGAAGAGTTCAGGGAGGCATTAAAAATGGAGCAAGGACAGTAAAATGTACATTTCAAAAGCTTTTAGATGTGAATTTTATTTAAATTTATTAAGAATCTGACTACAGTTCCCCAATATAACTAGAAAATAATTTTATATATTTTTTTAAGTATCAGTAATTTAAAATCAGATTACTCAGAGATGGTGGATTGACACCGTGATTAAAATTTTTATTTTTTGTGATAAACCCATTTTCAGCTGTTTAATCAAACTTCAACCAGTTACCACTTTTAACAATAATACAAAAATATTCTAAAGCAATTTTTTAAAAAAATTACATTTGAAAAAGCTGCCTGATTGCAATGATTCACGGCAGATTTTGCATCCGGTAATATGCAAATGAGTTTGAGCAGAAATCCGGGGAAAAGAATGAATTTTCAAAATGGCCGCAATATTGGCCACAATTTGTGCTGGACTTGGCAATCGTGCCTGTAATGTATTTGCTTCATGGGTTCTTTGCTTAAGAATTCATAGCAATGCACTGCTATTAAGAACGATTGGTTTATTAACAAAAGGTTTAACAATCACACTACACCTTACCGGTTCATCCACCAAGCTCACAACCATCTGCTTCATCTAAATAAGAACATACGAACAGAAGAAATAGGAGCAGGAGTAGACCATTTGGCCCCTCAAGCCTGCTCCGCCGTTCAATAAGATCATGGCTGATCTGATCCTGACCTCAACTCCACTTCCCTGCCCGCTCCCCATAACCCTTGACTCCCTTATCATTCAAAAATTTGTCTATCTCCACCTTAAATATATTCAAAGACACAGCCTCCACAACTCTCTGGGGTAGAGAATTCCGAAGATTCACGACCCTCAGAGAGAAGAAATTCCTCTTCATTTCTGTTTTAAATGAGCGACCCCTTATTCTGAAATTATGCCCCCTAGTTCTAGATTCCCCCATGAGGGGAAATATTCTCTCTGCATCTACCCTGTCAAGCCCCCTCAGAATCTTATATGTTTTAATAAGATCATCTCTCACTCTTCTAAACTCCAATGAGTATAGGTCCAACCTGCTCAACCTTTCTTCATAAGACAACCCCTTCATCTCAGGAATCAACCTCGTATATTGTTCCTTAAATAAGGAGACCAAAACTATACACAGTACTCCAGGTATGGTCTCATCAACAGTTGTAGCAGGACTTCCCTACTTTTATACTCCATCCCCCGTGCAATAAAGGCCAACATTCCACTTGCCTTCCTGATTACTTGCTGTACCTGCAAGCTAACTTTTTGTGTTTCATGTACAAGAACCCCCAGATCCCTCTGTAATACAGCATTTTGTAATGGCTCCCCATTTAAATAATAATTTGCTATATTTTCCTACCAAAGTGGATAACCTCATATTTTCCCACATTATAGTCCATCTGCCAAATTTTTGCCCACTCACTGAGCCTATCTATATCCCTTTGTAGATTCTTTGAGTCCTCCTCTTCAACTTGCTTTCCCACCTATCTTTGTGTCATCAGCAAATTTGGCTACCTTACACGCAATCCCTTCATCTAAGTCATTAATATAAATTGTAAATAGTTGAGGCCCTAGCACTGATCCCTGTGGCACCACGCTAGTTACTGTTTGCCAACCGGAAAATGACTTATTTATCCCAACTCTCTGTTTTCTGTTAGTTAGCCAATCCTCTATCCATGCTGATATATTACCCACAATCCTGTGAACTTTTATCTTGTGCAGTATCCTTTTAAGTGGCACCTTATTGAATGCTTTCTGTAAATCCAAATACACGACATCAGCTGGTTCCCCTTTATCCACTCTGCTCGTTACATCCTCAAAGACCTCCAGCAAATTTGTCAAGCATCTTGCTGCCTGTCTCTCCATTTAAATGCATTGAACGGCTGCATTTAAAGAAAGACTTGTATTTATATAGTGCCTTTCATGACCACCGGACATCTCAAAGCACTTTACAGCCAATTAAGTACTTTTGGAAGTGTAATGTAGGAAATTATACCAATTGAAATTACCACAGAACATTAAATCTTGTCCATTTCCGTTGAAGCACCCGTTTAAGGACCTGAAAAGTATTAATTACTGCCAGTTAACCTGTCTGCCACAGAAAATTGTAAAGTTTCATTCCTTCAGGTTTTCATTGTTGGTAAAGATTTAAAACATTTTGAATTTCAAAGTAGATTTTTTTTTTTACTTTTCCTTTCGGCCTCTTTTTTCTATCTCTCTTCATTCAATCTTTCTTTCCCTCACTTCTCTTTCTGTACCTGATTTGACATTGAATTCTCCCACTCTAATTTACACTTCCTTCTCAGTCCTTGTGCTGTTAATTTCACAATCCTTCAATTTGATTGGTTAAGGAGATACACCGTTGCTTTCCTTGTTCACTCAGGTCTCAGTTGCTCGGTTTCCCTCAATGCGCTGTTATCAGCTCACACTTTCAGCAACTAACTGCGCAAAAAATCACCGTCATTAAATGGGCAGAGGCAAGTCCAACTATGCCGCTCGTTGCCCTGCTACGGCAAATTATGGCCATCATCTAAGTTACTCTATCCTATACTTATTTATCTTCTTACCCATTATATATTATAAAATTGAAAAAACAATGCCCCAGTAATTGCGGTCAGAGGCTTCCCCGCGGGCGGATGCCTCCGACATGAAAAATTTCTGCAAAAGTACCTGGTGGTCCCGGAGGTGCATGGGATTCCACTTGAGAGGCCTTCTCATCCCACGCTGCGAAGCGTGCTCCCGTCCTCCAGGTTCCCACGCAGAAGGTGCCATCAGTGTGACTGCTCAACCAATCAGGTACAGTATTCTACAGCTTTCTCATTAAGAGCAATGAGAACTCCGTATCTACGAGTTCTCATTGCTATTAAAGAGGAAAAAAAACAAACACACTAAGCACCATAATAAAAAATAAAAAACACACCTCACATAATTAAAACTAATTGAAATTAAAGCTAATAAATTCCTTAGAAAAATAAATATTTTTCCGATTTTCTTTAAAGTTTTGTAATTAGGGTTAAAAATAAACTTACCTTAGTTGGCAGGGTTTTCAACAATACAATGTGTTTTTAAAATTTAATTTAATTATATTTTTGTATATTTTAAAACTCTTACGCCTATAAAAGTAGGCGATGCGCCTGCTTTTATCAGGCGCAAGAGTTTTGAGGACATTTGCTGGGCACGGTATGGGTAAATCCCGCAATCTTGGCCTTGCAAATGTCCTCGCTCCTCATTTGCGTTGGATCTGTCAAGCTCCAGCTTGACAGATCGGAAAAGCTGGTTTTCAGCGCATGTGCATTGTGCGCTGACAACCGGCTTTTGCGATGCCTTCCCAGGTCGGTAGACACTCAATACGGACCCGGGGAGGCCGGGATTTCCAGGCCAATGTTGTTTTGTACAGCACGACAAACCAAGCCAGTTATATATAATTTATTAATATATGAGTGGAAAAAAAAGAATCTCCACGGTGACTACCTGTCTGCAGTGATCAATCCTTAATGACCACTTACCTAGCAACAGCAGCAGGAAGATATCCTGCTGCTCACACTGGCACAGTATTATTTTATCACTCAGATTTGTTCAGAAAATGGCATTTTTACTGTCTCTGGGACCTTTTCTTGCAAAACTGCACTACTTGGGCAGCAAATGAGGTAAATGTTGAAAGTTACAGCATGCCATAATGTGCTAATAACTTGCCCTATCTACAATATATATTGTACCTGATAAGCTGCTCAAGAATAAATCACTGTTAAACATTGTACCTGTCAGCTGATGCTGTTATTTTTCCAGGTTAGATGTCAACAACAGCTAAAACATTATACCAAAATAACTTCTGAAATTCATCTTTCTTACACTCCCAGAAAACTGAAAATTAATTCGAGGCAATTAAAATATTCTACACATTATGCCCTTTCATCTTATTTTTAAGCGTGAGATCAATAAGAATGGTCCCCTGATTTGGCACATCTTGTTCCTGGACCAGATGAGTATAGGCTCAAGCGCCATACCAGGCTGACACTCCAAGGCAGTACAGAGGAAGAGCTGCATTGCCAGAGATGTCATGAACCAAAATCTCAATTGTCAATTCCTAAGGTTCAGCAGGGTGTAAAGATCCCATGATACTTTTTGAAACAGAGCAGTAAGTTTTCATGGTATTCTAACCAACATTTGTCCCTCAATCAATATCACCTCAAAACAGTCAGTAATTCATTTCATTGTTGCTTATGGGAAGCGGCTGGCTCAACATGACTGCCATGTTTGTCTACATAACAATGGTTGCTAAACTTCAACAAATAATTCATTGTGGGAAGTGTTCATAGAATCATAGTATCACAGAAATTTACAAAAGGAGGCCATTTCGGCCCATCGTATCCACACTGGCCAACAAAGAGCTATCCAGTCAAATCCCATTTTCCAGCTCTTGGTCTGTAGCCCTGCAGGTTCCGACACTTCAAGTGCTCATCCAAGTACATTTTAAATGTGATGAGAGTTTCTGCTACTACCACCCTTTCAGGCAGTGAGTTCCAGAAGACTACCATCCGCTGGATGAAGAAATTTCCCCTCAAATCCCCTCTAAACCTTCTACCAATTACTTTAAATCTATGTCCTCTGGTTGTTGACCCCTCTGCTAAGGGAAATAGGTCCATCCTATCCACTCTATCTAGGCCCTTCATAACTTTATATACCTCAATAAGATCTCCCCTCAGCCTCCTCCGTTCCAAAGAAAACAAACCCAGCCTATCCAATCTTTCCTCATAGCTAAAATTCTCCAGTCCAGGCAACACCCACGTCAATCTCCTCTGTCTGCTCTATAGCGCAATCACATTTTTCCTGTAATTTGGTGACCAGAACTGCACACGTACTCTAGCTGTCGCCTAACCAGTATTTTATACAGTTCAAGCATAACCTCCCTGCTCTTGTATTCTATGCCTTGGCTAATAAAGGCAAGTATTCTATATGCTTTAATCACCACCTTATCTGTCTGACTTGCTACCTTCAGGGATCAGTGGACATGCACTCCAAGGTCCCTTTGTTCCTCTGCACTTCTCATTGTACTACCATTTAATGTGTATCCCCTTGCCTTGTTAGCTCTCCCCAAATGCACTACCTCACACTTCTCCGGATTGAATTCCATTTGCCATTGTGCTGCCCACCTGACCAGTTCACTGATATCTTCCTGCAGTCTGCAGCTTTCTTCTTCATTATCAACTGCACAGCATATTTTAGTATCATCAGCAAACTTCTTAATCATACCCCCTACATTCAAGTCTAAATCATTGATATATAGCACAAAAAGCAAGGGGCCTAGTACTGAGCCCTGCGGAACCCCACTCGAAACAGCCTTCCAGTCACAAAAACACCCATCAACCATTACCCTTTGCTTCCTGACTCCAAGCCAATTTTGGATCCATCTTGCTATTTTGCCCTGGATCCCATGGGGTTTTACTTTCATGACCAGTCTGCCATGTGGGATCTTATCAAAAGTCTTGCTAAAATCCATATACACTACATCAAAGGCGCTACCCTCATCAATCCTCCTTGTTACCTCCTCAAAAAATTCAGTCAAGTTAGTCAGACATGAGCTTCCCTTAACAAATCCATGCTGACTATCCTTGATTAATCCATATCTTTCGACATGAAGATTTATCCTGTCCCTCAGAATTTTTTCCAATATTTGTCCCACCACCGAAGTTAGGCTGACTGGCCTGTAATTACTCGGTCTATCCCTTTCTCCCTTTTAAAACAAATGTACCATGTTAGCAGTCCTCCAATACTACACCTGCAGCCAGAGAAGATTGGAAAATGATTGTCAGAGCCTCTGCTATTTCCTCTTTGACTTCTCTTAACAGCCTGGGCTACATTTCATCCGGGCCTGGGGATTTATCCACTTTCAAAGCTGCTAAACCCCTTAATACTTCCTCTCTCACTATGTTTATTTCAACTAATATTTCACATTCCCCCTCCCTGATTGTACTGTCTGCATCACCCCTCTCTTTTCTGAAAACAGACACAAAGTATTCATTAAGTACCATACCCAAGTCTTCCACCTCCACCCAAGATTACCTTTATGGTCTCTAATAGGCCCAATCTTTCTTTAGTTATCCTCTTGCTCTTAATGTATTTATAAAACATCTTTGGGTTTTGCTTGATTTTACTTTCCAAAATTGTTTCATGCTCTCTTTTTGCTTTCATAATTTCCTTTTTAATTTCAACCCTGCACTTTTTATACTCCTCTGCAGTTTCTGCAGTATTCAGCCCTCGGTATCTGTCATAAGCCTCCCATTTTTTTTTATCCTACGCTATATGTCCCTTGACATCCAGGGGCTCTGGATTGTTAGTCCCATCCTTTTTCTTTAAGGGAACATACTTGCTCTGAACATTGCAGATTTCATCCTTGAATGCCTCCCGCTGCTCTGACACTGATTTACCTTCAAGAAACTGTTTCCAGTCCACTAAATCACCTGTCAGTTTATCAAAATTGGCTTTTCCCCAATTGAGAACTTTTATTCCTGGTCTAACTTTGTCCTCTTCCATAACAATCCTAAATCTAATTGAATTATGATCACTAGCATCAAAATGCTCTCCCACTGATATCCCTTCCACCTGCCTAGCTAAGTCCAGAACCATCCCTTCCCTTGTTGGGCTTGCTACATACTGGTTAAAAAAGTTCTGCAGGAGCAACGAGGTCAGGGTGCAGGAGCAGCGAGTGATGGTGTAGCGACACGATCGGGTCCCAGGAAAGGCGTGAGTTTGGGGCCAGAAGAAGCATGGGCTTAGGAGCAGCACGGGCTAGTCCATACTGCAATTGTGTGTGCACTAGGTCCGTGTAGCAGAGCTGGTCTCCAGTCGTCTTTGTTAATCCTTGCCACCGGCTCAAGATCTAGCTCTGTCAAGCCCGTGTGGTGGTTGGTGTGCAACGGCCAATCCACGTGAAAAAAAGTCCACGCACAGGCATCTTCCACCCTTCGGGTTGTTGTTCGGGATCTGGAATATTAGGTTCTGCATTGAAACACCTGTGAACTCATCCCTTTTTGGCATGGAAGCAAGTCATCCTCGATACGAGGGACCCGCCTATGATGATGATGAAAAAAGTTCTCCTGAATGTATTTTAGGATTTGCGCACCCTCTATACCTTTCAGACTAATTTTGTCCCAGTTAATATTAGGGTAGTTGAAATTCCCTACTATCACTGCGCTATAGTGTTTGCACTTCTCAGAAATTTGCCTACATATTTTCTCTTCTATCTCCCTCTGACTGTTTGGGGGTCTATAGTACACACCCAACAGTGTGAGCACCCCTTTTCTGTTCTTCAATTCAACACATATGGCCTCATTTGATGATCTTTCGAACATATCATCCCTCGTCACAGCTGTAATTGCTTCTTTAATCAATACTGTGACCCCTTTCCTTTTATAACCCCTGTATGGCAGTGTATGAAAGCAGGTATTATTTTATAAATTATATTCTCTTTCTCATCATGCTCACATAATGTAACATAACACTATTTTAATTTCTAAAAAAGCTACCTCATTTTCCTATATCAATCCATCATCATAGGCAGTCCGTTGTATCGAGGATGACTTGCTTCCACACCAAAAAGGGATGAGTTCGCAGGTGTTTCAATGAAGGACCTAATATTCCAGGTCCTGAACTACATGTTGAAGGGTGGAAGATGCCTGTGCGCAGATTTTTTTAACGTGTGGTGGCCGTTGCACGCCAGACACCATACCTGCTTGCACGAACTATGTCTTGGTCCAGTAGCAAGGATTAACCAAGATGACTGGAGACTAGCTTTGCTGCATGTCAATACAGCTATATCAATACGGCATTATTAGCACATGTCTTTAAACAATTTGTTTTCTTCAGATTCATGTATAATCTTTGCTTCCATAATAAATAATATTCATGTTTTACTTTTCTTCTTTTCTTTAGGTTGTGATATTTCTGTTGCACCATCAGCCATGTCCTTCAACTTCAGGCAGTGTTGACCATCACATCTGTCGATTATTGTAATTCTTCACCAAAAACCTATGGTCCTCCATAATTGAAGTAGCCAGGACCGTGTAGACCCTTCTCAGTAAATATTACTTTTTTTAAACTGTCTTTGAGCCATTTTTCCAACTGAATTAACAAACTTCTTGAAATCTTTGCCAGTTAGCTCTCAAGCACCATTAAAGGATAATTATTACAGGTGCATCATGATTGGCTGCCAGTTTGCCATTACCACTAATGAAATTGCATTCCCAGGAATTGTATGTTTCAAAGCCATATGTTGCTATGATTTCATTAGAGGTTTCACCAACTCAAATGAAAGATTTTTCCCAATTTTGTTTTGACAATACAGGAAATCGCGTCCCTGTGAGATAGATTTTGCAAATCTGTGCTCCTGGCGCAGTGCTTTGCCTGACAGCAGCATTATTTCATCAAATCTAACCCTGCATGTTCCAATGCAAACCGGAGACAAATAGTTTCTGATTGAGACATCGACAATCTACTCATGGCATTCTAACCAACCTTATTGACTAACTACCTTTCCAACCTGAAATAAATGTAAATAAACTAACTTATTGCTATAACTTATAAGTAAGGCAGCTGTTAATCTCCCTGCAAAGATAATCTGAATGATAGAAGTTCAAGGGATCAATGCTTTAATTTTGTTATTGATTTCAATATGTTTCTAAAATCCCAAGGAAGGGATGAAAGATCAGTAGATTACAGAGGTGTCTTTATCTTGGCAGAGTTATGTAGAAAAGATTATTCATGTACAGATTATTTACAGTTGTTATGTTCAGGAATGGATAATTCTGCAAAAAAGTTTTAATGATTTTTAATTAAAGGAGCACCAGGATTAGCTGAAAAAAACAGTAAATCCTTCTCATTTTGAAAACAAAGTTGTTGCAGAAAATGGCATGAAATAATGTTTGCAATGACAAAACCTTCACAATTAACAGGGGCTAAATTCAATAGGCTCTCAAAATGAGTGCAGGGATCGCAATGTGAGATTAACCCATGCCCGTCCATTCCGATGCAGGTAATACACCAACTTTGTGCTGTCTGCTAATTAACATGACTGCAGGATGTTTAAAGCTGCTGAGTGGCTCAGCAGGGAGCCCAAAATTGTGAGAGACGAGCACCACTTAAAGCTAGCCTGCACAACTTAAAGCCAGCCTGCACCTCTTAATGGGAGGTACATTGTGGCTGGGGCAGGTGTTGGAAGTCATTGTGGAACTCATTTTGACAAAAAAAACTAATAATGACACAACATGGGAGAGATCGGGCTCCAAGATTTTCCAACACTGCACTGGGAGCTTTGGTGGAGGAGGTGGAGAGGAGATATGACCCCTATCCACAGGGCCCTCCAGAAAAATTCTCAGAAGGCAATGGGACCAGATAGTCATGATGCTCAATGCCAGGAGATAAGCCCCAAGGACCTGGTGTAGTGCCGTAAAATGTTCAGTGACCTCACACAAGTGGTCAAGGTCATTGCATTCATTTTCAAATGCCATATCCCACTAGCCTCACACACTGCTCAATACACCACATCCCTATCATTCACCTATCAACAATATCTCTCAAACAGGACTCATACCTCACATTCATAGCCTCATCTCACCCTCACACACTTAGCACTGTTGCAAGCCTCACACCCACATTACACAGCTTACACTGCCAGTTAGTCAACCATGACAGTTATACCACCCAAACTGATTGCACCATACGCACCAACACACTTCCCTCTCTCTTTCAGGACAAAATGGCATAGAACTGGACGTAGCAGGAGTTAACTGGCATGGAACATATCTTTACCCCCATGGAGGAGACAGTGCTCGCCATCATTGGAGTGGCCATTGCTGAGGCTATGGCCAGCAGCAGAGCTGAAATGATAGAAGATGACGATATCCTCATACCGAATCTTCCTTCTTACATCCCGCTTCCCCATCTTCCCACAATCTCTTCTGATTTACATGCTGCAGATGGTGTAAACATGCACCTCTTTCTTTCCCTCCCTTCCCCTCACCGAAACCTTACCCTTGTGCATATTTCCTTTCCATTAACCAAGAACTGCCACTTGGCCTGGAGGAGCAACAGGTGGAAGAGCAAGAAGACACTGATGATGAAGAAACACCATCACTTGATTTCACACTCACAGCCACCAGCTCAGATAATGACATAATTTAAAGGATAGCATAGAGATGGGTTCTGCATGTGGTGAGACACTGGACACGAGTAGCCATCAACCAGAGCAAGGGGCAATGTTTGGCAGGTGCATGCTTGCTGGAAGGTGAGGTCACACATGAGTTCTGCTTCATAGGACTCAAATGAGCACTTCGATGAGACAGACTACTGAAGAAGGCTGGAAATCTCAGTGGGTCAGGCAGCAGCTGTGGAGAGAAAAACAGAGCTAACGTTTCGTCGACCCAAAATGTTAACTCTGTTTTTCTCTCCACAGATGCTGCCTGACCCACTGAGATTTCCATAATTCTCTGTTTTTATTTCAGATTCTAGCATCCGCAGTATTTTGCTTTTATACAGAAGAAGGCTGATGGGTATACATAATTAAATGCTTGGTGCATTTGCAGGCCTGCCAGAAAGCCTGCGTGCAATGTCAAGGAGCAAGGAGGTGTCAGGCACCAACTTTGCACTGGACTTTGCGCAGAGATTGGAGCCCATCCTTTCCAGAATAGAAGTGGTGGCCAACTCCATTACCGCACTTGTGGAGCCAACATGATCCAGCATCTGATGGCCAATGTCTCAGCTTCCATCGTACCACAAGCAGAAGCTACCCAATGTCTGGGTGGTGCAGTGGAAGATAAAACTGCTGTCATCATGGGTGTGGATACCAGTATTCAAAGGAGCTTCCAGGATGTCACAACAGTTGAACAATCTGTCCTCCAACAGATTACTCGTGTAATATAGAGCTCCACCTAGTGGACTACTGCTCCGCCGAGTGAAACACTGTGGTAATGCAACTATTGATGTATATAATAAAAGGACAAGGTCACATGACAAGTTCCTGTAGAGCCATCTTGTGTATGTGAATGTTTGTGTTGTCGTAAAGAAAATATTACATTGGCGATGTAAGATATGATAATCGGATTCCCTAACTGAAATTTTTGCTGGTGGATGCTACAGCCAAACAACAGAGAGACTTTGAGAAGTTCTTTATTTTGCATCACAGCTAAAAATCCAAGGTAAATTTCAAGCACACTTGGCTGAATTGTCAGAGTCCAGATGGCTGCGCCTGTGGGAATAATAGGGCACTTGGGTGAGTTCCATCACAACCGAGAGACTTTCGGAGTGCATTGTAGAGTGGATAGAAATATTTTTCTCCACAAATAGTATCATCGAAGTCCCCGATAATGAAAACCGGTACCAATATCCTCATGGGAATGTTTGCTGGTTCTGTTGGGGAGGCTTTAAACTAAGTTGGCAGGGGGATGGGCAACAGGATATAGCATTAGAAAGGAGAAACAAAGGGCACAAAGGATTAGGAGAGATGGATAGCACTAAAGCAAGAAATAGTAAGGTATTAGGTGGGGTCAGATTAAGATAGAACACAAGGTTGTCTAAGATAGGGTTAAAGTGTATCTATGTGAATGCACAAAGCATAGTAAACAAGGTTGGTGAGCTGCAGGTGTAAATAGCCATGTGGGAATATGATGTCATGGCAATAATGGAGACCTGGCTCAAAAAGAGCAGGATTGGGTATTAAATATTCCTGGATATAGGATGTTCAGGAAAGATAGGGAAGGAAATATAGGAGGTGGTGTGGTAGTATTGGTTAAGGAGAATGTTACAGTGCTGGAGAGAGAGGATGTCCCAGAGGGGTCAACGACAGAATCTATTTGGTTAGAGTTAAGAAATAATAGAGGTGCCATTACATTACTAGGTATATTCTATTGGCGACCAACTACTGGGAAAAATATGGAGGAGCAAATTTGCAGAGAAATTACAGAGAGATGCAAGAACTATAGAATAGTGATAATGGGGGACTTCAATATCCAAATATAGACTGGGATAATAATAGTGTAAAGGGCAGAAGAATTTCTGAAGCGTGTTCAGGAGAATGTTCTTGATCAGTATGTTTCCGGCCCAACGAGGAAGGAGGCATTGCTGGATCTTGTTCTGGGGAATGAAGTGGGTCAAGTGGAGTGAGTCAGTAGGTGAACATTTAGGGAACAGTGATCATAGTATCATAAGATTTAGATTTGCTATGGAAAAGGACAAGGAGCAATCTAGAGTAAAAATACTTAATTGGAGGAAGGCAAATTTCAGTGGGATGAGAATGGATCTGGCCCGAGTAAACTGGAATCAAAGATTGGCAGGGAAAGCTGTAGCGGAACAATGTGCTACCTTTAAAAGGGAAATAGTTCGGGTACAGTCGAGGTACATTCCCACCAGGGGGAAAGGTAGGGCAACTAAAGTCAGAGTTCCCTGGATGACAAAACAGATAGAGAGCAAGATGAAGCAGAAAAAGAGCACGTCTTCTATTGGAATACAAATAGTAAACAAGTAGTAAGAGGATGGGTGGGGCCAATTAGGGACCAAAAGGGAGAGCTAATCATGGAGACAGAGGGAATGGCTGAGGTACTGGAGGAAGGCATCTGCCTTCACCAAGGAAGAAGATGCTGCCATAGACATAGTACAGGAGAAGGTAAAGGAGACACTGGATGGGATAAGAATTGATAAAGATGAGGTACTAGAAAGGCTGGCTGTACTTAAAGTAGACAAGTCACCAGGACTGCACCCTAGGATGCTGAGGGAAGTGAAGGAAGAAACTGTGGACGTACTGGCCATAATCTTGCAATCCTCCATAGAAATGGGACTGGTGCCAGAGGACTGGAGAATTGCAAATGTTACACCCTTGTTCAAAAAATGATTTAAAGATAAACCCAGCAAATATAGGCCGGTCAGTTTAACATTGGTAGTGGGGAAGCTTTTAGAAACAATAATCAGGGACACAATTAAGACACTTAGACAAGTGTGGATTAATTAAGGAAAGCCAGCATGGATTTGTTAAAGATAAATCGGGTTTAACTAACTTGGTCAAGTTTTTTGATGAAATAACAGAGAGGGTTGATGATGGCAATGTGGTTGACGTGGTGTACATGGATTTCCAAAAGGCGTTTGACAAAGTGCCACATTATAGGCTTGCCAGCAAAGTTGAAGCCAAGGGAATAAAAGGGACAATGACAACATGGATAAAAAATTGGCTATGTGACAGGAAACAGAGAGTAGCGATCTGCTTTTTTTGGACTGGATGGAGGTATACAGTGGTGTTCCCCAGAGTTGGTACGAGGATCACTGCTTTTCTTGATATATATATTAATGGCTTGGATGTGGGTGTACAGGGCACAATTTCAAAATTTGCAGATGAAACAAAACTTGAAATTATAGTGAACAGTGAGGAGGGTAGTGGTAGGCTTCAAGAAAACATAGACAGGTTGATCGAATGGGCGGACATGTGACAGATTAAATTTAACGCAGTAAAGTGCGACGTGATACAATTTGGTAGGAAAATGAGAGGCAATATAAACTAAGGGGTACAATCCTATAGGGGGGGTGGAGGAAAAGAGAGACCTGGGGGGTAAATGTGCACAAATCGTTGAAGGTGGCAGGGCAGGTAGAGTAAGCGGATAAAAAAGCTAACGGGATCCTGGGCTTCATGAATAGAGGTATAGAGTGCAAAAGCATGGAAATGATGATGAACCTGTATAAAACACGAGTTTGGCCTCAACTGGAGTATTAGTCGGAATCTTCCCAGCCCTGCGAGAGAGGGCTTGGAGGCGGGCCCGTTGTCAAAATGGCCCTGATTGACAGCGGGTCGGGATCCCGCTCTGAACCCGCCTCCGTGTGAGTTTTTCAGCTGTCAGATGTGCGTTCAGATTGCAGACCTGACAGCAAGCGGCGGGACAGGTAATTAACATCATTAAAAGGTACTTAAATGCTAGTTAATAGACTTAAAAACAGTCACTTACAATTTTACCAACCTTTTGATGGGCTTGCTGTCCCTCTGGTTTCACGCCAGGTAAGTGGAGCCGGGTTCTCAGTGACTCTCTTGCTTTGGCTAGTTGACAGCTGGAGAAGTGGTTTAAAAGCTACCATTTCACAGCTGTTCACTTTCTAGTGTCAGAAGCTGAAGCCTTCAGGTTTTGGAAGAGACTTTTGAGCTGTATTCACTTTGGAAGTGTTTGTAGTAAACTCTCTATTCACTGTCATCTCCTTGGAGCAACCTCTCTCACCATTAACAGGACGCTTCTGTCATCTCAACCTCACCTGCCATCTATTCCAGCAGCATTGGTGCCCTTGAAAAAAGCTCACCTTGATCCTTAGAATCCCACCACGATCAGTCCTAACACCAACATCACTAAACACACCAGCATCACTACCAATAACACCAACCTTCTCTGCAGTCACGTGATTCTGCACAGGACACAGGGCATCAGCACCCAACCATATTGCTGCCTGGGAGGCCAGTGATGGCCTCACCATGGCCAGATTTACTTCATTTGATGCTGTACACTCTGACTGCCACATGATGCGCAGGTTGGCACCACCTCACACCAGCTCCATAAAGCATCCAAATGTCCAACTCATTCATTTCACACTCATCACCATTGTGTGGGGGTACCGTTAAATCTCAAATTCACTGCAACTCAATAAACCACTTCCAAAGGTGCTCACAAATCTGTCAGAGAACGCAAAGTCCTGAAAATAAAGATTTCAATGTTTGACAACACATCAACATGAACTATACATGAACATTGGCTAAAGGACCCAAATGCCTACCCTTATGTGTTGTTAGTTAGTATGTTTGGACAAGGATGAGGGTGAATGTGAGGGGTGGCTAGTGAAATGGGGAACTGGTAATGTAGATAGAGAGAGAGAGAGGGATGGGTGGAGGTGCAAGGCCAGTTAGTGTGAGTAAGAATGTGCAGGAGTAGAATAGGGAAGGCAGAGTGAAGGGGATGTGATGAGTGGCAAAGCAGGATGAGGTTGAGTGTGGCTTTGCAGTAACATTTTGTGATCTACTGAGATCATTGAAAGCTTTCTGCCACTGCAGCCAGCTAAATGGCCGCTCCAATGATGGCGAGCACTGTCTCTTCCATGGGGGCAAGGATATGTTCCACGCCGATTAACTCCTGCTGCATCCGGTTCTGCGCCACCTTGTCCTGCAAGAGAGAGGGAAGTGTGTTGGTGAGTGTGGTGCAATCTGTTTGGGTGGTATGGCTATCACGGTTGACTAACTGGCAGTGCATACTGTGTAATGTGGGTGTGAGGCTTGCAACAGTGCTAAGTGTGTGAGGCTATGAATGTCCTATCACATCCCTATCATTCACCTACCAACAATATCTCTCAATCAGGACTCATACCTCACATTCATAGCCGCACACACTTAGCACCAGATCCTGGCGGCTTATTTCCTGACATTGAGCGCCACGACTATCTGGTCCCACTGCCTTCTGAGAATTTGTCTGGAGGGCCCCTGTGGATAGAGGACATGTCTCCTCTCCACCTCCTCCACCAAGGCCTCCAGTGCAGTGTTGGAAAATCTTGGAGCCCATGTTGTGCCATTATTAAGTTTTTTTTATGTCAAAATGAATTCCACAATGACTTCCAACACTTGCTCCAGCCACAATGCACCTCTCCTTTAAGAGGTGCAGGCTGGCTTTAAGTTGTGCAGGCTAGCTTTAAGTGGTGCTCGTCTCTCACAATTTTGGGCCCCCTGCTGAGCCACTCAGCAGCTTTAAACATCCTGCAGTCATGTTAATTAGCAGACAGCACAAAGTTGGTGTACTACCTGCATCGGAATGGACGGGCATGGGTTAATCTCACATTGTGATCCCTGCACTTGTTTTGAGGGTCTATTGAATTTAGCCCCTGTTAATTGTGAGGGTTTTGTCATTGCAAACATTATTTCATGCCATTTTCTGCAACAACTTTGTTTTTAAAATTAGAAGGATTTACTGTTTTTTTCAGCTAATCCTGGTGCTCCTTTAATTAAAAATCATTAAAACGTTTTTGCAGAATTATCCATTCCTGAACACAACAATTGTAAATAATCTGTACACAAATAATCTTTTCTACATAACTCTGCCAAGATAAAGACACCTCTGTAATCTACTGATCTTTCATCCCTTCCTTGGGATTTTAGAAACATATTGAAATCAATAACAAAATTAAAGCATTGATCCCTTGAACTTCTATCATTTATATTATCTTTGCAGGGAGATTAACAGCTGCCTTTACTTATAAGTTATAGCAATAAGTTAGTTTATTTACATTTATTTCAGGTTGGAAAGGTAGTTAGTCAATAAGGTTGGTTTGGTTAGAATGCCATGAGTAGATTGTCGATGTCTCAACCACAAACTATTTGTCTCCGGTTTGCATTGGAACATGCAGGGTTAGATTTGATGAAATAATGCTGCTGTCAGGCAAAGCACTGCGCCAGGAGCACAGATTTGCAAAATCTATCTCACAGGGACGCGATTTCCTGTATTGTCAAAACAAAATTGGGAAAAATCTTTCATTTGAGTTGGTGAAACCTCTAATGAAATCATAGCAGCATATGGCTTTGAAACATACAATTCCTGGGAATGCAATTTCATTAGTGGTAATGGCAATCACGATGCACCTGTAATAATTATCCTTTAATGGTGCTTGAGAGCTAAGGGGTCAATTAACTGGTAAAGATTTCAAGAAGTTTGTTAATTCAATTGGAAAAATGGCTCAAAGACAGTTAAAATAAAGCCATATTTACTGAGAAGGGACTGCACGGTCCTGGTTACTTCTAATATGGAGGATCATAGGCAGGTTTTTGGTGAAGAATTACAATAATCGACAGATGTGATGGTCAACACTGCCTGAAGTAGAAGGACATGGCTGATGGTGCAACAGAAATATCACAACCTAAAGAAAAGAAGAAAAGTAAAGCATGAATATTATTTATTATGGAAGCAAAGATTATACATGAATCTGAGGAAAGCAAATTGTTTAAAGACCGGTGCTAATAATGCTGTATTGATGTAGCTGAATTGACATGCAGCAGAGCTGGTCTCCAGTCGTCTTGGTTAATCCTTGCCACTGGACCAAGACATAGTTCTGTCAAGCCCGTGTGGTGGCTGGCATGCAACGGCCACCAAACTTTTAAAAAATCCACGCACAGGCATCTTCCACCCTTTAACATGTAGTTCGTGACCTGGAATATTATGTCCTTCATTGAAACACCTGTGAACTCATCCCTTTTTGGTGTGGAAGCAAGTCATCCTCGATACGAGGGACCACCTATGATGATGATGACTCCAGATTACATCCCTACTTGTGCCATCATGTGCAATGTGCAACCA
Source organism: Pristiophorus japonicus (assembly GCF_044704955.1). Classification (NCBI taxonomy): domain Eukaryota; kingdom Metazoa; phylum Chordata; class Chondrichthyes; family Pristiophoridae; genus Pristiophorus; species Pristiophorus japonicus. The sequence goes on from NC_091985.1 coordinate 83,076,198, forward strand.
GGCTGCGTTACTCTCCTGGAGAGGGCTCTTCGATCCATTGGAATGAAAAAGAACCTCCCTGCGTGCTGTGACTCCCTCCATAAGCATCTGGAGGGAGCCATGGGAGACTGCACCTTTGTGCAGTATTTGTCAGTGTTTGCAGTGGGTCAATGCTGCAAAAGGCTGACAGAAGAATTGTCAAAAAAAAGTTGGACATTGTTCCTTTAAGGAAATTGGCTGATGATGCATCTTCAGATGATGTCATCAGACCCGCTTCCAGTTAATTGGCCGGGAAACCTGCAGGATGGGCTTAACAAGCCCCGGCCATGGAAGATTGAAGGGAGAGGGCGGACTGCACTTCGGAGTGGGTTTCTCACGCTGTACCAATGCCACCCGCATCAAACTCGCGTCTGTTGGTGAAATCCTGGCCGATCTGTCCAATTCTGGGCACCGCACTTTAGGAAGCATGTGAAGGCCTTAGAAGGGGTACAAAAAAGATTTATGAGAATGATTCCAGGGATGAGAGACTTCAGTTATGTGGATAGATTGGAGAAACTGGGGTTGTTCTCCTTTGAGCAGAGAAGATTGAGAGGAGATTTGATTGAGGTGTTTAAAATCATGAGGGGTCTAGATAGAGACAAACTGTTCCCATTGGCGGAAGGGTCGAGAACCAGAGGACACCGATTTAAGGCGATGGCAGAAAAACCAAAGGCAATATGAGGGAAAACATTTTTAGGCAGTGAGTGGTTAGGATCTGAAATTTACTGCCCGAAAGGGTAATCGAGGCAAACTCAATCACTGCTTTCAAAAGGGAGTTGGATAAGTACCTGAAAGAAAAACATTTGCAGGGCGACGGTGAAAGGACGGGGGAGTGGGACTAGCTGAACTGCTCTTGCAGAGAGCCGGCATGGGCTCGATGGGCCGAATTGCCCTCTTCCATGCTGTAACCATTCTATGATTCTATGGGGGTGAAATTACCCTGTGCCCGGTTTGTGCTGCATAATTTGAATTAAAGAAAAGTTTATCGCCCGGCGGGAAGAAGAGGTTACTGACCCGGAATTCGGGCCTTTAATTGAGAAAAATTATCAGGTGGTGTTGGAAGCGCTCTGTACCTCCACGGGGCAGTAGTGGGGAGAGAAGGGTGGAAGCGTGTCACTGTCACTCAGCGCCATGCTCACACATCTTAATGTCCTTCCCTTTCTCTTAAAGGGAAGGGCCAGTGCGGACTCTGCAGCCACTTCCATGGCACCCACTGGAATACCAGCGAGGGTTTTGGCTGGGCCAGCGAACTGACACCCAAGAGGGGGTGTCGGGCTGTCCGTTGGTGGCCAGGCCGAACCAGCTGCTGCCATTGCCGTGCCAACTACAATTTCAGCCGACAATTCCGGCGAAAAGATCTTATCGCTCCGTTAGCACCTCCTGGAGGCGATAACGGGCCTTTCCGACAGGAACAATTTCGTACCCTATGATTCTTGCTTGCCCTGCTCACATATGCCACAGATGCCCTGTAGAGGGTGCCATGCTGGAAATGATCTCTAGGAACCGTCAGTTGCCGCTGAAACACCCACGGAAATCTGTGGGCACCTGTCAACGTAATGAACGATGAGTGCTGTTTCTTCGCCTACTGACCACAAAATCTGGGCCATTGTCACCTGAGAGTCAGATTTTCAGGGTTCATTTCAAATCTCCAATCAAGTGATGATTGATACAGGATTAATACACTGTAATCTAATCTTATAATTTATTTAACACACGGGTGATGATATGCGCATCACAGATTACATTTATGGGCATAGAACTGGAGAATTATTCAAACTGTGTACAGTTTATAGCTCCGAGGAGTCCATTAATGACAATAAAATAAAAATGTGTTTTCTGTTGTGGGCAAAATAGATAGCCTGAATACCACTCTAAGCAAAGCAGCTGTCACATGGCTTATAAAATTAAACACAGTGGACTGATTGATTTAACAATAACACCAACAGAGGCCTGAAAGATGTCAGAAGTGTAGAAGCTGAGGGCAGCTCTTGGCTTTGCTGCCCCTGCACTGGGGCTGAGCTACCTTTGGGCTGTTTTTTTCAATCAGTCCCCGGTTCCTGACAGAGGTCAAAACTATTTGCTTTCAGATATTGTTTGCTTGTCATGCGAAAAACATAATTGGAGCAGGTACAACCACAAAGGAGATTTTCTCCCCTGCTTCATCTCTTCAATGGAATAAAGCTCTGGCATCCCTTCTCTAGTTTAGAGCTGCAGACTATCAATTTAAGTTTGCAGACACTGGTTTGTCAATATCTAAATATTTTTTTCTATAAAACTCAAGGGATATGTTATGAGATATGCACAGAGACTGACTATAGTTATAATTAATGCTTTTGTGAATCAGCATGTACAATGAGTTTGTTGTGCATACAAATGAACACGGGAAAAGTCATGCGTACTATGATAAAATGTGTAAAAAGCAATATTAATACCTGTAATAGAGTTCCCCCGAGTGGACTACTGTTCCACCTAGTGGACTACTGATGTAAAGCAACTACTGATGTAAATATAATAAAAGAGTATGTGGCAAAGTCACATGATGACAGTTTCTGTAAGAGCCATTTTGTGTTTGTGTGCTTCTTAGTGATATAGTAAGAATATATTACATTAACAACGTAGGATAGGATTTCTGGCATCCCTACCTAGCTGAAATTTTTGTTCGTGGATGATCCAGCCGACTGACAGAGAGACATTGAGAGGTTCTTTGTTTTTCAGAACAGCTAAAAATCTAAGGTAAATTTCAAGCACACTTGGCTGAACTATCGACGACGCCAGAGTCCAGATGACCACGCCTATTGGAATAATAGGGTACTTGCATGAGTTCCATCATGACCAAGAAACTTTCGGAGTGAATGTGGAGTGACTAGAAATGTTTTTAACCGCAAATAGTATCATCGAAGTCCCCGATGATAAAAACTATAACCGGGTGGTTTTAGAAAAGAAATGGGCTATTTTCTTGATTGAAGCAGGCCCCGAGGTGGAACCACTTTGTTTGTGGGATGAAGAATGAAGCAATCAGAAGGAAGTTGTTGACAACCCCTAAGTTGACTTTTGATTTAGCTTGTCACACAGCTATGTCAATGGATATGGCCGACCAATACACCCGAGAATTTCAAGCCATTTCCAGTCATCAGACAACCAAGGTGAATTGGCTTCAGGTTAAAAGTAAAAGACATTTGGGACCCAAGGCCTCAGCAACTGGCCAAGGTAACAGCACATTGAAGTCGTGCTATCGGTGCCTGGGACAACACATTGCTCAAAGTTGTCCATATGTGAAGGCAGCGTGTTCCTACTGCAAATAAACTGGGCATCTTGCGAAGGCATACCGACTGAAGAGTGAACCAACTTTCAATGCTAGAAGTAGAAATCTCTAGATACTACATAGCTTTGAAGATAAGCAACAGGAGGAGGAGGTTCGAGAGATACACGTCAGCAGGAGCACAAGGGTATCTAACAGCGATTTGCGATGTATTGTCATCCAAGTAGACATTGCAGGAACCAGGATACCCATGGAAATCAATACTGGTGCATCCGTGAACTTAGTACCAGAATCACTATATTTCAACAAGTTACGTGATTTTTGACTGGGGAAAGCAAAGATAGAGTTGCGAGGCTACTCAGGAGTGCAAATCCCTGTTGTAGGCTGTATCACTACATCGGTGAAATAAAAGGATCAGTTTCAGAGCTTGTCTCTCATAGTAGTGGCAGGAGACAAGCCTGCCTTGATAGGTAGAAAGTGGTTGGGATTAATGAAGCTGGATTGGAATGAGATTTTTCATGTAGAAACAAAATTTGCATTGAAAGATGACGTCATCAAGCTGTATCCGAAGATATTCTGTGAATCAGGCAGCCCAATCCAAGACTTCAAGGCGCATGTCATAGTGCAGAAGAACACAAGACAAGTTTACTGCAAGCGATGTCCCGTCCTGTACCCACTCAAGGAGAAAGTTGAGCAACAACTCAAAAGATTAGAATCTGAGAACATTATCTCTAAAGTAGAAGAAGTGTTTTATTTCTCATACATTGATGAATTGCCAGTCAAAGTTGAAGAGATTGGCAGAGCAACCAAACGTGACCCAGTTATGTTAAAGATGTATGATTACATAGCAAATGGCTGGCCAAGCCTGGTATCAGAGAAAAATATTCATCCATTCTTCGTTCTTAGGAATGAATTGTCAGTGGATAAAGATTGTATCATGTGGGGTGCAAGAGTAGTTATCCTAAATAAGTTCAGGTCCAAATGGTTAGGTCTTCATGACCAGCAGCTGGGAATGTGCTTGACCAAGAGTATTGCATGCAGTTATTTATGATGGCCAGGTTTAGATAAAGATATAGGGCTAGAACCTCTACTTTTTTTGTATGCTTAACACCCACTTAACGTCCATTTTACTGCTGAAATGACATATAATGCCCATATATCGCCCATTTTGGCATAAAATGGAAACTAATGGGCATTTTTAGGAAACTTATCGGCGAGCGTTACTTTCCCTATGTGCCAAATGCCGGGAAAAAATATTACCGCTCGCCCAAATTTTTGGGGCGGAATCATCAGAATGGGCAATATCAACGCCCATAAAATTAACGCCGAGATTCAATAATACCGTCTGCCCATTTGTTTTTGTCGTAAAGAGCACATTTGGCGAGACTAACGCCCAGGAGATCGCGCACCGTCAATTTCACCACCTCGCACACATATCGCCCACAATATCTCTCGCCCAAAAAAGCCACCCAGAAAAAGTGAAACTGTTCTGAATTAAAGCCAGCGGTGTGGCTGCCATTTTTAAAATCGCAGATCGCTTCATTCAAAAGGCTGCTATGCTTCAACCTCGGCGAAGTTCGGATGTACTCTGCAGGTCATTGGAGTAGATGTGAACATCTCTACAAACAACTTGACCATACTGTGACCGATTGGAATTGAATAGGTCTCTTCATCGGGACATTCCTTGTTCGTGACCAATCGGTGGACCAATAGAGAGCTACTGCAATGGGGCCTATCCTTTCTCACCCTCTCTTGGTGACCAATTACATGCAGCAGACTCGACATCGCCGAAGCAACATTCCACTGCATTATCTGCCCAATGTACGATGTGACAGACTGATGAGTAGGACCAGACATTACACCCGCCGCAAGTACAAGAAGAAGTGGTCTTACCTCAACTTGCCCGACACCACCTGCCTTCGGAGACTGCGCTTCCACAAAGAGGTTATCACTGAGGTATGCCAGCTCATTAGGGGAAATCTGCAGCCTGCCAGCACCATCAGTACTGCATTGCCTGTCGAGGTCAAAGTCACCACGGTACTGTTGTTCTACGCCTCGGGTTCTTTTCAGGCCACAGCTGGAGACAGTTGCAGACTTTCTCAGCATGCCACACATCGCTGCATTAGACAGATCACTGAAGCCCTGTACGCATGTAGGAGGGACTTGATCAGCTTCTCTATGACCAGGGAGGAACAGAGTGAGAAGGCTCTAGGATTCTCCAGAATTCCAAACTTTCCCAAGGTGCAGGGAGCAATAGGCTGTACGCACATCGCGAAGCGGGCATCTTTTCAGGATGCAGAGGTTTTCAGGAACCGCAAGGGATTTCACTCCCTGAATGTGCAACTGGTTGTCGACCACCAGCAAATTATACTGGCAGTGAATGCTAAATTTCCGGGCAGCAACCATGATGCTCACATCCTGCGTGAGAGCACTGTATCTGACTTTTTTAACAATCAGCCAAGGTCAATGCTGGATGCTTGGTGACAAAGGATATGGCCTCGCCACTTGGCTAATGACCCCCCTGCTTGACACCCACACCGAAGCCGAGGGGTGATACAATGAAAGCCACAGAGCAACTCGCAATATTGTGGAGAAAACCATTGGAGTGCTGAAGCTGCGCTTTAGGTGCCTGGACCACACAGGCGGCGAGCTCCAATACTACCCTGAGCAGGTAGTTCAATTCGTGGTGGTGTGCTCCATGCTACACAACTTGGCTATCAGGAGTGGACAAGAATTACCTGATGAGTCTGACAGTCCACCTCACCAGAGGAAGAGGAGGACGAGGAGGCGGACGCTGACATCGGCCCAGACAATCAGGCTGATGCTGAAGCCATGCCCCCGCCCCCCTGTAGACCACATGAAAGGGCCATGGTGGCCTGAAAGCTGCAAGAGCCTTACGTCAGGAGCTCATCAATGATCGCTTTGCCTGAAAGAACGTTGGTGTTATTTACAAGGCTGACACACTGCTGGGAGTGCAGGTCAGACATCAATGGTGGGCATCACCTTGATGACAGTTAAAAGTTTAAATTGACTGAAGTTAAGTGTCATTATACCCTTTGATTTAAAGAATTACCAGCGTGTAACGGTGCAGCTATCTGAGCCAATGTGCTACAAGGTTTTGTTAAATAAAAAACATTTAAACCGAATATTATCTGAAATCATCAATATTTCTGTACAAACCAACACCCGCCCCCCGCCCCCCCTCCACCCCACTTCTCCTCCCCACCTCTACCTCTTCCCCTTCCCCTCCTGACTCCAAGCCGCCTGGCCGAGGAGATCCTCAGGCGATGCTTCATTCGGGGGGTGGGGGGGGGGGGGGAGGGGCGGTGATGGCCGAAATGCTGCTTGACGGATACGGGAGAGGACGGTCCCAAGGTGGGAATGTGCTTCGAACTAGAAGCAAGATGTTGCTGCTGGCTCTCATGTGTGGTTGGCAAAGGGGGTGCGGCACCTTGGGGTGCAATGCTGTGCTCCGGCATCACTGGGAGCTCTCTGCCACCAGTGATCCTGGCTACCAGCTCCAGGGCCTCCTCTATTCCTTCCATGTTATATCTTATTTGTTGGACAACTATGTTCTTGGTGCTTAGTAGGCTTTTTGTTGCTGGTGAATCTCTGTTGTTCCTTCCACAACAGCCAGACAAGCACACACCACAGCCACACAATCTTTCAGTGCCTCTGAGCTCCCTCTCTATCTGTCTACTCTTCTGCGCATGTCATGATGACCCTTGACCACCTGAATTGCGGGAATCGAGCGTTGCCATGCCATTGCTAAGGATGGCAACACTTTACGGCAGAAGGTCAGAAAAATTTTACGCTACCGCCCATTTCATATCGTTCATGGTAACGCCCATTTTCAAAAATGGAGACTAAGTGCATTGAGAATGGGCGAGAAGCTGGAGATCTGAAAACCCTTTTTTACCGCCCACACCAGAAATACCGCCCAAGCATAAAAGTGGAGGTTCTAGCCCATAGAGTACATTGTTAGTCAGTGGACAACATGTCAATCAGTGAGCAAGAAGCCACCATTACAGCCATGGAAATGGCCACCCAGGGTGTGGCAAAGGTTACATATAGAATTGGCTGAGTTAGAAGGACAACAATTGTTCATTGAGATTGATAGTCATTCGAAGTGGGTAGAGGTATTTCCAATGTGGAAAATAACAACAAGTAAAACACTAGACAATTTGCAAAGATTGTTTTCTTCACATGGCCTACCAGATGTAATGATGTTCAATAATGGGCCGCAATTTTGTTCAGAAGAATTTGCACAGTTCATGAGCAGAAATGGTGTGAAACATACCAAAGTTCCACTGTACCACCCTTCTTCAAATGCTGCAGTAGAGCCGTACAGTAGAAATTGTAAAACGTGCCCTCATCAAGCAAATGTTAGATCCAAATCCAAGGAAATGGCAGTTGTCGTTGGACCAAAAACTGCCAAATTTTTGAATTACTTGTCATATTACTCCTCATAGAACTGCTGGTAGAACAAGAGAAAGTCAGAATTTAAGTCTGAGTCCGAGTCAGGTAGACAAACAGTTTGAAGTTGTAGTGAGTCAAAATGTAGATCAAGGGTTGCCCTTGGAGAAAAACTCTCCTCAGGCTCAGTCTAGAATGAGTCTACGTTCGACACCAAGTTTGGAAAGTTCTGTTCAAGAGCGAAGGTATCCTCTTCAAAACAGAAAACCAGTGGTTAAGTTTGATTTGTAAATATGGAAAAATAAGTGCATATATTTTGTTGTGTATACCATGCATGTTAAGTATAATGATTATTTTGTTATGATTACTTCTTCAATATTTATGAGGACAGGTTGGAACAGAGGAGGTTGAGAGGAGACTTCATTAAGGTGTACAAAATATTGAAGGGCCTGGACGTAGTGGATAGTAAGGGTCTATTTACATTGGTGGAGGGGTCTATTATGAGGGGGTATAGTTTTAAGGTGGTTGGTGGAAGGTTTAGAGAGGCTTTGAGGGGGGGCTTCTTTACGCAGAAGGTTATGGGGATCTGGAACTCACTGTCTGGAAGAGTGGTGAATGCAGAAACCCTCACCACTTTTAGGAGATGGTTGGATGGGCACTTAAATTGCAGCAACCTGCAGGGTTACGGACCTAGAGCTGGTAATTGGGATTAGACTGGATGACCTTTTGTTGGACGGCGCAAATATAATGGTAAGCACTGCAGGGAATAGAATACAGCCAGGGTGATCTCCTGGGCTAGTTTTGAATGCCTGGATGGGTCGGAGAGGAATTTTCCCAGGTTTTTTCTCCCTAAATTGGCTTGGGTTTTTATCTGGTTTTTGCCTCTCCCAGGAGATCACATGGCTCCGGTTGGGGTGGAGTGTAGAATGTTTTAGTATAAGGGGTGTCACAGTTGTGGTGAGACAGATTGGTTGGGCTGGGTGCTCTGTAACTTTTCATCATTGTTCATGGGTTTATGTGTGGTCTTTATGGCTGCTGACCGGGGGCCATGTGGCTCTTTGTCAGCCGGCGCGGACTCGATGGGCGGAATGGTCTCCTTCTGCACTGTAAATTTCTGTGTTTCTATGTTTCTAATCAGGAGGGAGAAGTGTAATAGAGCTCCACCTAGTGGACTACTGTTGTAATGTAACTACTGATGTTAATACAATAAAAAGGTAATGTGGCAAAGTCACATGATGACAGTTTCTGTAAGAGCCATTTTGTGTTTTTTGTGTGCTTCTTAGTGATGTAGTAATAATATATCACAAATACTGATGCATATGGCAGCTTACATTTGCATTAGCACAAAACCCCATTTTCTCATTGGTCAGCAATGTAAACAATATATTGCCCTACCTTCCTAAAAGATAAAAACATTGCACTGCTGCATCAGTACCAGTCACATGATGATATAAACAGTCCCTACTTTACTGTCACATTTAGTGCATTATTACCGATGTCATACAAATTCTACTCAGCTCAATGCACTGAACAACTGTATGGCAATGAACGAAAATATTATTTAAGTAGATAAGGGTAGAAATTCATGATCGCATACAAATTGGGAGGAGGTGGCGTGATGCAAGGTTAATACTGAATGCACTCCTACGGGTGTTTATAATAATAATGCTGAGGGAATGCCTGGATCTAGGGACATGATTGGAGAAGATATAAATGAGCCTACTGTCTCTCAAGATAATACCAGATTTGGCTCATCCAACCTCTTCTGCTTAACTGACAGTCAATGTGTTAGAAAGTGGGCAACACCAGTTAGCCATAGCAGCAGTGGGTGTGGGTATGGCTGCATCTGTTGCGGAGCCACTTTGGGACCCATCACAAGGAGCTATAGGACCACCTAATTCTAATGTTCCCTTTAAGCTGCATCATCATCATAGGCAGTCGCTCGAAATCGAGGAAGACTTGCTTCCACTCTAAAAGTGAGTTCTTAGGTGACTGAACAGTCCAGTACAGGAATTACAGTCTCTGTCACATATGGGACAGACAGTCATTGAAGGAAAGGGTGGATGGGACTGGTTTGCCGTATGCTCCTTTCACTGCCTGCGCTTGTTTTCTGCATGCTCTCGGCGACAAGACTCGAGGTGCTCAGTGCCCTCCTGGATTCGCTTCCTCCACTTAGGGCGGTCTTTGGCCAGGGACTCCCAGGTGTCGATGGAAATGTTGCACTTTATCAAAGAGGCTTTGAGGGTGTCCTTGAAATGTTTCCTCTGCCCACCTGGGGCTCGCTTGCCATGTAGGAGTTCCAAGTAGAACGCCTGCTTTGGGAGTCTTGTGTCAGGCATGCAAACAATGTGGTCCACCCAACAGAGCTAGTAGAGTGTGGCCAGTGCTTCGATGCTGGGGATGTTGACCTGATTGAGGACGCTAACATTGGTGCGTCTGTCCTCCCAGGGGATTTGCAGGATTTTGCGGAGACATCTTTGGTGGTATTTCTCCAGCAATTTGAGGTGTCTACTGTATATGGTCCACATCTCCGAGCCTTACAGGAGGGTGGGTATCACTACAGCCCTGTAGACAATGAGCTTGGTGCCAGATTTGAGGGCTTGATCTTCGAACACGCTCTTCCTCAGGCGGCCGAAGGCCGCGCTGACATACTGGAGGCAGTATGTCGTTGATGTCTGCCCTTGCTGATAATAGGCTCCCAAGATATAGAAAGTGGTCCATGTTGTCCAGGGTCGGGCCGTGGATCTTGATGACTTGGGGACAGTGCTGCGTAGCAGGGTCAGGTTGGTGGAGGACCTTTGACTTATGGATGTTTAGTGTAAGGCCCATGCTTTCGTACGCCGCAGTGAAGATGTTGACCATGACTTGTAATTCATTCTCTGAATGTGCGCAGACACCCACATCGTCCGTGTACTGTTGTTCGACAACAGAGGTTGGGTCTTAGATCTGGCCTGGAGATGGCAAAGGTTGAACAGGTTCCCACTGGTTCTGTAGTTTAGTTCCACTCCAGCGGGGAGCTTGTTGAGTGTGAGGTGGAGCATTACAGCGAGGAAGATCGAGAAGAGGGTTGGCGCAATGACGCAGCCCTGCTTGACCCCGGTCCGGACGTGGATTGGGTCTGTGATGGATCCATTGGTCAGGATCACATCTTGCATGTCATCGTGCAGCAGGCAGAGGATGGTGACAAACTTTTGGGGGCAACCAAAACGGAGGAGGACGCTCCATAGACCCTCGCGGTTAACAGTGTCAAAGGCCTTTGTAAGATCAAAGAAGGCCATGTACAAGGGCTGGTGCTGTTCCCTACATTTTTCTTGCAGCTGTCGCGCCATTAAGATCATGTCCATTGTGCCCCGTAGTGGACGGAATCCGCACTGTGATTCCAGGAGGAGCTCCTCAGCCACAGGGAGAAGACGGTTGAGGAGGATTCTGGCGACAACTTTCCCAGTGGTTGATAACAGGGAGATTCCTCTGTAACTGCCACAGTCGGACTTGTCCCGTTTTTTAAAAATGATCACGATTACTGCATCTCTGAGATCTCCCGGCATGCTCTCCTCCTTCCAGATGAGAGAGATGAGGTCATGCATTTGTGCCAATAGTGCCTCTCCGCCATACCTCAGTGCCTCAGCGGGGATTCCATCTGCTCCTGTTGCGTTCTTGTTGTTGAGCTGGCGGATGGCCTTTTCTACCTTGTGCTCAAACTGCGTGGCCATGTGGTCGCACAGCACACTGGGCCTCCCTGGCAGCTGGCTCACCGGTTTTTCATGAGAAAAACCATGCAAACATTATATTTTGAGCGGGCCGCGCACCCAAAAAATTAAAGGGAACATTGCCTGAATCCCAAGTGACTTCCACTGAAACCCAGCAGCTAGCCATCACGTTTATTTTCCGTTGAGTAATCACTTAGAAGAAGTCACAGGTTAGGAAATTGAAGTCTTTGGTTCGGTGACCACAGGTCCGAGTCCTTGTTTGGTGAGGAACAATGCTTGCAGGCAATGCTAATTCTCACTTGCGACAGCCTAATCAAGGAATCACCTTTTATAATTCCATGCTAAGCAATGAGTTAAAAAGGGTTTATACAGGTTCTTTCTCATCAATTTACAGCTACAAATTCTATAACTGTGAACATGCCTATTTTCACTTTGATTTTCTTAAGGATTCTGGAGAGCTTCTGATTTGGTCCACTTATTCTATATACAACTGTTGCTTTGTTCATTCTCACTGGATAAATCCAACTGGTTTTTATTGTTGATCTAGAATTTGTCCACAGTCTTTATTCATGTGGACTGCTGCGAAGAATTAACAAATACGCTATTCTCTAATATTTATAATATTTTTACTCATCACATCCCTCAAAGGTTTTAGTAGCCTGTCTGTTTGCTACATAACCAAGGCAAATATTTTGATCTACCTTTCTGTCTTGCTTTCTCTCTTTCTTGTACACATTATTCTCAAATGACTTTTATATAACTCCAAGTCGTCACTACTTTTGATTCCTTATGGTGAAATTTGGTGAAAAAAGCAGTACGAGTACAAATCAGGGGGGTTACCCTTTTGTTCTGAATCTGTACCCTTGTTGGGAACCTTGTCCACCAGCCGTGTATAATCCAAACTCACATTATTTAACAGATGGAAAATCTTGGGCAGCATACCCACAATTTCTCAATATGTGTGATAGCCAGGCAAGGCTCATTCATTGCCTATAGTGTTCATTTGTAAAACCGTCCTTCAATGCTCTTATCAGTGACTTCCTGAGCTCCACCAACACAGAAACTCCAAATCATGCAGAACACACCTGTGTGCATCCTATCCTGAAAAAGTCTCCTTGCCCTCACTGGCCTCCACTGGCTCCGCAGCCCCCATTTGCTCATTTTAATTTAGAAATCCTTCCATGGCATTGCCTCATGCTATCTTTACAACTTCCACCATCTCCCCACCCACTCCCCACCTCATCCCCCCACCCCCCCAACCACAATTCCATCGTTGGTGGTAGAGACCTCATCTAGCATCTATATTCTGAGACACTTCTAAATCCTCCTGCTTTGTGACCTTTCTCCCTATCTTCAAATACCTCCTGAAAACCTACCTCATTGACTGTGCCTTCGGTACCTTCCTTCTTCTAACTCCTGTTTATGTCCAATCCCTGTTGTGAAGTGGCTTGGAACATTTTGTCATATTTTGTGACTTACAATTGCAATGTTTTTTGGCTTAGCTATGGGAGGTGTAGAACCTTTTTTATGCATTTAGAGTAAACACGCTTCTTCCAATTATTTTTTTGGAAACCTCATAATTGCAGATTTTCATACATGAAGGATTTAACTTTAAAACAGACAAAATTGGAATTAATTTCAGTCACTGAAAACAAAAGGTGTGATCTAAGTAATACTATTTTTGCAGTACATGCCCTCATCTGTAACTCAGCCCTTAATTTCTTTCTTCTGACTCATGGTAATACCTCAGAGATAAAACCAGGAGAGACTGTTAAGTAGGTCACTTTGTATCGGGTCACGTCCATGTCCATGAATGTCATTGAACTAAAAATAGCAAATCATATTTTAGTGTACAATACAATAAAAATGAATGTACAATTATTCAAAAGGAAAAATATTCATGGTTTCAGGGTTTAAAGCTCCACATTTTTCAGCTGTAGCAAAATCTAAGTGTTTTTCGATCATGCATGTTTGTTCAGCAGCTTCAGGAGCTAAGAGAATAAAGAATAGGAGTTTATTTCTATACCATTAATCTGAATCTGTCGGACCATTTAATTGACTAATGTTAGTTGTACAAAACTTCTATTTGTATAATAGAGTCATAGAAACTGAATTAAAAATGCATTTATATCTTAACTCAAATATGTAGATAAGAGAGACTAATTATAAAATTAACACATTGAACATTTATGGGTAACATTTTAAAATTAAATTAACTTTACTTTGTTAGCTTTCTATTGCATTTTCTGCTACCTTTAGCTGCATAACTACCAAATTGTGCACAACGGGAGGTAAGCTCCTCATATTCTAGTTGTGTTGTAATTAAATTTTTTTTCATTCTACACCTACTTGATGCAAATTGTCTCGCTACTATTCTAATCCCGTACATAAACACACAACGATAAAACTAATTATAATGTTCCACTGGATGCACAAATGGTCCTCATAAGATACTAAGGGCTGGATTGTTTGCTGAATTATATTTTGGGGCAGTAAATGGAGAATAGGTGGTGTGCCCCCTGCATATTTAAATGGGGTCAAGTGGACTTGGCTAATCTCTCCGACCCATTTTCTCCAACCTCTGCTCCAAACCCACCCCATATTATTACCACCATGATATAAATGACAGTCGGAGCACCAGTAAGGTATCCCTGAGGTGGTACTATTTGGAGGAAACCATTTTGTTTGCTGCAACTAAAGGTTGGTGTTAATTTCTCTGCATATCAAATTGTTTGGTACTTTAGAGGTTCTATTTTTGTCAGCTTTGCAAACAGAATAACTTTACTAGGAACATGGATTTTCCAATGGGCATCCCTTTACTCCCTTGTTATGAAGAGAAAGAGCATGAGGAGATGCAAGAGACTAGAATGGAGCTCTTAGAGTGAGGCATCCTATACGTAGATTCTCACTCACCATGATTTACAAACCATGAAGGTCTTATTTTCTGAATGTCAGTGCCTTAGAAGATGCTTCCCCCCATAGGCTATTGGAGAAATATGCCAACTACTGGCTGAAGACCTTTAGTGGTTGTGAGTTCAAATGGTGCTCGAGTGTTTTCAGCAGTTCCCCTTTGCATAACTGCGATTTCCTGACACCTTGCTGCTGACAGTGAAAGAGTATGAGAGGTTAGAATGTGAGCCGTCTTGAAAGATCTTCTCCTGAATTGTGTGGCAGTTCTTGGGCTTGATGGCAGTAGTACTGGCAGCTTCTGTAACCTCCCTCCATACAACTTGAAACACCCTCGTATGGGCCTTCCTGCCCTCAGTGCGACAGAGTCCGTCCCTTCTCATTCTGATTTCAGACAGAAAAACCTCTACAAATATATCGGAAAGTTTAAGAGCCCTTCAGTATGCAGACCTCTCCCTCCCAAAGCTGCTGTTCCTTCAGACACTTTGCACTCTCTGCTGCTGAAAAACTGAGGTGGCCCTTTAATTAAGTGCAGCCTTTTCCCTCCCTCCCAATATCAGCCGCATAATAAAGAGCAGTTTTGCCACTTTTAAATGGCCTTGCATGAATAGTGAGGGCCTGAGAAGGAAAGTTCAGTGGGTCAGTGGCTGCTTCATATTGGCGGGCGGTAGGCCATCCCAATGAGAAGAGCGTTTAGCCCTGAAGGTCAAATACTTGCCTGGGAATTCCTGGGGTCCTGCTCCTTCAGTGTAACTGCAGCAGAGCAGAACCACTGCCAAGGCCAGAGACCCTCATTCCAAATCCCAAGGACTTGGGGGTTGAAATTGGTGGAAGTCCTGCCCACAGCCGCTGAGGTTCCGCCAGAAATGAAGTTTTTTTTGGCAATTCCTCCGGTGCCACCCATCTGCTGCCCACATTCCATCCGCTGCAAGATTGGTCGCGGAGGTTATGCCGGCACGCCAGCCTGCCACCCGCCCATGCCGGAGGCTGGAAATCCGTCATTTTCTTCATCGAAGACTGTGTAAGATCGCCCTGCTGTCCGCCAGAATGACCGCTGGGGAAAAGCTGGTCTGAGCTGGCTATGAGTCGGACGGCAGGGGAAATTGCTCAGAGTGCTGCAGCGTTGCACTTCCCAGATATCATTCAGATCCTGCAGTATTATCAGTGGCACATAAATAGTGAGGTGATGGACCTTAACCCGCCCAGAGAGAGTTCAGTTATGTTACTCCCTAGGACTCCATTGAAGGGAAGGTGTGGTAGAGGAAGTGGCAATGAGTTGCGGAAGATGGTAAAGGCTCAATTGAGATGCTCTGCATGAGTTTGGAGACCATTTCCTGTGGAACCCATTTAATGACTGATGTGACTGCGCAGATGGTATGAGCTTATGCCAGAGTTATTAAGTGAAAGTATAAGATGTCAAGCGATGGTACATAGCTGCAACTGATACAGAGAACATCATGACATAAGGTGTGGAAGAGGGGAAAATACATATAATGGATCGCAATGTAGCTGATGAACATGTCATCTCAGGGGTGGCACTCCGTCATATTTGGCGTCTTAAAAAGTCGCTTGAACTGCAAGCATTAATGTGTGCCCTGCAAGTAGTTCAAGTGACTCTGATTGAATGGCAGCCTTTCTGCATTGGTGACCCTTACTTGTCGTGCCGCGATGGCCTGATGACAGGACCCATATGTGGAGCGCAATATATTCCTAATACAGTAGAACACCTGAGGGACAGCTGTGTGTTTCTCACAAGGCATCACACATTA
Organism: Pristiophorus japonicus; assembly: GCF_044704955.1. NCBI lineage: Eukaryota > Metazoa > Chordata > Chondrichthyes > Pristiophoridae > Pristiophorus > Pristiophorus japonicus. Next base: position 83,092,274 of record NC_091985.1, read on the forward strand.
CATGGTAATGAGACATTGAACAAGAGACGGTGAACATTGTGACTGTATTTAAAAGTGCATAATTACAAAAGTGACATAACCTTATACAATTCACGAACATCTCCACCACCAACACCCACCCCTCTACCCACTACCGCCACCTCTCTTCCCTCCCTTTGATGTGAGTCCCATCATCTTCTTTTTTGCCCCGCCTTCAAGACAGCATCCCTCCCCCCTCCCCCCTCCCTGCCTCTGCTTGAACAGGTTATGCAGGAGGGCAGCGAGATCGCTGCAGACGTGTACGTCTTGGAAAGAAGGTAGGGGACGTCACTGAAGGCACTAGCATCTCTGGTTCCTTTGGATCTGTGTGCCTTGAGGGTGTGGAGTCGGGGGCTTGCATGACCTGCCTGGAAACCATCGCCTGCCTCATCGCCTCAGCAGAATGGGTGTTGTGCTCCACCGCACTACCGAGCCGATCCATTTGGTTAGTATGGTGCTGAGCGAGGAATTCAATGCTGGCACCTATCCCAGCCTGCAGCAGCTGATGACCTCGGTCAACGCTCATCCTCGATAGCTGGATCATCTCATGAATTGCTGTGAGTCGTCCTGCAACATCAGCAGCTTGTTGGGTCCTTGTGGGTTAACGCGCCCTGGTTGGGTCAGCTCCATGGCCTTTGCACCTGGCAACGCTTGGAGGTGTTGCATCTGGTTCAAAGCCCATGAATTCTGAACCCGACGCCAATGTTCTCTGGACAGGTGGCTCACATGGCAGAAGGCTGATGTCATCCTCTTCCAGCTCCTCCACCTCAAGGGGCTCAAACACGGACCCTTCTCCCTCCTCTCTCTCCTGTTCTTCGTGACTCTGGGTGGCTGGTTTGGGTGCAGTGGAAATGGGTGATCTTGGGGGATGGTGGAGGAAGGAGCCCATGTCTTGGCTGGGGACAACATCGGGGTGGGAGACACTGGGGTCATACTCCTCGCTCAAGTGCCAGACATGCATTGATCAGTGCTGTCCAACTCACCATCTGCAAGTAGAGGACAACATTTCAGTCAATAGGGGAGAGGGAGGGGGAGTGGGTGTAGGTAAAGCTGACATGTGAGCCGTCTCATCTCACATTGTGCAATCAACGAGTTCCATCTCTGCATGAACACACCAATAATGGCCAACAAACTGCTTTAAAATGCATGTGCCTTGACATTGCATGACCTTTCATGCCATGACCGTTACTCACACCGGAGATTATTATACCCTTACCATGTTCCAGCACGGGATCTGCATCACCCTTTGTGGTTGTTGTTATGTATGTAAACCCGTATATACCTTGTATAGTCACCAGAGGGCTCATCTCCTGAAGTCCCAAGGGATCCCACAATCCCTTGGGAGCACAGGTACTTAAGGAGGTTTAACAGGCTGGAGAGGCACTCTGGAGACCTGCAATAAAAGACTAAGATCACACTTCACTTTGAGCTCACAGTATCCAGTCAGACTCTTTATTCATGCATAATAACTGGCGTCGAGATACAGATGACTAACCCAATGTTACAGAGAACAGTGGGCATCCTGGAGAAATTCTTGGAGGGAGATGATTGGGAAACCTTCGTGGAGCGACTCGACCAATACTTCGTGGCCAATGAGCTAGAAGGAGAAGCGAACGCTGCCAAATGAAGAGCGATTCACCTCACCGTCTGCGGGGCACCAACGTATGGCCTCATGAAAAATCTGCTTGCTCCAGCGAAACCCACAAACAAATCATACAATGATTTGTACACACTGGTCCGGGAGCATCTGAACCCAAAGGAAAGTATTCTGATGGCGACGTACCAGTTCTACACCTACAAAAGGTCTGAAGGCCAGGAAGTGGTGAGTTATTTCACCAAGCTATGACGCCTTGCAAGACATTGTGAATTTGAAGGACATTTGGAGCACATGCTCAGAGAATTTTTCGTACTTGGTATTGACCATGAAGTGATACTTCACAAATTTTTGACTGTAAAGACCCCAACCTTGAGTGAGGCCATAGCGATAGCCCAGGCGTTCATTGCCACCAGTGACAATTCTAAGCAAATCTCTCAGCACACGAGTACTGCTACAAGTACTATGAACAAAATGATAAAATGATGTTGTTTTCAAATTGAAACGTACAGGGCAGTCCCCACATGCCTGCAGCTGTACGTCCACAGATGTCTCAGAGTCCACCATCAAGGGTGATGAATGCAAGGCCAATAACACCTTGTTGGTGCTGCGGGGGTGATCATCATTTCCATTTATGCCGCTTCAAAGGGTACGTTTGCAAGGGCTGTGGAACAATGGGATACCTCCAACGTATGTGCAGGCGAGCTACAAACCCTGTTAATCCTGCAAACCACCATGTTGCAGAGGATTACAGATCCACGGCAGATCACGACGAACCAGAGCCTCAGACCGAGGAGGCAGAGGTATATGGGGTGCACACATTTACCACAAAGTGTCCCCCGATAATGCTGAAGGTCGACTTAAATGGACTCCTGGTGTCAATGGAGCTGGACACGGGCGTGAGCCAGTTCATTATGAGCAAAAAGACTTTAGAAAAATTATGGTGCAGCAAGGCCTCAAGGCCAGTCTTGACTCCCATTCACATGAAACTGAGAACTTACACAAAGGAACTGATTCCCGTAATCGGCAGTGCTACTGTAAAGGTCTCCTACGATGGAGCGGTGCACAAGCTACCACTCTGGGTGGTACCGGGCGATGGTCCCACGCGATTCGGCAGGAGCTGGCTGGGAAAGATACGCTGGAACTGGGACAATGTCCGAGCACTCTCGTCTGCTGACGACACTTCCTGTGCCCAGGTCTTAAACAAGTTTCCTTCGCTGTTCGAACCAGTGCCAAGGAGCAAAAGTGCCAATCCACCTAATTCCAGGGGCGCGACCCATCCATCACAAGGCGAGAGCAGTATCGTACATGATGAGAGAAAGGGTAGAGATCGAGCTAGAGGGCATCATTTCATTGATCGAATTCAACGATTGGCCAGTCTGATTGTTCCAGTCCTCAAGGGAGACGGCGTCGTCAGAATCTGTGGTGATTACAAAGTAACTATCAATCATTTCCCCCTGCAGGATCAATACCCATTACCAAAGGCTGACGACCTTTTTGCTACACTGGCGAGAGGAAAGACGTTCACGAAGCTGGACTTGACATTGACCTACATGAAGCAGGCGCTGGAGGAATCATCAAAGGGCCTCACCTGCATCAACACGCACAAAGGTCTCTTCATTTAAACAGATGCCCATTTGGAATTGGATCAGCTGCGGCGATATTCCAGAGAAATATGGAAAGCTTACTGAAGTCGGTCCCACGAACGGTGGTCTTCCAGGACAACATCTTGGTTACAGGTTGGGACACAGTCGAGCATCTGCACAACGTGGAAGAGGTTCTCAGTCAACTCAACCACGTGGGGCTCAGGTTAAAACGGTCAAAGTGCATTTTCCTGGCACCTGAAGTGGAGTTCCTGGGGAGAAGAATCGCGGCGGACGGCATCAGGCCCACTGATTCGAAGACAGAGGCAATCGAGAATGCACCGAGGCCACAGAATGTAACGGAGCTGCAGTCATTTCTTGGACTCCCGAACTACTTTGGTAACTTCCTACCGGGTCTCAGCACACTGTTAGAACCACTGCACGCCTTACTGTATAAAGGAGATGAATGGGTATGGGGCAAAAGCCAAGAACAGCCTTTGTAAAAGCTAGAAAATTGTTATGCTCAAACAAATTGCTTGTGTTGTATGATCCATGTAAGTGTTTGGTACTAGCATGTGATGCGTCGTCATATGGCGTCGGGTGTGTATTGCAACAAGCTAATGAACCTTGGAAATTGCAACCGGTTGCTTATGCATCCAGAAGTCGGTCTAGGGCTGAGAGAGCCTACAACATGATCGAAAAAGAAGTGTTAGAGTGTGTTTATGGGGTAAAGAAAAAGCATCAATATCTGTTTGTGCTAAAATTTGAATTGGAAACTGACCATAAGCCACTAATATCCCTGTTTTCTGAAAGCAAGGGGATAAATACGAATGCATCGGCCCGCATCCAGAGATGGGCGCTCACGTTGTCTGCATACAACTACGCCATCCGCTCCAGGCCAGGCACAGAAAACTGTGCCGATGCTCTCAATAGGCTGCCATTGCCCATCACAGGGGTGGAAATGGCACAGCCCACAGATTTCGTCATGGTTATGGAAGCATTCGAGAGTAAGCAATCACCTGTCACAGCCCAACAGATTAAAACCTGGATGAGCCAGGACCCCTTACTATCACTATTAAAAATCGTGTGCTTCACGGGAGCTGGTCCAGTGTCCCAGTGGAAATGCATGAAGAGATAAAGCCGTACCAGCGGCGCAAAGATGAAATGTCTATACAGGCAGACTGCCTTCTATCGGGTAATTGGATAGTGGCCCCAAGAAGGGCAGGGTCACTTTCATCAGTGAATTCCATAATACTCACCAAGGCATCGTAATGATGAAAGAGATAGCCAGATCCCACGTGTGGTGGCCCGGTATCGATGTGGACTTAAGAGTCCTGCGTGCACAGGTGTAACACATGCTCGCAGTTAAGCAATGCACCCAGGGAGGCGCCATTAAGTTTATGGTCTTGACCTCCAAACTATGGTCCAGGGTCCATGTCGATGATGCAGGCCCGTTTTTGGGTAAAATGTTCCTTGTGGATGTAGATGCGTACTCCAAATGGATTGAATGTGAGATAATGTCGGCAAGCATGTCCGCTGCCACCACTGGAAGCCTGTGGGCCATGTTTGCCACACACAGCCTGCCTGATGTCCTTGTGAGCGTCAACAGACCGTGTTTCACCAGTGCCGAGTTCAAAGAGTTCATGACCCATAACAGGATCAAACATGTTACATCTGCCCTGTTCAAACCAGAATCCAATGGTCAGGCAGAGAGAGCAGTGCAAACTATAAAGCAGGGCTTGAAGCGGTTAACTGAAGGTTCATTGCAGACTCGCCTATCCTGAGTCCTGCTTAGCTACTGCATGAGACCCCACACGCTCACTGGGATTCCACCCACTGAACTGCTCATGAAACGGGCACTTAAGACAAAGCTGTCGTTAGTTCACCCTGATCTACATGAACAGGTAGAGAGCAGGCGGCTTTAACAAAGTACATATCATGATAGCGCAAATGTGTCACGCAAAATTGAAATCAGTGATCCTGTATTTGTGTTGAACTATGGACAAGGTCCCAAGTGGCTTCCCAGCACTATTGTGGCCAAAGAGGGGAGCAGGGTGCTTCGGGTCAAACTTTCAAATGGACTCTTTCACCGGAAACACTTGGACCAAATCAAACTCAGATTCACAGACTATCCTGAGCAACCCACTTTGGACCCTACCTTCTTTGACCCCCCCAAGATACACACCAGTGGTAACCGACATCGCGGTTGGCCACGAAGCACAACCCATCACCCGCAGCAGCCCAGCAGGACTCACCACACCAGGCAGCCCAGCTAGGCCAGCTGCACAGGAGCCCAGCGAGGGCCCAACAAACGATTCACCAAAACCAGCATTTGCACCGAGATGATCAGGGAAAGAAAGGCCCCAGATCGACTCACCTTGTAAATAGTTACACCTTGACTTTGGGGGCGGGGGGGGGAGTGTTGTTATGTATGTAGGGAAATCATGTTTGACAAATCTTCTGGAATTTTTTGAGGATGTTTCCAGTAGAGTGGACAAGGGAGAACCAGTTGATGTGGTATATTTGGACTTTCAGAAGGCTTTCGACAAGGTCCCACACAAGAGATTAATGTGCAAAGTTAAAGCACATGGAATTGGGGGTAGTGTACTGACATGGATTGAGAACTGGTTGTCAGACAGGAAGCAAAGAGTAGGAGCAAATGGGGACTTTTCAGAATGGCAGGCAGTGACTAGTGGGGTACCGCAAGGTTCTGTGCTGGGTCCCCAGCTGTTTACACTGTACATTAATGATTTAGACGAGGGGATTAAATGTAGTATCTCCAAATTTGCGGATGACACTAAGTTGGGTGGCAGTGTGAGCTGCGAGGAGGATGCTATGAGGCTGCAGAGCGACTTGGATAGGTTAGGTGAGTGGGCAAATGCATGGCAGATGAAGTATAATGTGGATAAATGTGAGGTTATCCACTTCGGTGGTAAAAACAGAGAGACAGACTATTATCTGAATGGTGACAGATTAGGAAAAGGGGAGGTGCAAAGAGACCTGGGTGTCATGGTACATCAGTCATTGAAGGTTGGCATGCAGGTACAGCAGGCGGTTAAGAAAGCAAATGGCATGTTGGCCCTCATAGCGAGGGGATTTGAGTACAGGGGCAGGGAGGTGTTGCTACAGTTGTACAGGGCCTTGGTGAGGCCACACCTGGAGTACTGTGTACAGTTTTGGTCTCCTAACCTGAGGAAGGACATTCTTGCTATTGAGGGAGTGCAGCGAAGGTTCACCAGACTGATTCCTGGGATGGCGGGACTGACATATCAAGAAAGACTGGATCAACTGGGCTTGTATTCACTGGAGTTCAGAAGAATGAGAGGGGACCTCATAGAAACATTTAAAATTCTGACGGGGTTAGACAGGTTAGATGCAGGAAGAATGTTCCCAATGTTGGGGAAGTCCAGAACCAGGGGACACAGTCTAAGGATAAGGTGGAAGCCATTTAGGACCGAGATGAGGAGGAATTTCTTCACCCAGAGAGTGGTGAACCTGTGGAATTCTCTATCACAGAAAGTTGTTGAGGCCAATGCACTAAATATATTCAAAAAAGAGTTAGATGAAGTCCTTACTACTAGGGGAATCAAGGGGTATGGTGAGAAAGCAGGAATGGGGTACTGAAGTTGCATGTTCAGCCATGAACTCATTGAATGGCGGTGCAGGCTAGAAGGGCTGAATGGCCTACTCCTGCACCTATTTTCTATGTTTCTATGTTTCTATGTAAATCCATATATACCTTGTATAGCCACCAGAGGGCTCATCCCCTGGAGTCCCACGGGATCCCACAATCCCTTGGGAGCACAGGTACTTAAGGAGGCCTCACAGGCTGGAGAGGCACTCTGGAGATCTGCAATAAAAGTTTAAGGTCACACTCCAGTCAGACTCTTTATTCATACACAAAGAGTCACCTACCAATGCCAAGGCATGCTCCTCCAGGCTGCTCAACTCTATCAACTCTGCTGGGTCCCCTCCCGAGGCACTGAGGCTTGCTGCCTTGGAAGTATTTTTTGTCTGCAGAAAGAAACGTTGAAGCCTTTACCCCTTTGCACATGCCCCCCCCCCCCACACACACACACATCTGGGGCATGACCAATTGCAGTTGGACGGGAGGGGGTCCCATAAATGTTTACTCACTCTTGCTGATGCCACCACATCGTTCCAACGTTTCCTACACTTTTCTCCATCTCACTCAATGTTGCCCATTGAGGACACGTCCTCACCAATCTTCCTCCAAATGCTTCTGTATTGGGGTGGTAGAGGCTTGCCATGACCATCCCAGGTGAGGTCTTTGTACCTACGCTCCACCTCTGATACAAGCTCCTCCAGTCCCTCACCATTAAACCAGGGAGCTCTGGGCTTGGTCTTAACAGTCTTCTTTGATGCTTTTTTCCCACTCATTTCAAATCACTTAAGGAATGGCTTCTGAAAAGTTTGCAGCTCTGTGTTCCTTATACAACTGGCAAGTGCAAGAGAGTGTTCAACATTTAAGCACATGTGCAGATGTCCCAGCAGCCTCAATCATGGCAAAAATGATGTCGCTGTGCTGATAGAACTACAAAAGAAAAACCAAATCTCGTGCATGCGCAATACAGCACCTCCAAAGTTCTCTGATTCGAGAGGCCTGCACAAACTGTTCACTGATGCTGCCGCCCGCTGATGCCCCCGCCCGCCCACCAACTCCCACTGCCTGCCGCTGCCACTGATGTCTATAATACCGAGCCGAAACTGGCTCCCAGCTGGACCCAGTGGCAGCGGGCGCCAAAAGAGTAGGTGCCGCCCGGGGACCGCCGAAAAATGGGCGGGTCTTACAGCTCATCAATATCGGGCCAGAGTCATTTGCATAGCTGGGGCAAGCGCATCAGTGGTGACTGCCCCTGCCCCAACTGTTCCACCCTTCTCGACTAAGAGGTGTCCTCCCAAGGTCCAAATGGACCAAAGATCTTTTTTTTAATGTCTGTGGGTCCCATTGGAGTCACTTCCCTTCAGGATTGAGTGATTACTTTACTCTAGTAAAGGCTATGGGCCATCAAAAGACCTCATATCAGATGTCACCTGGTATGAAATCCACTGAGGCCTTTCACGAGTATTAAAGGGAGGAACTTCCTTTAATGTAGGATGGTCCGACAATTGATTCACACATGGAACTAGTCTATCCATAGTCGAAAGCTGTATCCAGCCCCAGGAATTCCAGGGCCAGTGGATCCAAAGTATGTCTCCACAACAAGAGTACTCCCATATAAGATCTTAATTTGTTATGGTAATATTTACAGAAGAGCATGGAGTTCCCCTCGTATCCTTGCCAAGATTCCTCCCTCAACCAATGCTATCAAAATGGTCGTTTGTTTTACAATTTGTGGGGCTTGCAGTGTTCAAAATGGCTGCTGCTTTTCCTACATGATAACAGTGATTGCATTAAAATTCACTGCGTATGATTGTATTTTAGAGTGTTTCTAATATGAGATAAGGTGCTGTAAATGCAAGTTCTCACATTCTTAAAATTTCCACAGTGTACTGTTGGCATAAAGGCATTTTATTGTGTCAAGTAATTAAGTTGCTCCTTAGTTGCTTCGAGGAGGTAAACTGGGATTCATTGTAGGTGTACATTGATTTCCCAGCCTCTCCAACATGCAGCTAAAGAATTTGTGCTGCATGCGACCAGCATCAGGAAACATTGTATGCATACTTGTCCTTTCTCTTTGCACTATTAATGACCAAAGTATAATTTACCAACACAAAATCTGATAAACAGGAAAATATTTCCCAATTTGTATGTTTATTCTATTTTTGTAAATCTTTCTGACATCAAGCACAATGTAAACTGAAAATGCTCAATTTCCAGCTTGCTGTGTCTGGTTTTAGAGAGTTGTTATTCCAAATTATGAAGAAATTATGTTCATTTCACTCTTCAATCAATTGTTGTTCAATTTATTTTAAACTGTTTCTTATCTCTTTGCTCAAATTATATCTATGCTTATTTGAAAGGTTAGTGGATCATTTTATCCTCTGTCCTGATAAGAGTTGTGGGGTTGATTTGCTGACCTCGAAACCTGTTCCCACCATTGGGTGCAGTGAACGATGCTGGCCCTGCTGAACAAGTAAGCCCAGGGAGCACCCGAAATTGGGTTCCAAGCTTCATTTAAATGAGACGAGCGAGCTGCAGACATTTGTTGGGCATCCCAAGCCGGCTCGTCGGTGAAGAGGCTTTGGATTTTGGCAGTTGCATTGCCAGCGGTGGCCCTCAGGTAAGTAGTTAAAAGGGAAGAGGATGTGATCAGGTGGGACGACAACTTGCAGGCCGTGATCCTTACCAATGGATCCATTACAGACCCAATCCACATCAAACAGGGCTGCGTCATCGCCCAAACCCTCTTCTCAATCTTCCTCGCTGCCATGCTCCACCTCACAGTCGACAAGCTCCCCGCTGGAGTGGAGCTAAATGACAGAACCAGTGGGAAGCTGTTCAACCTTCGCCGTCTCCAGGCCAGGTCCAAGACCACTCCAACCTCTGTCGTCGAGCTACAGTACGCGGACGATGCCTGCGTCTGCGCACATACAGAGGCTGAACTCCAGGATATAGTCGCCGTATTTACTGAGGCATACGAAAGCATGGGCCTTACGCTAAACATCAGCATTCAAAGGTCCTCCACCAGCCTGTCCTTACCGCACAGCACTGCCCCCCAGTCATCAAGATCCACAGTGCGGCCCTGGACCACTTCCCATATTTCGGGAGCCTCCTATCAACAAGAGCAGACATGGACGACGAGATCCAACACCGCCTCCGGTGCACCAGTACAGCCTTAGGCTGCCTGAGGAAAACAGTATTTGAAGACCAGGCCCTCAAAACTGCCATCAAGCTCATAGTCTACAGGGCTGTAGTAATACCTGCCCTCCTGTATGGCTCAGAAACATGGACCATGTACAGTAGACACCTCAAATCTCTGGAGAAATACCACTAATGATGTCTCCGCAAGATCCTACGAATCCCCTGGGAGGAGAGGCGCACCAACATGAGTGTCCTCGACCAGGCCAACATCCCCAGCATTGAAGCACTGAACACATTTGATCAGCTCCGCTGGGCAGGCCACATAGTTCGCATGCCAGACACGAGACTCCCAAAGCAAACGCTCTACTCGGAACTCCTTCATGGCAAACGAGCCAAAGGTGGGCAGCGGAAACTTTACAAGGGCACCCTCAAAGCCTCCCTGATAAAGTACAACATTCCCACTGACACCTGGGAGTCCCTGGCCAAAGACCACCCTAAGTGGAGGAAGCGCATCCGGAAGGGCACTGAGCACCTCGAGTCTTGTCGCCAAGAGCGTGCAGAAATCAAGTGCAGGCAGCGGTAAGCGCATGCGGCAAACCAGTCCCACCCTCCCCTTCCCTCAACGACTATCTGTCCCACCTGTGACAGGGACTTTGGTTCTCGTATTGGACTGTTCAGCCACCTAAAAACTCATGTTAAAAGTGGAAGCAAGTCTTCCTCGATTCCAAGGACTGCCTATGAGGATGATGATGAGATAAAAGGGAAGAGGATGTGATCAGGAGGGTAGCACCTTGGAAAGGCGGGGCCGATCACGAAAGGGAGAGCGATTGGGACGTAAGGGTGATTGGGACATTGGAAAGGGTGGTCGAGGAGGTGATCAGCAGGAGAATCAAGCTGATGATGGGGAAGCGAGTCGAAGTGCTGAGCAAGAGGACAGGGCCCTCCTGCTCCTTCTGGCTCCAAATTCAGGGAAGTATATTTTACAATCTTATCTTTTTGGTGGCAGCCTGCAGCAGTTAGGCTACATATAAATCTGGTTTTCCTAAATGTAGCCAGCATGGTTCCAGCTGGTGCAGAGTCTCCCAATCTTGCACAGGAGGCCTCAAATAGATGCAAGGCCCCTTGTTTACATATGTAAAGAGCCTAACATCTGCTTTATGCATGGGCCCGACACTCATATTCTTTTGCTTACACCAATGACGCAATGAGAGCATGCTTCCTGGCCACCATATGGGAGGCTTAGGCATCCGTTAATCACCCAAAAGACATGCATGGCACCATCAAATTTCTAGGCCATTGTTCCTTGTTATGAAATGCAAAAGAATATCGATTAGGGAAAACTTCTTCTCTGTGCTTGGTGTAGCCAAGTGTTTATAAAGAATGACTTCATGACTGGTGAACCTTCTTGCTATTGAGAGAGTACAGCGAAGGTTCACCAGACTGTTTCCCGGGATGGCTGGACTGACATATGAGGAAAGACTGGATCAACTGGGCCTTTACACATTGGAATTTAGAAGGATGAGAGGGGATCTCATATAAACATATAAGATTCTGACAGGACAGGACAGGTTAGATGCAGGTATTCCCGATGTGGGGAAGTCCAGAGCCAGGGGGGACAGTCTTAGGATAAGGGGTAGGCCATTTAGGACAGAGATGAGGAGAAACTTCTTCACTCAGAGAGTTGTTAACCTGTGGAATTCCCTGCCGCAGAGAGTTGTTGATGCCAGTTCATTGGATATATTCAAGAGTGAGTTAGATATGGCCCTTATGGTTAAGGGGATCAAGAGGTATGGAGAGAAAGCGGGAAAGGGGTACTGATGGAATGATCAGCCATGATCTTATTGAATGGTGGTGCAGGCTCGAAGAGACAAATGGCCTACTCCTGCACCTATTTTCTATGTTTCTATGTTTCGCTGTACTCCCTCAATAGCAAGAATGTCCTTCCTCAGATTAGGAGACCAAAACTGAACACAATATTCCAGGTGAGGCCTCACAAAGGCCCTGTACAACTGCAGTAAGACCTCCCTGCTTCTATACTCAAATCCCCTAGCTATGAAGGCCAACATACCATTTGGCCAACATGCATTGAGATGGAGAATGAAACAGTTAATTCAGAGACCATGGTCCAGAACTTAAAGAAGGCTAACTTTGAAGGTATGAGGCGTGAATTGGCTGGGATGGATTGGCGAATGATACTTAAGGGGTTGACTGTGGATAGGCAATGGCAGACATTTAGAGACCGCATGGATGAACTACAACAATTGTACATTCCTGTCTGGCATAAAAATAAAAAAGGGAAGGTGGCTCAGCCGTGGCTATCAAGGGAAATCAGGGATAGTATTAAAGCCAAGGAAGTGGCATACAAATTGGCCAGAAATAGCAGCGAACCTGGGGACTGGGAGAAATTTAGAACTCAGCAGAGGAGGACAAAGGGTTTGATTAGGGCAGGGAAAATGGAGTATGAGAAGAAGCTTGCAGGGAACATTAAGACGGATTGCAAAAGTTTCTATAGATATGTAAAGAGAAAAAGGTTAGTAAAGACAAACGTAGGTCCCCTGCAGTCAGAATCAGGGGAAGTCATAACGGGGAACAAAGAAATGGCGGACCAATTGAACAAGTACTTTGGTTCGGTATTCACGAAGGAGGACACGAACAACCTTCCGGTTATAAAAGGGGTCGGGGGGTCTAGTAAGGAGGAGGAACTGAGGGAAATCCTTATTAGCCAGGAAATTGTGTTGGGGAAATTGATGGGATTGAAGGCCGATAAATCCCCAGGGCCTGATGGACTGCATCCCAGAGTACTTAAGGAGGTGGCCTTGGAAATAGTGGATGCGTTGACAGTCATTTTCCAACATTCCATTGACTCTGGATCAGTTCCTATGGAGTGGAGGGTAGCCAATGTAAAACCACTTTTTAAAAAAGGAGGGAGAGAGAAAACAGGGAATTATAGACCGGTCAGCCTGACATCGGTAGTGGGTAAAAAGATGGAATCAATTATTAAGGATGTCATAGCAGTGCATTTGGAAAGAGGTGACATGATAGGTCCAAGTCAGCATGGATTTGTGAAAGGGAAATCATGCTTGACAAATCTTCTGGAATTTTTTGAGGATGTTTCCAGTAGAGTGGATAAGGGAGAACCAGTTGATGTGGTATATTTGGACTTTCAGAAGGCGTTCGACAAGGTCCCACACAAGAGATTGATGTGCAAAGTTAGAGCACATGGGATTGGGGGTAATGTACTGACATGGATTGAGAACTGGTTGTCAGACAGGAAGCAAAGAGTAGGAGTAAATGGGTACTTTTCAGAATGGCAGGCAGTGACTAGTGGGGTACCGCAAGGTTCTGTGCTGGGGCCCCAGCTGTTTACACTGTACATTAATGATTTAGATGAGGGGATTAAATGTAGTATCTCCAAATTTGCGGATGACACTAAGTTGGGTGGCAGTGTGAGCTGCGAGGAGGATGCTGTGAGGCTGCAGAGCGACTTGGATAGGTTAGGTGAGTGGGCAAATGCATGGCAGATGAAGTATAATGTGGATAAATGTGAGGTTATCCACTTTGGTGGTAAAAACAGAGAGACAGACTATTATCTGAATGGTGACAGATTAGGAAAAGGGGAGGTGCAAAGAGACCTGGGTGTCATGGTACATCAGTCATTGAAGGTTGGCATGCAGGTGCAGCAGGCGGTTAAGAAAGCAAATGGCATGTTGGCCTTCATAGCGAGGGGATTTGAGTACAGGGGCAGGGAGGTGTTGCTACAGTTGTACAGGGCATTGGTGAGGCCACACCTGGAGTATTGTGTACAGTTTTGGTCTCCTAACCTGAGGAAGGACATTCTTGCCTTTGAGGGAGTGCAGCGAAGGTTCACCAGACTGATTCCCGGGATGGCGGGACTGACCTATCAAGAAAGACTGGATCAACTGGGCTTGTATTCACTGGAGTTCAGAAGAATGAGAGGGGACCTCATAGAAACATTTAAAATTCTGACGGGGTTAGACAGGTTAGATGCAGGAAGAATGTTCCCAATGTTGGGGAAGTCCAGAACCAGAGGTCACAGTCTAAGGATAAAGGGGTAAGCCATTTAGATCCGAGATGCGGAGGAACTTCTTCACCCAGAGAGTGGTGAACCTGTGGAATTCTCTACCACAGAAAGTTGTTGAGGCCAATTCACTAAATATATTCAAAAAGGAGTTAGATGAGGTCCTTACTACTAGGGGGATCAAGGGGTATGGCGAGAAAGCAGGAATGGGGTACTGAAGTTGAATGTTCAGCCATGAACTCATTGAATGGCGGTGCAGGCTAGAAGGGCCGAATGGCCTACTCCTGCACCTATTTTCTATGTTTCTATGTTTCTATGTTTCAGCGCCTGCTGTATCTGCATGCCAACTTTCAATGACTGATGTACCATGACATCCAGGTCTTGTTGTACCTCCCCTTTTACTAATCTGCCACCATTCAAATAATATTCTGCCTTCGTGTTTTTGCCCCTAAGGTGGATAACCTCACATTTCTCCACATTATACTGCATCTGCCATGCATTTGCCCACTCACCTAACCTGTCCAAGTTACCCTGCAGCCTCTTATCATCCTCCTCACAGCTCACAATGCCACCCAGCTTAGTGTCTCTACAAACCTGGAGATATTACACTCAATTCCTTCATCTAAATCATTAATGTATATTATAGCAGCACTGAGCCCTGCGGCACCCCACTAGTCCCTGCCTGCCATTCTGAAAAGGACCCGTTTATCCTAACTCTCTGCTTTCTCTCTGCCACCAGTTCTCTAGCCATGTCAGTACATTACCCCCAATACCATGTGCTTTAATTTTGCACAACAATCTCTTGTGTGGGACCTTGTCAAAAGTCTTTTGAAAGTCCAAATACACCACATCTACTGATTCTCCCTTGTCCACTCTACTAGTTACATCCTCAAAAAATTCCAGAAGATTTGCCAAGCATGACTTCCCTTTCATAAATCCATGCTGACTTGGACCGATCCTGTCACTGCTTTTCAAATGTGCTGCTAATTCTTCTTTAATAATTGATTCCAACATTTTCCCCACTACTGATGTCAGGCTAACCGGTCTATAATTCTGCATTTTCTCTCTCTCTCCTTTTTTAAAAAGTGCTGTTACATTAGCTACTCTCTAGTCCATAGGAACTGATCCAGAGTGGATAGACTGTTGGAAAATGATCACAAATGCAGCCACTATTTCTAGGGCCACTTCCTTAAGTACTCTGGGATGCAGACTATCAGGCCCCGGGAATTTATTGGCCTTCAATCCCATCAATTTCCCAATACAATTTCCCGCCTCATAAAGATTTCCTTCGGTTCCTCCTTTTCACTAGAGCCTTTGTCCTCTAGTATTTCCGGAAGGTTATTTGTGTCTTCTTTCGTGAAGACAGAACCAAAGTATTTGTTCAACTGGTCTGCCATTTCTTTGTTCCCCATTATAAATTCACCTGAATCTGACTGCAAGGGACCTACGTTTGTCTTCACTAATCTTTTTCTCTTCACTTATCTATAGAAGCTTTTGCAGTCAGTTTTTATGTTCACAGCAAGCTTCCTCTCATACTCTATTTCCCCCCCTCCTAATTAAACTCTTTTCCTCCTCTGCTGAATTCTAAATTTCTCCCAGTCCTCAGGTTTGCTGCTTTTTCTGGCCAATTAAAATGCCTCTTTCTTGGATTTAACACTATCCTTAATTTCCCTTGTTAGCCACGGTTGAGCCACCTTCCCCGCTTTATTTTTACTCCAGACAGGGATGTACAATTGTTCAAGTTCATCCATGTGATCTGTAAATGTTTGCCATTGCCGATCCACCTTTAAGTATCATTCGCGAGTCTATTCTAGCCAATTCACGATTCATACCATCGATGTTACCTTTCCTTAAGTTCAGGACCCTAGTCTCTGAATTAACTGTGTCACTCTACATCTTAATAAAGAATTCTACCATGTTATAGTCACTCTTCCCCAAAGGGCCTCACACAACAAAATTGCTAATTAGTCCTTTCTCATTACACATCACCCAGTCGAAGATGGCCAGCCCTCTAGTTGGCTCCTTGTCATATTGGTCTACAAAACCATTGAGACTCCAGGACGGTATGTTGCCTCCCTGGTACATGGGTCAAGGATGTCTCAGAGTGGATGCAGGACATTTTGGAGGGGGAGGGTGAACATCCAGATGTCGAGGTGCATATAGGTACCAACGAAATAGGTAAAAAATGGGATAAGGTCCTACAAGACGCATTTAGGGAGCTAGGAGTTAAATTAAAAAGTAGGACCTCAAAGGTAGTAATCTCAGGATTGCTACCAATGTCACTTGCTAGTCAGAGTAGGAATAGCAGGATAGCTCAGATGAATACGTGGCTGAAGGAGTGGTGCAGAAGTGAGGGAATCAAAATCCTGGAACGATTCTGAGGTACAAACTGGATGGTCTGCACCTGGGCACGATCGGAACCAATGTCCTCGGGGGAGTGTTTGCTCGTGCTGTTGGGGAGGGGTTAAATTAATATGGCAGGCGGATTGGAATCTATGCAGGGAGACGGAGGGAAGTAGAATGGGGGCAGAAGCAAAAGATAGAAAGAAGAAAAGTAAAAGTGGAGGGCAGAGAAACGCAAGGCAAAATTCTAAAGGGGCAAAGTGTGTTAAAAAGACAAGCCTGAAGGCTCTGTGCCTCAATGCGATGAGTATTCATAATAAGGTGGATGAATTAACTGCTCAGGCAGCAATTAATGAATATGACATAATTTGCATCACGGAGACATGGCTCCAGGGTGACCAAGGCTGGGAACTCAACATCCAGGGGTATTCAACATTAAGGAAGGATAGACAGAAAGGAAAAGGAGATGGGGTAGCGTTGCTGGTTGAAGAGGAAATTAACACAATAGTAAGGAAGGACATTAGCTTGGATGATGTGGAATCTCTATGGGGAGAGCTGCAGAATACCAAAGGGCAGGAAACACTAGTGGGAGTTGTGTACAGAACACCAGAGTAGTAGTGAGGTTGGGGACAACATCAAATAATAAATTAGGGATGCATGCAATAAAGGTTCAGCAGTTATCACAGGCGACTTTAATCTGCATATAGATTGGGCTAACCAAACTGGTAGCAATACGGTGGAGGAGGATTTCCTGGCGTGTATTAGGGATAGTTTTCTGGACCAATATGTCGAGGAACCAACTAGAGGGCTGACCATCCTAGACTGAGTGATGTGTAATGAGAAAATACTAATTAGCAATCTTGTTGTGCGAGGCACCTTGGGGAAGAGTGAGGTTGGGGCCTTTTCAGGTTGAAAAGCGGTGGTTAGTGTTGTACCACAGGGATCGGTGCTGGGACCACAACTGTTTACAATATACATAGATGACCTGGAAGAGGGGACAGAGTGTAATGTAACAAAATTTGCAGATGACACAAAGATTAGTGGGAAAGCGGGTTGTGTGGAGGACACGGAGAGGCTGCAAAGAGATTTAGATAGGTTAAGTGAATGGGCTAAGGTTTGGCAGATGGAATACAATGTCGGAAAATGTGAGGTCATCCACTTTGGAAAAAAAAACAGTAAAAAAGGGAATATTATTTGATTGGGGAGAAATTACAACATGCTGCGGTGCAGAGGGACCTGGGGGTCCTTGTGCATGAATCCCAAAAAGTTAGTTTGCAGGTGCAGCAGGTAATCATGAAGGCGAATGGAATGTTGGCCTTCATTGTGAGAGGGATGGAGTAAAAAAGCAGGGAGGTCCTGCTGCAACTGTACAGGGTATTGGTGAGGCCTCACCTGGAGTACTGCGGCAGTTTTGGTCACCTTACTTAAGGAAGGATATACTAGCTTTGGAGGGGGTACAGAGACGATTCACTAGGCTGATTCCGGAGATGAGGGGGTTACCTTATGATCTTAGATTGAGTAGAATGGGTCTTTACTCATTGGAGTTCAGAAGGATGAGGGGTGATCTGATAGAAACATTTAAAATAATGAAAGGGATAGACAAGATAGAGGCAGAGAGGTTGTTTCCACTGGTCGGGGAGACTAGAACTAGGGGGCACAGCCTCAAAATACGGGGAAGCCAATTTAAAACCGAGTTGAGAAGGAATTTCTTCTCCCAGAGGGTTGTGAATCTGTGGAATTCTCTGCCCAAGGAAGCAGTTGAGGCTAGCTCATTGAATGTATTCAAATCACAGATTAATAGATTTTTAACCAATAAGGGAATTAAGGGTTATGGGGAGCGGGCGGGTAAGTGGAGCTGAATCCACGGCCAGATCAGCCATGATCTTGTTGAGTGGTGGAGCAGGCTCGAGGGGCTAGATGGCCTACTCCTGTTCATCGTTCTTATGTTCTTATGTTCTTATAAGAGTGACCATAATATGGTTGAATTCTTTATTAAGCTGGAGAGTGACATCGGTAGTGCGGAAAATGGTGGAATCAATTATTAAAGATGAAATAGCAGCGCATTTGGAAAGCAGTGACAAGATCAGTCCAAGTCAGCATGGATTTATGAAAGGGAAATCATGCTTGACGAATCTTCTGGAATTTTTTGAGGATGTAACTAGCAGAGTGGACAAGGGAGAACCAGTGGATGTGGTGTATTTGGACTTTCAAAAAGCTTTTGACAAGGTCCCACACAAGAGATTAGTGTGCAAAATTAAGGCACATGGCAGTGGGGGTAATGTATTGACGTGGATAGAGAACTGGTTGGCAGACAGGAAGCAAAGAGTGGGAATAAACGGGTCCTTTTCAGAATGGCAGGCAGTGACGAGTGGGGTTCCGCAAGGTTCAGTGCTGGGACCGCAACTATTTACAACATATATTAATAATTAAGATGAAGGAATTGAATGTAATATCTCCAAGTTTTCAGATGATTGTAAGCTGGGTGGCTGTGAGGAGGATGATAAGAGGCTGCAGGGTGACTTGGACAGGTTAGGTGAGTGGGCAAATGCATGGCAGATGTAGTATAATGTGGATAAGTGTGAGGTTATCCACTTTGGTGGCAAAAACAAGAAGGCAGATTATTATCTGAATGGTGACAGATTCGTAAAAGGGGAGGTGCAGCGAGACCTGGGTGTCATGGTACATCAGTCATTGAAAGTAGGCATGCAGGTACAGCAGGCAGCTAAAAAAGCAAATGGCATGTTCGCCTTCATAGCAAGAGAATTTTAGTACAGGAGCAGGGAGGTCTTGCTGCAGTTGTACAGGGCCTTGGTGAGACCACACCTTGAGTATTGTGTGCAGTTTTGGATCTGAGGAAGGACATTCTTGCTATTGAGGGAGTGCAGCGAAGGTTCACCAGACTGATTCCCGGGATGGCAGGCTTGACATATGAAGAAAGACTGGATCGACTAGGCTTATAGTCACTGGAATTGAGCAGAATGAGAGGGGATCTCATAGAGGCATATAAAATTCTGACAGTATTGGACAGGTTGGATGCAGGAAGAATGTTCCCGATGTTGGGGAAGCCCAGAACCAGGGGTCACAGTCTAAGGATAAGGGATAAGCCATGTAGGACCGAGATGAGGAGAAACTTTTTCACCCAGAGAATTGTGAACCTATGGAATTCTCTACTGTAGAAAGTTGTTGAGTCCAGTTCGTTGGAAATATTCAAAATAGAGTTAGATGTGGCCCTTACAGCTAAAGGGATCAGGGGGTATTGCAGGAGTCGGGTACTGAAGTTGCATGATCAGCCAAGATCATATTGAATGGTGGTGCAGGCTGGAAGGGCCGAATGGTCTGCTCATGCCCCTATTTTCTACGTTTCTTTGTTTCTATGTGTCCTGGAAACATTTCCCTGTCCACCTGGGGCTCGCTTGTCGTATAGAAGTTCCGAGTAGAGCGCTTGCTTTGGGAGTCTTGTGTCGGGCATGCGAACAATGTGGCGCACAGAACAAAGCTGGTCGAGTGTGGTCAGTGCTTTGATGCTGGGGATGTTGGCCTGATCGAGAACACTGACGTTGGTGCGTCTGAACTCGTTGAACTACAGTACGCAGACGGCGCTTGCGCCTGTGCATCTTCAGAGGCTGAACTCCAAGTCATTGTCAACATCTTCACTGAGGCGTACGAAAGCATGGGCCTTGCACTAAACATCCGTAAGACAAAGTTCCTCATCAACCTGACCCCACCACACAGCACTGCCTCCAGTCATCAAGATCCACGGTGTGGCCCTGGACAACGTGGACGACTTTCCATACCTCGGGAGCCTATTATCAGCAAGGGCAGACATAGATGACGAGGTTCAACACTGCCTCCAGTGCGCCAGCGCAGCCTTCAGTCGCCTGAGGAAGAGAGTGTTCGAAGCTCAGGCCCTCAAATCTGGCACCAAACTTATGGTCTACAGGGCTGTAGTAATACCCACCCTCCTGTATAGCTCAGAGACATGGACCATATACAGTAGGCACCTCAAATCGCTGGAGAAATACCATCAATGATGTCTCTGCAAGATCCTGCAAATCCCCTGGGAGGAATTACATTCACTCAGCTAGTTAGCACTGAGCTGCTGCCTCTCATTATTTAATTTCATCACAATGCATTCTTGAAAACTGTCAACCTCCTGGGCATTCTCTCAATTTGACGATGCTACATACTACACAACAATACCTAAATTCCTGATAGAGAATTAACAAAAATGCCAGATATCTCTGAACAATGAAAGCTCAACTTTCTTGTAAGGTTGATACAGTCGTGAAATTCAGTATGATACAAGTGTGTATCCTTTCGCAATTTAGTTACCACCCGCAGTCACAACACAGTCATCAATGGATATAACACAACTCCGGAGAGAAAATTCACTTCAATGTTTAAATACTTCATAAACGAATACAATACCACCGTGCAGTACAACTAATTGTTGGGAATGTGATTGAAATACAATTCAGGGTTCAAATATCTTATAAGGCAATTGAAAATTGATCTCATCGTTAATGATATAATGCAAACTCTTTGATTGTGTTACATGCTCATCAGTGTCTCTTATTCTGTGTATCCATATCTAGTAACATGAATACTGGTACAGTATGAAAGACAAAGAATAGGCTAATAGTTAGATTCTATATCGGGTAGCATTCTGACACATTCTATTCATTTTGGAACTGTCTCAGCTATTTCCTGGCTTTAGTGGAGTGCTAGAAATGTCCACAGATCCTATGAGCACTATTAATGATCTTGGCAGATTCTTATTTCTCGTAGCAATTTGCACAGTGCTTCCTGTTCGTGCCATTGTCTTGGCAATCAAATCCAAATACAGTACTGTGTTAGAATCACTCATTCCACAAATAGTCTAAAAGGAAAGATAACAGCTGTGTAGTGCACTCCCTCTGAGAAAACCTTAAGTTTCTTGAGGTGGGGTAGAGATGATGGCACATTACCAAGAAGGATAGTAACCCATTAACTGTTGTATTTTACTTGTGGTAGCAGGAAAAGTCTTAAGTACTGGTGACATACATGTGTCTTTCTGTTTAACTGCCCTTCCTGCTAACTGATGAGTGAGCAGTGCATTCTTTTCCATTCTAAAAAATAGTTTTAACAAAATAGCGACCCCTTAAAAATATATGTATTAAAAATTAATACAGCAAAAGTAAACATAACAGGAGTATGTAAATCATTCCTGTCAATATGTTTCACAAAAATATTTAACATTCGGGTTAATTTCTTCACAGAAAATTATTGACAGAAGAAATAAACCATACCCCTCTATACAATAAATACAATTTGTACTAGAAAGGTTTGATACCACAGTGGTTATAGGGCAGACATTACTCTTGATAATGATATCATAGGTTCATTTAACATTCATATATTCATACCAAATTCCTCCCTACCTATTTTAAGAGGCTTTAACCCATTTACTTTAACTGAGTTAATATCTAGGTTAAGACAGCAGACCGATGAATGCATCATTAACAACAATTTCCTCACAAGAAGCTAATGTACATAAAATTTGATTTTTTTCCTATTTTCGTCGCTCTCCTCCTAAAAGCAATGAGTTTTGTTGCATTAATGTTCCATGAGTACCAGTCACCCTCAAGTAACACACCCAAGTGCACACATGTATGCCAGTAAACATAAATAGAAGGGCTTCTATAATGGGTGGTAGGTCCACAGTGCCAGATTTACACTGAGGCAACAAGTTGAAAATCTAACTTTATGGATTTTGAAAGTAGCTTTTTGTGTTACAATTGCCCAAGGAGGTTGATATCTCAGATGTTAGCTTAATCCGCTCAGCCAGATTGCCAGACACAGACTAGTTGGACTGGATGTGAGATCTCACTTGTTTCTGACATAATTTTCTGGTTGGGTAACATTATCCCTGCTTGGGAAAAACAACTGGCTCCGTATATGAAGCGGGAGTCATTGATGCATCAGCCACATTACACTAAGTTCCCATCTGTTCCAATCCCACTTCTGAAAAAAACTCAAAAGTAAAATGAAGATGGTCAACCTGCTCAAGAAATAAGTGGTTTTCACTGTTTTCTGTCTTTGTCTATATGTGTGTTCCCTCTCTCTCTCTCTCTCTTTTTCTATTCCTATTACCTGTGCTTCTCTCGTTACTTTTATACATGTCTTTAGATATACATTTATCTCTAATTCAGTTTGACTTCTGAGGCTACAATACATAAACAATACAAACATTGACAGACATTAGGGGGAGATTTTATTTTCCGGCAGCTGGCCATCAGGATGTATGGACCGGTCGCCCAATACCTGCAATGGGAGCCCCGTTCCATTTTGACAGCCGCTCCTCATTAATATGCATCCGGCAGGAGCACTCCTGCTCCTCCTGGGCATGCAAAAATTATTTTAACACTGACCTTCTTGGCGCCTTCATCTTGCCCATCAGATTTTATGGATTGGAAAAATCACATTGCACACGTCACATTACAGTAGCCCACTAAAATTGCATGAAGGGTTATATTTACATCATAGGACCCTGATTGGCATAGATTAATGAGGCTTCTGTCTGATTCAGGTGGGCACCTAAGCCAGCCAACAGAAGATCCCAGAGGAAAATGGCAGCGGATTGTTAATAGAGTGCTAAATTAACTACCTTGCTTTTAGCTCTGCTATCGCCCTATTTCTGTCAAGCAGAGGGAGTTAAAATCTCCCCTATTATGTTACAGAGAAACCTATTTGTAAAGTCCTTACACAATACCACAAATCCACACAAGGCACATTCTATGGACAAGGTCACTCCATGACCTGAACCTTTATTCACAGAACCAAGAAGTGATGACCCTGCGTGGGATCTCCCTTTATATACCTGGATGACCAGGTGAGGAGTGCCTCCCACAAGTTCACCCCCTGTGGTCAAGGTGTGCATTTCTTACGTATACACAGTATTGCAGTGTTGTTACATAAAGGTTACATACATGACATCACCTCCCCCTCAATATCTTATTGGGATCATAGGTTAAGTTTCTCGGGTGGTCTGTGCTCTCTCGTGCAACGCCGTAGTTGGGGCTCTGGTTGTTGAGCCTTGGCCTGCATGTCTGTCACCTGTGGTGATTCCGGCCTGTCCGGGCTGACTGCAGGGACTGTGCATGCTGCTGAATGTTCTTGTTGCTCGTTCACTGGCGGTGGTGTGAATACCATCTCATGATCTTCCTCAGGTTCCTCAGTGTCCATGCTGAACCTTTTTTTTACTTGGTCCAGATGCTTGCGGCAAAGCTGCCCATTGTTAAGTATAACTACTATGGCCCTATTCCCTCTTCGTCTATTACAGGACCCTCAATCAATTTGGGCCCCAAATGCGATTGAGAACAAACACGGGGTCATCAATTTCTATACATCCCCCCCTTGAATTTCGGTCATGGTACTCATTTTAAGACTGGTGCTTGCCCTCAACAATGTCAGACAAGACTGGATGAATGAGGGACAGCCGAGTTTTGAATATTCGTTTCATGAATAGCTCTACGGGCGGGACCCCCGTGATCGAGTGCGGTCGGGACCTATAGGCCAGCAGGAGGCGTGATAGGCGGCATTGAAGGGAGGGTCCTTGAATCCGGAGCATGCCATGTTTTATGATTTGGACTGCACGTTCTGCCTGGCCATTGGAGGCCGGCTTGAACGGTGCTGTCCTGACATGGTTAATGCCATTACCCGACATGAACTACCAGAATTCGTAGCTTGTGAAACATGGGCCATTATCGCTAACAAGGATGTCCGGCAAGCCGTGGGTTGCAAAGACCACATGCAGACTCTCCACAGTGGCGGATGTCATGCATGAATTCAAAATGATGCACTCGATCCATTTCGAATACGCTTCAATCACAATGAGAAACATTTTTCCCATGAACGGGCCCACGTAGTCTACGTGAATACGTGACCATGGCCTGGTGGGCCAGGGCCACGGGCTGAGCAGGGCCTCCCTGGGGCATTACCCTGCTGGGCACACGTCGTGCACTTGCGAACACAGTGCTCCAGGTCTGAATCAATTCCCGGCCACCACACATGTGACCGGGAAATGGTCTTCATCAGCACGATGCCTGGGTGCTTGCTGTGGAGTTCCCTAATGAATGCTTCCCTACCCCTCTGGGGAATGACTACCCGGCTGCCCCATAGTAGGCAGTTGGCTTGGATGGAGAGCTCATCCATCCGTCTGTGAAATGGTCTGACCTCCTCAGGACATGCTCCGTGTACGGGCGCCCAAACCCCAGTCAGGACACATTTCTTAATCAAGGATAGGAGGGGATCTCTGTTGGTCCAGATTTTGATCTGGCGGGCTGTGATGGGGGAACCTGCGCTGTCAAAGGCATCAATGGCCATGACCATCTCAGTGCTTTGCTCCGCTGCCCCCTCGATGGTGGCCAGTGGAAGCCTGCTGAGCGCGTCAGCGCAGTTTTCGGTGCCGGGCTGGTGCTGGATGGTGTAATCATACGCAGCGAGCGTGAGAGCCCATCGCTGTATGCGAGCTGATGCATTGGCATTGACAGCCTTGCTGTCTGACAGCAGGGATGTTAACGGCTTGTGGTCCGTTTCTAATTCGAACCTCCTGCCAAAAAGGTACTGATGCATCTTTTTCACCCCATAGACACATGCGAGTGCTTCCTTCTCAACCATCCCATATCTCCGTTCAGCTTGAGAGAGCAACCTGGAGGCATAAGCCACAGGTTGTAGTTGGCCCTCAGCGTTACCTTGCTGCAACACGCACCCAACCCCATAGGACGATGCATCACATGTCAGAACCAATTTCTTACGGGGGTCATACAGGGTCAACAACTTATTTGAACAAAGTAGGTTCCACGCCCGATTGAAAGCCCGTTCCTGACAGCCCCCCCCAAACCATTCACAATCCTTACGCAGGAGCACATGTAGCGTCTCCAACAATGTGCTTAAGTTCAGCAGAAAGTTCCCGAAATAGTTCAAGAATCCCAGAAATGAACGCAACTCCGATGTGTTGCAGAGTCTGGGCGCTCGTCGAATCGCCTCCGTTTTGGATTCGGTAGACCGAATCCCGTCTGCAGCAACCCTCCTGCCCTGAAACTCGACCCCGGGAGCCAAAACCACACACTTAGACTTCTTGAGTCGCAGGCCTACCCGGTCCAGTCGGCGTAGCACCTCCTCCAGGTTGTGGAGGTGTTCCTCGGTGTCACGACCGATGATGAGGATGTCGTCCTGAAATACGATTGTTCCGGGAATGGATTTGAGCAGGCTTTCCCTGTTTCTTTGAAAAATCGCGGCCGCTGACTGAATGCCAAATGGACACCTGTTGTAAACAAACAGTCCCTTGTGCATGGTGATGGTGGTCAGTAGTTTAGATTCGTCAGCCATTTCTTGGGTCATGTAGGCTGAAGTGAGGTCCAACTTGGTGAACAGCTTGCCGCCTGCCAGCACGGCAAAAAGGTCCTCCGCTCTCGGGAGCAGGTATTGGTCTTGTAGGGACACCCGGTTGATAGTGGCCTTGTAGTCGCCACAGATCCTGACCGAGCCATCCGCTTTTAGGACGGGAGCGATGGGGCTCACCCAGTCGCTGAATTCAATGGGAGAGATGATGCCCTCTCTCAGCAACCGGTCCAATTCACTCTTAATTTTCTCCCGCATCACATATGGCACAGCTCTGGCTTTGTGGTGCACTGATCTGGCTTCCGGGGTGATGCGTATCACTACTTTGGTACATTTGAACATCCCGACGCCAGGTTGAAATAGTGACTCAAATTGCTGTAGGACCTGTGAGCATGAACTTTGCTCCACAGATGACATGGTGTGCACATACCCCCATTTCCAGTTCATCTCAGCTAACCAGCTGCTCCCCAATAGTGCGGGACAATTGCTCGGGACAATTAAGAGTGGCAGCCGGTTCACCGATCCATTGTGTGTGACCGCCAACATTGCACTGCCTAGCACTGGAATGATTTCTTTGGTGTACGTCCGTAATTGCATTTCAACGCGTGCTAGTTTGGGTCTGCTGGCTTTGAGTGGCCACAGCTTTTTGAATTATTGAGCACTCATGAGTGACTGGCTGGCCCCCGTGTCCAGCTCCATGCGTACAGGGATGCCGTTTAATAGGACTTTCATCATCATAGGTGGCGTTTTGGTGTATGAGCTGTGAATGTTTGCCATATGAACCCGCTGAACTTCAACGTACATTGATTTGCCCCAAGCATCATCCTGCCTCACAGACCCCTCATCTGGTGCATCTGCCTCGTATATTAGCCTGGTTACAGGCTTACTGCACATTCTAGCTAAATGGCCACTGAGGTTACAATTTCTGCAGACGAACTGTTGAAACCTGCAAGTCCTGGCAGCATGTCTGCCCCCACACCTCCAGCATGAACTGAGATTCCCATTGTTGTGAACAAAAAAGCTGTTACAAGGCATTCCTCGCTGATTGTTCCTTTGACTGCTCTTGAGCACCCTGTTAGTGGTTGTCAATGGCCCCATCCCGGGCCGCATTGTCCACTGGGGGGGGTGTAAATGTCCGTTCAGCCGGCCATTGTCTCTGTTGGAGACTTACTCTTGGATCTATTGCTGCCTGGGGTGTGTCGAACTGCCCTTGCCTGCCTGCGGGGCTCTGTGTCGCATTTATGATATTGACTCCCTGATCAATCTCCACATTGGAGGCAGAATTGCACGCATATATTATCTTGGTTTCCTCCTCCCCTGCCATAAAAGTCTGAGCCATCAACGCCACCACTTCCAAGTTCTAGTCCTTGGTCTCAATTAGCTTTCTGAAAATCCCAGCATGACCAATGCCCTCAATAAAGAAACCCTTTTGCATCTCCCCCCTGCAGGCGTCTATGAACTTACAGAGGCTGGCCAAGCGCCGGAGGTCCGCAATGAAATCCGGTATGCTCTGTCCTTCTCGACGTCGGTGGGTATAGAACCTGTGTCGGGCCATGTGTACGCTGCTCACCAGTTTGAGGTGCTCACCGATTAGTTTGCTGAGCTCTTCAAAGGTTTTGTCCGCCGGCTTCTCGGGTGCTAGCAGGTCTTTCATGAGCGCGTAAGTCTTCGGTCCGCAGCTGGTCAGCAGATGAGCCCTTCGCTTGTCGACCGCTGCGTCTCCCAGCCAGTCCTTCGTGACAAAACTCTGCTGGAGCCTCTCAATGGAATCGTCCCAGTCCTCACCAACACAGTACCGTTCATCTGTGCTGCCGGTGGCCATTCTCATGGGTGGGTGATTCCCGTTTCTCATCGCCAATGTAAAGTCCTGACACAATACCACAAATCCACACGAGGCACATTCTATGGACAAGGTCACTCCATGACCTGAATCTTTATTCACAGGACCAAGAAGTGATGACCCTGCGTGGGACCTCCCTTTATATACCTGGATGGCCAGGTAAGGAGTGTCTCCCACAAGTTCACCCCCTGTGGTCAAGGTGTGCATTTCTTATGTATATACAGTATTGCAGTGTTGTTACATAAAGGTTACATACATGACACTATTATATATATATTTTTAAATCATCAAGAAACAGTGCGCTAAAGAATCTTAACAGTGGGCTAGAAATTCATTATAGTCCAGGAATGGGCGGTATCTCATTAGAAAAGTTTGAGAATTAATGCTAGGCACTGATGCTTCAGACTGCACGCAAAATTCATCCTCACTGCTCAAAGAAATGATTGGAGTATTAATTCAAGACTGAAAGGCCCAACTCATTGGCGTAACACTTAAAGGGTGGATCAATATCGGGTGCAGTCTGATTGCAACTCATCATTGCCACAGGCTTTCACCAGTACATAGAAACATAGAAACATAGAAAATAGGTGCAGGAGTAGGCCATTCGGCCCTTCTAGCCTGCACCGCCATTCAATGAGTTCATGGCTGAACATTCAACTTCAGTACCCCATTCCTGCTTTCTCGCCATACCCCTTGATCCCCCTAGTAGTAAGGACCTCATCTAACTCCTTTTTGAATATATTTAGTGAATTGGCCTCAACAACTTTCTGTGGTAGAGAATTCCACGGGTTCACCACTCTCTGGGTGAAGAAGTTCCTCCGCATCACGGTCCTAAATGGCTTACCCCTTATCCTTAGACTGTGACCTCTGGTTCTGGACTTCCCCAACATTGGGAACATTCTTCCTGCATCTAACCTGTCTAACCCCGTCAGAATTTTAAATGTTTCAATGAGGTCCCCTCTCATTCTTCTGAACTCCAGTGAATACAAGCCCAGTTGATCCAGTCTTTCTTGATAGGTCAGTCCCGCCATCCCGGGAATCAGTCTGGTGAACCTTCGCTGCACTCCCTCAATAGCAAGAATGTCCTTCCTCAGGTTAGGAGACCAAAACTGTACACAATACTCCAGGTGTGGCCTCACCAATGCCCTGTACAACTGTAGCAACACCTCCCTGCCCCTGTACTCAAATCCCCTTGCTATGAAGGCCAACATGCCATTTGCTTTCTTAACCGCCTGCTGCACCTGCATGCCAACCTTCAATGACTGATGTACCATGACACCCAGGTCTCTTTGCACCTCCCCTTTTCCTAATCTGTCACCATTCAGATAATAGTCTGTCTCTCTGTTTTTACCACCAAAGTGGATAACCTCACATTTATCCACATTATACTTCATCTGCCATGCATTTGCCCACTCACCTAACCTATCCAAGTCGCTCTGCAGCCTCACAGCATCCTCCTCGCAGCTCACACTGCCACCCAACTTAGTGTCATCCGCAAATTTGGAGATACTACATTTAATCCCCTCATCTAAATCATTAATGTACAGTGTAAACAGCTGGGGCCCCAGCACAGAACCTTGCGGTACCCCACTAGTCACTGCCTGCCATTCTGAAAAGTACCCATTTACTCCTACTCTTTGCTTCCTGTCTGACAACCAGTTCTCAATCCATGTCAGTACACTACCCCCAATCCCATGTGCTCTAACTTTGCACATCAATCTCTTGTGTGGGACCTTGTCGAACGCCTTCTGAAAGTCCAAATATACCACATCAACTGGTTCTCCCTTATCCACTCTACTGGAAACATCCTCAAAAAATTCCAGAAGATTTGTCAAGTATGATTTCCCTTTCACAAATCCATGCTGACTTGGACCTATCATGTCACCTCTTTCCAAATGCACTGCTATGACATCCTTAATAATTGATTCCATCATTTTACCCACTACCAATGTCAGGCTGACCGGTCTATAATTCCCTGTTTTCTCTCTCCCTCCTTTTTTAAAAAGTGGGGTTACATTGGCTACCCTCCACTCCATAGGAACTGATCCAGAGTCAATGGAATGTTGGAAAATGACTGTCAACGCATCCACTATTTCCAAGGCCACCTCCTTAAGTACTCTGGGATGCAGTCCATCAGGCCCTGGGGATTTATCGGCCTTCAATCCCATCAATTTCCCCAACACAATTTCCCGACTAATAAGGATTTCCCTCAGTTCCTCCTCCTTACTAGACCCCCCGATCCCTTTTATAACCGGAAGGTTGTTCGTGTCCTCCTTCGTGAATACCGAACCAAAGTACTTGTTCAATTGGTCCGCCATTTCTTTGTTCCCCGTTATGACTTCCCCTGATTCTGACTGCAGGGGACCTACGTTTGTCTTTACTAACCTTTTTCTCTTTACATATCTATAGAAACTTTTGCAATCCGTCTTAATGTTCCCTGCAAGCTTCTTCTCATACTCCATTTTCCCTGCCCTAATCAAACCCTTTGTCCTCCTCTGCTGAGTTCTAAATTTCTCCCAGTCCCCAGGTTCGCTGCTATTTCTGGCCAATTTGTATGCCACTTCCTTGGCTTTAATACTATCCCTGATTTCCCTTGATAGCCACGGTTGAGCCACCTTCCCTTTTTTATTTCTATGCCAGACAGGAATGTACAATTGTTGTCGTTCATCCATGGGGTCTCTAAATGTCTGCCATTGCCCATCCACAGTCAACCCCTTAAGTATCATTCGCCAATCCATCCCAGCCAATTCGCGCCTCATACCTTCAAAGTTAGCCTTCTTTAAGTTCTGGACCATGGTCTCTGAATTAACTGTTTCATTCTCCATCCCAATGCAGAATTCCACCATATTATGGTCACTCTTCCCCAAGGGGCCTCGCACAACGAGATTGCTAATTAATCCTCTCTCATTACATAACACCCAGTCTAAGATGGCCTCCCCCCTAGTTGGTTCCTCAACATATTGGTCTAAAAAATGGCGGTTCATTGGTATTACAGCATTTCAGTCTCAGCATTGTTGGCTATGCAGTGGCCTCAGCAAGGGGAAGCAAAATAAGGAGGAGGAACCTAAGGACTGAAGTACGTGTGCACATGGCAGATCCACCTCAGTCGGTTGGTCAGGTTAACAAATGCTACATACCACCATCGGTAGCACAGTCTTCACAGACTGCCCAAAGCACCACAACCCCAGCACTCACCCACCAATCTCTACCGACCAGTGCTCACACCCACTTCGCACACCTTGTATACGATGACAGCTATTCAACTATGGCAGGCACAAGCATCATTAGTTATTAGAATGAATGTGATATGTGTGATGTGCATAAATTTATTAATGGTGTAATATTTTGTGGTCTCTCTCATTTCACATTTGCGCCCAGGAGGATACTGTAATATGGCATGACAAAGGGACGGTACAATGGCGATGTGGTGAGCAAAAGGGATCATAGAATCATAGAAATTTCCAGCACAGAAGGAGGCCATTTCGGCCGTGCCGGCCGACAAAGAGCTATTCAGTCTAATCCCATTTTCCAGCTCTTGGTCTGCAGTCTTGAAGGTTACGGCCCTTCAAGTGCACATCCAAGTACTTTTTAAATGTGGTGAGGGTTTCTGCCTCTCTCACCCTTTCAGGAAAAGAGTCCCAGACCCCCACCACCCTCTGGGTGAAAACATTTCCCCTCAACTACCCTTTAAACCTCCTGCCAATTACTTTAAATCTGTGCCCTCTGGTTGTTGACCCCTCTGCTAAGGGAAATAGATCCTTCCTATCCACTCTACCTAGGCCCCTCATAATTTTATACATCTCAATAAGGTCTCCCCTCAGCCTTCTCTGTTCCAAAGAAAACAAACCCAGCCCATCCAATCTTTCCTCATTGCTAAAATTCTCCAGTCCAGGCAACATCCTTGTAAATCTCCTCTGTACCCTTTCTAATCCAATCACATTTTTCCTGTAATGCGGTGACCAGAACTGCACATGGTACTCTAGCTGTGGCCTAACTAGTGTTTTATACAGTTCAAGCATAACCTCCCTGCTCTTGTATTTCATGCCTCGGCTAATAAAGACAACTATTCCGTATGCCTTCTTAACCACCTTATTTACCTAGCCTGCTACCTTCAGGGATCTGTGGACATGTACTCCAAGGCCCTTTGTTCCTCTACACTTCTCAGTGTCCTACCATTTAATGTGTATTCCCTTGCCTTGTTAGCCCTCCCCAAATGCATTACCTCACACTTGTCCAGATTGAATTCCATTTGACACTGTTCTACCCACCTGGCCAGTTCACTGATGTCTTCCTGCAGTCTACAACTTTCTTCTTCATTATCAAACACAGCCAATTTTTGTATCATCTGCAAACTTCTAAATCATACATCCTACATTCAAGTTTAATCATTGATATATACCACAAAAAGCAAGGGACCTATTACTGAGCCGTGCAGGATCCCACTCGAATCAGTCACAAAAACACCCATCAACCATTACCCTTTGCTTCCTGTCACTGAGCCAATTTTGGATCCAACTTGCCACTTTGCCTTGGATCCCATGGGCTTTTACTTTTGTGATCAGTCTGTCATGTGGGACCTTATCAAAAGCCTTGCTAAAATCCATATACTCTACATCAAACTCATCGAACCTTTTGTTAGCTCCTCAAAAAATTCAATCAAGTTCGTCAGACACAACCTTCGCTTAACAAATCCCTTAACAATCCATGCTGACTGTCCCACTAGAGCAGGGGTTGGGGTTTAAGTCATCCTGATGTGAGGCTCAAGGTCGGTTTGGAGGAGGCGGAAAAGTTTCATGACCACTACCATGGCAATGCAGAGCTGTATAAAACACTGCTCATTGCTTAGATAAAGGTAGAAGTGTTGCAGGAATACTCTCAGAGGGCAAGGCCTCCTTGTGTGAACCCTGATGTCCCTCTTCATCCCTCTGTGCACATATTTCTTGCTGTCGTAGATCCTGGAGGTACTGGCATGCCAGTACAGTCCCCATTAATGTTGCCAAGTGTTGCAGTTTGAATCTTTGAACAATAAATGTAGCTACTTTGTAGTTGCCAATAGACTGCTGATACAAATGAAGCTTGAAATTACTCACAGGAACTGCTCTAGTGGGTGAAACTGACAACAAACTACTGAAACTAACCTACGCTGACAGCTGGGAGTGACAGCTGGGATGCTGATGTCTTTAAATAACGTTGCTGGAGCTGGCTTCATTGGGCTGGACGCCAGCTCTCCCCATCATTGTCTGGTCGAGGCAGTAAGGTAAATGGCAACAATTCATTCTCCCGATCGGGCGGCCAGTGAGCGTTGATGTCACGATCTGCCTGGTGTTGAAGTTCCCAGCGGTACCTCATACTGGCGGTGCAGGGGGGCTGGATTTGCCATGCCTCACTGGATTTACCTCACCCCAGCGCTACTGTACCAGCGTCCCATTAATGCCGTCTGCTGGCGTTAACAGGAGGCTCTAAGGTACTGCATTTTTCTCACACTGTTAGCTTTAAATAAACAAAACTTGACAGTCAATGTTACATAAAAATTTGGCAGCCAGATGCATTTTCCCTTCATGTGTACTCAACATGAATTTATTTAGGCACTTGGGATAAATCATTTTAAAGCAGGATTGCCAACTGTGGTTGGATGTATTCCTGGTTTCATCACATTATCTCAACAAATAGCCTGTTTTCCTTCTTCAATATAAATAATAAACAAAACTGTTCAAAAACACTTAACACAATGTGGCACGGGTGAATTGGAATATAAAGACAGTTGGTCAAGGTGGTTATCGAGAAGGGGCTGGCAGTGGCCAACTGTTTTAATGTGGGGTCAGGAGGAACACTCCTGTACCTCATGGCTCCATATTCAGGTAAGTATATTTTTCAAACTTACCTTTTTGGAGGCAGCCTGCAATGGTCCCTTGAAAGACCACCCGTTAGGCCGCATGTAGACCTGGTTTTCCTGAACACCTTCAGCCCGGCTGCATCTGGAGGAGGCCGCAAAAGGTGTTAAGCAAATGAGTTTTTTTAATGCCCCTATGGTTTTACTCCCGGGTTGCTCGCAGCAGTGAGATTAATTTTTAATTCCCGTAACCTGCAGGACAATCCTGGAATGTTGGCAAATCCATCTTAATGCATTAACTGGAGCATAATTCAGAGATGAAAATTCAAGGAAGACTAACTATGCATACACCTATGCAAACCTGTCCCATGATGACAATTACTGTCATTGATTTAAGGAGAAAAGCAAACATCATTTAATGGGGATGTTACCCTAGTAAAGAATCTTGCAAAAAATGTTTTTCTAGTTATACACTGAAAAGGTGTCAGCATTACCATCATCATCATAGGCAGTCCCTCGGAATCGAGGAAGACTTGCTTCCACTCTTAACATGAGTTCTTAGGTGGCTGCACAGTCCAATACGAGATCCACACTCCCTGTCACGGGTGGGACAGATAGTCGCTGAGGGAAGGGATGGGTGGGGCTGGTTTGCCGCATGCTCTTTCCGCTGCCTGCGCTTGATTTCTGCATGCTCTCGGCGACGAGACTCGAGGAGCTCAGTGCCCTCCCGGATGCACTTCCTCCACTTAGGGTGGTCTTTGGCCAGGGTCTGCCAGGTGTCAGTGGGGATGTTGCACTTTATCAGAGAAGCTTTGAGGATGTCCTTGTAATGGTTCCGCTGCCCACCTTTGGCTTGTTTGCCGTGAAGGAGTTCCGAGTAGACCGCTTGCTTTGGGAGTCTCCTGTCTGGCCTGCCTAGCGGAGCTGATCAAGTGTGGTCAGTGCTTCAATGCTGGGGATGTTGGTCTGGTCGAGGGCGCTAACATTGGTGCATCTGTCCTCCCAATGGGATTTGTTGGATCTTGCGGAGACATCGTTGGTGGTATTTCTCCAGCGACTTGAGGTGTCTGCTGTACATGGTCTATGTTTTTGAGCCATACAGGAGGGCAGGTATTACTACAGCCCTATAGACCATGAGCTTGGTGACAGTTTTGAGTTTGACGTATTTACTGAGGCATAAGAAAGCATGGGCCTTACGCTATACATCAATAAGATAAAGATCCTCCACCAGCCTGTCCTCGCCGCACAGCACTGCCCTCCAGTCATCAAGATCCACGGAGCGGCCCTGGACAATGTGGACCATTTCCCAATCAACAAGAGCAGGCATTGACGACAAGATCCAACACTGCCTCCAGTGTGCCAGTGCAGCCTTCAGCCACCTGAGGAAAAGAGTGTTTGAAGACAAGACTCTCAAAACTGAAAAGATGTAGTGATGCGATTGGTAACTTCTCCCTTTGGTTTTAATTTGAAAATAACATTTAAAAAATATGAAAGCTGCTTGAAATATTGATGCTGCACCAGTTTTGGTGTCTTCTGCAGTCAGCATGCATTGGTTATAGCATCTGCTGTTATTTCAATGTTGTGGTATCCAAAATGGAGGGTCCACAGCAGAATTCACTCACTCACCCTCCAGCCTCGCATGTAGAGAATTGTCCAGGATCAATGTTTTGGAGGATAACTGCCACCTGTGCAAATAACCTAGCAAATATCAACACCTTCAGAAGAGTAGGAAGGACGAAACTGTCAAACAGTAAATGAGATATTTGTGTATTTATGCACAATTATATTATCTGATTACAATAGTGCAGATTAATTTGTGTTTCCAAAGACACCAAGGTCTGGAGTTTCCGCTCGGGGTGGAATCAGAAAGATACGGCTGGAATGGGCTGGACACTGCGCCAGTTTTGCCATGGTGAAGTTACACCCAGGTTTCCGCTCAAACACATTTGCATAAGCCCGAAAGTAAGATCTCCATGAATCGGTGCAATCAAGCAGCATTATCAATCGTAATCGATTATTGACTGGAACATGGTCAATGGGGCCTCAAGATTACTGAATTAAACTAATTTAAACCGAAAATGTATTTAATTAATTGCTGCGACTGAAGACACATGCCAATCAGTGGTTTCATTTGTTTTTTTCATTGCTGGAATGTTGGTGTCGCTGGCAAGACCAGCATTTATTGCCCATCCCTAATTGCCCTTGAGAAGGTGATGGTGAGCGACCTTCATGAACCGCTGCAGACCTTGCGGTGAAGGTCCTCCCACCATGCTGTTAGGGAGGGAGTTCCAGGATTTTGACCCAGTGACGATGAACAAACAGCGATATATTTCCAAGTTAAGATGTTGTGTGACTTGGAGGGGAATTTGAAGGTGATGGTGTTCAATTGACTGCTGATCACAGGTCTTATGTACCAAAAGCAGATCAAATGACTGATTTTGAACCCTTTTAAATTGAATTTAAAATAATTTGAAGTAACGGCAGCATCAGTATGAGAAACATACATAAGTGAGGCTTCACTTGATGGATGGTCACTGCAGCTGCAGGAATTAACGATGGATTAATGTAACCGTGGGTGCCTGTGCATTCAGAAATCTGGGCATAATGTGATTAACACACCTCAACGGGCACAATTGGTGGTAACTCGCCAGAGTTACCTGGGGACCTGGCCAGTTTTGTGGCCGGAGATTGCTTCAGGCTAATTGACTTTTAAGGCAGCATTAAAGATTGAAGAAACTCAAGCATAAGTGGTTATGGATATCAAATGTAGCTCAGTTGGTAGCATCCTCGCCTGAGTCAGAAGGTTGTGGGTTTTTACCTCTCCCAGGAGATCACATTGCTCCAGTTGGGGTATAGTGTAGAATATTTCAGTATAAGGGATGTCGCAGTTGTGTGAGGCAGACTGGTTGGGCTGGGTGCTCTTTGCCTTTCTGTCATTGTTCATAGGTTTATATGTAACCTTTAGGGCTGCTGACCAAGGGCCGTGCGGCTCTTTGTCAGCCGGCGTGGACACTATGGGACAAAATTGCCTCCTTCTGTGCTGTAAATTTCTATGTTTCTATGTTTCAAGTCCCAATACAGGGACAGAGCACAAAAATCTCGGCTGACACTCTAGTGCAGTGCTGATGGAGTGCTGTACTATCATAGGTGCCATCTTTCAAATAAGACGTTAAACTGTCCGCTCTCTCAGGTGGACACAAAAGATCATGTGGCACTATTTCGAAGAAGTGCAGGGGAGTTATTCCTGATGTCCAAGCCAATATTTATCCCTCAATCAACGTCACTAAAACAGATTATCTGGTCATTATCATTTTGCTGTTTGTGGGAGCTTGCTGTGCCCAAATTGTCTGCCGCATTTCCGACATTACAACAGTGACTACAGTTCAAAAAGTACTTAATTGGCTGTAAAGCGCTTTATGACTTCCAGTGGTCATGAAAGGCATTATATAAATGCAAGTCTTTGGGCTAGACTTTCCACTATAATCATTATCACCAAAAAATGGGCAATATTTCTGGGTTTAGAGCTTTATTTTATTTTTCAGGATCGCTGGAATATTGCCCATTTTTTTGACTGCTAGTTTCGTTTTTTTAGTTTGGGTGATAGCCTTAGCAATGTGAAATGGGCCTTAGCGATGTGAAATGTGCCTTTGCGATGTATTCAGTCAGGGAAGGCTGGCGTCCATAGCAACGGCCGTTCTGCGCATGCACGTTTTTTTCCAGCAAATAACTTTTCCCGCTGGAGTTCAGGAGTCATCTGCACATGCTTAGAAGACTGAAAGAGAGGGAGAGAGAGAAGGAAGGTGAAAAGAAGTATCTGCAGTGTGCAAGATGTCCAACCAAGAATCTAGCGATAGTCATGTGCAGCAGGAGCTTTCGGGGAGAAGGAGGGCGAAAGCCTTCTCTGATGAGGCCAATGAAGCCCAGGTTAATGAAGTCGCAAATCAGTGGGGCGAATTAACCCGGGGTGGGCGTGGGAAACCTCCTTTGGGACATTAGCTCCGGCCACACAGAGGACTCCAAGCAGAGCCCATGGACACGGTACCCCCTCCCATTACGGTCCTGTCATTGCCGAGCTCACCAGCGGTCCTGATTCCCATCCCAGGGGACCTCCATCGATTCAAATAAACTGCCACCCAGCTCTCAGGCGTCAAATGGCACGGCCCGTGGATGGGGCCTTGCCTGGAGATTGTACGGCGAGCTGTTTGGTGTCAAGCATTAGTTCATAAACATGATCTTATTAAATATTTTCTCTGAACGTAGATGTTATAATCATGCATCCATTGTGGATACAAACTGTATTAGCATATAACATTAATGATGAATAGCATGTTCGGTGACTAATTGTGGATTACAATATCTGGTGTGTTTCCGTAATAGTACCTAGTCAATTAGCTTATGCCATGCTCTTGTCACGTTTGCAGAGCAGAGGTGGACCGGAGGAGGGCCTGCTGAGCTGCACCCTCTCACCAACCTGGAAGAATGTGCCGCAGTATTAGTGGGCACCCATAATTGTTCTGCCACCCGTGGTAGTGCAGATCCCGTTGTTGCGCCACATGAGTAATGTGTAAAGCAGTGGTAAACCAGTGGTAAGTTAAAGTAATTTAATGGCATTTGATTATAATATATGAATGATGTAATGTTATGCATGCAGTTTCTGTACTCTTCTGTACTCTCATGTTAATCATATGTAACGTCTCTCGTTCACATTTATTGCAGTAGTGTTGCTCCTCGTACATATGCCTGCGCAGCGCAAGCATTCTCATGTCTCCCTTTCTCTTCTAATAACCTCAATTATGTTTTCCAGCTCCCCAGACGCAAAGTGAGGCCCCTCCACCAACCGCTGCAGGTCATCATCACCATGGGTGACGAACAGCAAAGTGAGGAGGAGGATGAAACAGAGCCTGATTTCTCATCTGTGGTACTTGCGGCCACGTCATCCTCAATGGATGAAGTAGCAGGGCCAAGCGGCTTGCAGCAGGCCACTTCAAGGCATCCAATGCCCACGCCAACCCCATGGAGGTTGAATTGACAAGGTAGGCACGCGCTGCGATGGGCAGATGTAAATGAGGACATGATGTCACTGTCCAGGGCGAGCGTCGATATAGGTCGAGAGCTCCTCCAGGCGCTTGGTGGGTCGACCGGCAACATTGCCACACTGTCTGCGGACAGCATGGAGCAGATAGTTGCGGCAATAGGACAAATGACCGACTCTGTCGATGCCTTGTGGAATGCGATAGTTTCGGGATACGGCATTGCACCCCAAGGTGCCGTACCACCAAGCACCACGACAGATGCGAGACAGGAGGAAGAACTTCCTTCTGACTTGGAAGACGTTTCTTCGCAAATGCCTTCTCCTCCATCCACTGAGGTCATTCTGCTGATGTCACCCCACCCACAGCAGCAGTCCGTGAGGTGCTCTTCTGCAAGATGTCTTAGTCCCGTTGCTCGAGGATTATGTGGGAAATGGATGGGTTACAACAAGGGTGGGTCAAGGTACAGGAGGGAAGCGTGGCCGCAGGTGGGGTTGGTGGGGTGGAGGTGGGGGAGTATATTATTGTTATTTTTAAAAATTGTTGAATGTTGACTGTTGGGGATGATGGGAGGGTGTTGTTACATTGTTCTGTTAAAAATGTTGTTCACTATTGGGGTTTGGGGGTGTTTATATGTGTTTGTTAATAAAATTAAAATTATCTGTTCAATTATTACAATTTTTTATTTAAGTTTACAATTGTTGCAAAGTGGCTTCTAATAACATAAGTTAAAATATCAATACAATGGTTGGAAACAATGACCATGGCCAGACCAGGCAAGGATGAAACATAACGCAACTGTACCTGCCACCAATGTAACTTCATGCAAAGTGTTCATTTATGAGCTGCTGATGCAAGAGTTTTGCAGCTGCATAATTACCATGGGGCTTTTCCAGTGGTGTGAGGGGACGTGAGGGCATGGGTTCATTGCCAGGCTGATTGTCCTCCCCGAGGTCCTCGTCCTCCTGCTCGTCCTCCTCTTCCACCTCCCCTCTCTCCTGAGGTGGCCGGCACTCCCATCTGGCAATTGTTGTCCTCTCCTCATAGCTAGGTTATGCAACATGCAGCACACCACAATGAACTCAGCGATCTGCTCAGGGTGGTATTGTACGTTGCCTCCTGAGTGGTCCAGGCATCTGAAGCGCTGCATGTAGCTATATGGCTTTTGTTGTAGCACTTCTCAGCTTCTGTCTGGGGCTTAAGCAGGGGGGGTCATGAGCCAGCTGGCAAGGCCCTATCCTTTATCCCCCAGCATCCAACCGTGACCTTGTGGCTGACTCTTAAAACAGGTCAGAGACAGTGCTCTCACACAAAATGTGCGCATCACGGATGTTCCCTGGAAAATTTTGCATTTGCTGCCATGATTATTTGCTTGTGGTTGACAATGAGCTGCACATTTAGGAAGTGGAAACCCTTTCGGTTCCGAAACACCTCTAAGTGTAATCCTATAAAGGTACTCGCAGGGTGATGTGTGTACAGTCTATTGCTCCCTGCATCTTGGGGAAGTTTGCTATTCTTGAGAAACCCAAAGCCCTCACAGTCTGTGCCTCCTTGGTCATAGGGAAGTTTATAAAGTCCATCCTGTGTGCGTAAAGGGCTTCAGTCACCTGTCAAATGCAGCAATGTGTGTCGTGCTGAGAGATACCGCAAATGTCACCAGCTGAGGCCTGAAAGGAGCCCGATGAGTAGAAGGAAAGTGCCGCAGTAGCCTTTACCTCAACGGGCAGTGCGGTCTTAATGGTGCTGGTAGGCTGCAGATTTCCCTTAATTAGCTGGCATATCTCACTGATGAACTCCTTTCGGAATTGCAGCCTTCTAACGTACGTGTTATCAGACAAGTCCAGGTATGATCGCTTATTCCTGTAAATGCATTGGCTGTAACATCTCCTCCTCATGAGCAGTTTGACACCTCTTTGATTGGGCACATAATGCTCTAAAATGATCCTTCTCCCATCTCTATTCTGCAGCATGTGATTAGTCATCAATACTGGTTGAGAAATTACAGGCCACATCACTATAAATCACTATAAATGCCCTTAATTTGTCCTCAACAAATACAAAGGTGATTAGATGATTGGCAAGAGTCAAAAACGCCCTTAAAATCACTCACAAATTGCTTCTCCTGACAAACACTTCAAGCAGCCTTTTATTACAAAATGGCGTCCATAGTGCCGAGTTAAGGTCAGGTGATTGCAGCTTTTCTTCAGCGTCTTTTTGGGTCACCAATCATTTGGACGAAATGCTGAAAGTAGCGCTCGGCGATCATCTGGGCGATACATCAGGCGCTAGTTTCCATTATAACTAGTATTCTCGGCCTTGCACGAGGATGATGTCATATTTTTTTTTAAATAGTCCAGACAATGCAGCTCATTCCTGTATGCCGAAAGTTGCGCCGGTGATAAATGGGCTACAATCGGGCGCTAGTTTCTATATTTCATCAAAAATGGGCGATAGCCTGAATCTCAGCGTTTTTTTGGGGCACTAAATGGGTGTTAAATGGGCGAAGATGTACCAAAAGTCTAGCCCTTTCTTTCTTTAACTCACTTATGTTTTAAATTCCGCAATATTTTGTGCTATTTGAGTCAATTCTGCCAGATTGCACTGACATCTGGGTGGAAAACATACAGAAACTCCAGGCCCAAGTGCTTCCTTTTACTCATCAATTAATTAATAGGTTCTACTATCTAAACTTGATTTTCACATTATTAACTCCATCTTCTTTACTCACTTTTTCTTTGAAAGAAACTGAATAA
The DNA here is from genome assembly GCF_044704955.1 of Pristiophorus japonicus. NCBI lineage: Eukaryota > Metazoa > Chordata > Chondrichthyes > Pristiophoridae > Pristiophorus > Pristiophorus japonicus. The sequence continues at coordinate 83,133,451 of NC_091985.1, forward strand.
AATCTATCTTATAATGTGGCATTTGAAACATCCAGTATAATTGCATTTAAAAAGCACTTACAGGAAATTAATGTATTTTCTCCCCACATCAATGGTTGGTACATAATCATGTCTGGAATATAACTATAAAAGCTGATCATGAAAAAAAATTAAATAATATTTCCAAAAATCAATGGCTAAAAATAGACTCCCCAAATATTCTAATTCTGTTGTGACCATTGATTTCTCAAAATATCACCTTCTGACCTCCTAGGATACTCAAGATTCTGTGGAGCTCTTTACTTTAATCATGAAATAACAAAGCTAAGATACTTACCAATTGTTAACTCTTTCAAGATCTCAGAGAAAGCAACGTGGAGGCTGTTAAATAGTTCTTATTGAGCCCTGCAGAGCCTGACCTTAAAACCTGCTGCTGGGGATTCGACATCTGGTTCTTGAGGGCAGGCTACGCAGGAATCAGACTAACAATCAGATAATGCACTTACCATCATTTATGCAGCAATGATGGTGTTTACATTTTATGGATTATCAACATATTATGGATTCTGCATCGCTGGCCCAACCTGTGTGCAGTGCATAGCAACATTCAGATCCCTTGGAGCTGAGTGTTACAGCAAAGCCTTCTGTAGCAATCAATGATTTACCCTGACACAATATACCTTGAGAGCACTCATTCCAAATAAACATACACATACTAATTGTGAAAGGCAACAAGCCTACATTTCTTTGTACACACCATATAAAAATAATTGCATGTCCAGAACAGAAATCCAAGAATCTGTGAATAGCTCCTTCTTTGATCATGTGAGGTAAATGTATGGGTGCACCTCAATCTTCCCTCTATTTTGCAGTGTAAGTACGCAGTTACTTTAGATTTCTTGCGCAGCATGTGCCATATCTACCGACGGCAGCAGCTGGTGAGCAGCCTGTGAGGGACCTCCGGCCGCGCACAGTGGGGGGAACATCGGTGCACCTTTTGACGAAGGGTCGTCGACCTGAAACGTTAACTCTGCTTTTCTCTCCACAGATGCTGCCTGACCCGCTGAGATTTTCAGCAGTTTCTGTTTTTATTTCAGATTCCAGCATCCGCTGTATTTTGCTCTTGTAGTGGTGCACCTTACTTTGCTATGCCTGGTCTAGTCATACACACTTAACCATAAAGATGCTATAACCCTGCGAAGAGGGAGTGCTGTCTCTCACTGATTGACTAACATATCCTCATGCAGACAAGTGCCACAGAGAGCACTTTGCACATTAGTTGGATAAATAGCATCATATGTGATGCCTGAGGGACCATTAAAAGGGCAAAAAGCTTATGCCAGTGGCACTGCCCTTAAAAAGACTGCAGAATATTCATTAATGTACTATTGAATAAATCTAGTCCAATGTTGGACAAGTGTTCCCTGGTGCCTCCAAAGTATGACATTTAAAATCAAAGTTTAGTCTCTTAGGATTTTTTTCTTTTGTATTTTGAACTTTCCAGATTAATTACCTTATTGATATTGCCCAGTAGGTAATCTATTAGACATTATGAATGCTTATTGCACATTCATTGTATTGGCTGAAGTGGTTGTGGCAGTCCCATACAACTTCAACGTTCAGGATAAGGTTGCCAGCTAATATTCCTTTCTTATGACATACGAACTCAGCTCCACTTCCCTGCCCGCTCTCCATAACCCTTCATTCCCTTATCGCTAAAAAATCTGTCGATCTCCGCCTTAAATATATTCAATGACCCAGCCTCCACAGCTCTCTGGGGCAGAGAATTCCATAGATTTACAACCCTCTGAGAGAAGAAATTCCTCCTCATCTCAGTTTTAAATGGGCGGCTCTTTATTCTGAGACTATGTCCCCTACTTTTAGTTCCCCCTATGAGTGGAAATATCCTCTCTGCATCTGCCTTGTCCAGCCCCCTCATTATCTTATGTTTCGATAAGATCACCTCTCATTCTTCTGAACTCCAATGAGTATAAGCCCAACCTATTCAACCTATCTTCATAAGTCAACTCCCTCATCTCCAGAATCAACCTAGTGAACCTTCTCTGAACAACCTCCAATGCAAGTATATCCTTCCTTAAATACAGAGACCAAAACTATACACAGTACTCTAGGTGTGGCCTCAACAATATCCTGTATAGTTGTAGCAGGACTTCTCTGCTTTTATACTCTATCCCCCTTGCAATAAAGGCCAACATTCCATTTGCATTCCTGATTACTTGCTGTACCTGCATACTCACTTTTTATGTTTCATGCACAGCGACCCCCAGGTCCCTCTGTACTGTAGCACTTTGCAAGTATTCTCCATTTAAATTATAATTTGCTTTTTGATTTTTTTCTGCCAAAGTGGATAACCTCACATTTTTCCACATTATACTCCATCTGCCAAATTTTTGCCCACTCACTTAGCCTCTCTATATCCCTGTGCAGATTCTTTGTGTCCTCCTCACAATTTGGTTTCCCACCCATCTTTGTATCATCAGCCATCTTGTCAACATTACACTCAGTCCCTTTATCCAAGTCATTAATACAGATTGTAAATAGTTGAGGCCCCAGTACTAATCCCTGCAGCAACCCACAAGTCACTGTTTGCCAACCGTAAAATGACCCATTTATCCCAACTCTCTGTTTTCTGTTAGTTAGCCAATCCTTTATCCATGCTGATATATTACCCCCAACCCCATGAACTTTTATTTTGTGCAGTAACCTTTAATGTGGCACCTTATCGAATGCCTTCTGGAAATCCAAATACACCACATCCACTGGTTCCCCCTTATAAACCCTGCTCATTACATCCTCAAAGAACTCCAGCAAATTTGTCAAACATGATTTCCCTTTCATAAAACCATGCTGACTCTGCTTAATTGAATTATGCTTTTCCAAATGTCCCGCTAATGCTTCCTTAATAATGGACTCCAGCATTTTCCCAAAGACAGATGTTAGGCTAACTGGTCTATAGTTTCCTGCTTTTTGTTTGCCTCATTTTTAAAATGGGAGCGTTACATTTATGGTTTTAGAATCCGCTGGGACTACTCCAGAAATGGGGAATTTTGATAGATCACAACCAATGCATCCACTATCTCCGCAGCCACTTCTTTTAAGACCCTAGAATGTAAGCCATCAGGTCCAGGGTACTTATCTGCCTTTAGTCCCATTATTTTACCGAGTACTATTTCTTAGTGATAGTGATTGTATTAAGTTCCTCCCTCCCTACAGCCTCTTGATTATCCACTATTGGGATGTTTTTAATGTCTTCTACCGTGAAGACTGATACAAAATATTTGTTCAACGTCTCTGCCATTTCCCTATTCTCCATTATTAATTCCCCAGTCTCACCCTCTCGGGGACCTAACATTTACTTTAGCCACTTTTTTCCTTTTTATGTACCTGTAGAAACTATTACTATCTGTTTTTATATTTCGTGCTAATTTACTTTCATAGGGCTCAATTTTCCTCAGTGATTTGCGCCTTTTTTTTTGAGCAGGCTGCTTTTTTTGACCTAAGTTAAAAAATTACAGTTTCTCCAATCAATTTGCACCAGTTATTTACAATTTTTTATGTCAATTTTTCTTTTCAGCCAAAGGCGGCGCAACTTGCCACCCACGCCAATTCTGGCCATTTAGGCAAGTTTGGCCAGCTGAGAGTTACTCCAGTTCTGCTTAGGCTAGCCTATGTGGCCTCTGCAGAAAAACCTTCTGGAGAGTTAAAGAAATCGGCGCAGGTAAGGAAATCGGCGCAGATAAGTGCAGCAGATACCCAGACAGCAGCAGCAGGGAAGGTAAGAGAGAGGGGGAGAGCGCAGTGGGGGCAGGTGGGGCGGCAGTGGGGGGAGAGAGAGGTGGGTGGAGGGAGAGGGTGTTGGGGGGGAAGCCTTTCGGTTGTAATTAGGTGCGGGGACCGGGAGGGAGGAGGCCATTCAGCCTGCGACAGGGGCGGGAGAACGGACCAGGATGCCACTCAGCTTGGGCTAGGGGCGTGGGAGCGGATATGCAAGCCCTTTGGCCTGGGCGAGGGGTGGGAGAGCGCACCGGCAAGCCCTTCGGTCTGGCCTAGGGGCATAGGAGCAGACAGGAAAGCCCTTTGGCCTGGGCTAGGGGTGGGAGAGCGCACCGGCAAGCTCTTCGGTCTGGGCTAGGAGTGGGAGAGAGCACCGGCAAGCCCTTCGGTCTGGGCTAGAGGCATGGGAGCAGGCAGGCAAGCCCTTTGGCCTGGGCTAGGGGTGGGAGAGCGCACCGGCAAGCTCTTCGGTCTGGGCTAGGGGTGGGAGAGCACAACGGCAAGCCCTTCGGTCTGGGCTAGGGGCATGGGAGCAGACAGGCAAGCCCTTTGGCCTGGGCTAGGGGTGGGAGAGCGCACCGGCAAGCCCTTCGGTCTGGGCTAGGGGCGTGGGAGCAGACAGGCAAGCCCTTTGGCCGGTGCAAGGGCCGGGAGAGTGCACCAGCAAGCACTTCAGCCTGGGCTAGGGGTGGGGAGCAGACCGAGAGACCACTCGGCCAGGGGTAGGGGTGGGGGAGCGCACTGGCAAGCCTTTCGGCCAGGGCTAGGGGCAGGGGAGCAGACCGGGAGACCACTCGGCCAGGGCTAGGGACGGGGTTAGCTGGACCGGCTTTGATAATTGGAGGTGAGTTGCTGCAATATATTTTAACGTGCTTTTAAGTTGATGCAATGTGTTTTAATGTGTTGGGAGCTGGCTGTATGTTTCACTTTGCAGCCTCAGCTCGCATTGTGTCCCTGGTTACCATGGCAACCTGATCTTTTTGGCGCAGATCAAGGCTCCACCCCCAAAACTAAAGGACAGGTTAGGCCGCGCCAAAATGAAGAAATTCAACGGGGAACTTGGGTCATTTTTTTGGCATACTTGGGCCCCAAATAAATGGGCGTAACTCTTGAAGTACACCAATAAAAAGCTTTGGGTGAAATTGAGCCCATAATCTAACTTCCCTCTCTTTATAATTTTTTTAGTCGTTCTTTGCTGGCTTTTAAAAGTTTCCCAATCCTCTGGCCTCCCACTAGTCTTGGCCACATTGTATGCCCTTGTTTTCAATTTTGATACTATCCCATGTTTCCTTAGTTAGCCACGGATGGTTATCCATTCTCTTACAGTCTTTCCTTCTCATTGGGATATATTTTTGTTGAGAGTTATGAAATATCCCCTGAAATGTCTGCCACTGCTCATCACCCATCCCTTATTTTAATCTATTTTCCCAGTCCACTTCAGCCAACTCTGGCTTCATACCTTTGTAGTCTCCTTTATTTAAGCTTAGGACACTGGTTTGAGATCCAACTTTCTCACCCTCCAACTGAATTTGAAATTGAACCATGCTATGGTCACTCATTCCTAGAGGATCCTTTACTACGAGATCATTTATTAATTCTGTCTCATTACACAGTACCTGATCTAAGATAGCCTGCTCCCTAGTTGGTTCCCCAATGTACTGTTCAAAGAAACTATCCTGGATGCACTTTATGAACTCTTCCTAAAGTTTACCCTGGCCAACTTTCTTTGTTCAATCAATATGAAGGTGGAAATCATCCATGATTATTGCCATTCCTTTTTTATAAGCCTCCATTATTTCTTGATTTATACTCTGTCGAACAGTGTAGCTACTGTTAGGAGGCCTATAGACTACACCCATCAATGACTTTTTCCCCTTTTTGGGGCCAAGTTTCAGCCTGAGTTGCTCCTGTTTTTTTGGAGCAACTGGTTTAGAATGGAGTATCTTAGAAATTGCAATTCTCGGCATTTAGTTTGCTCCAGTTCTAGTCAGTTAGAACAGTTTCAGTTTGGAACAGATTTTTTTTTTCAAAAGGGGGCATGTCCAGCCACTTACGCCCGTTTTGAAAGTTTAGGCCGTGAAAACATACTCCAAACTAACTTAGAATGGAGTAAGTGTAGATTTTTGTACGCTCAGAAAAACCTTGTCTACACTTTAGAAAATCAGGCGTAGGTTACAAATCAGGCGTAGGGAATGGCGTGGGGGGGGGGTTTAAAGGGAAGTTTACAAACATTAAACAATTCCATTTTATAAATAAAGAGTTATCATCAATAATAAATGATGAATACATCAATAAATCAACCAATAAATCAATCAAAAAAAATTTAAAAAATTTAAAAAATCAACAAATAAAACATTTTCTACTTACCGACTGCAGCACCGGGAGCCCTCCAACAGCGTGCTGGGATGGCCCTCCCAGTGTGTCTCTGTCAGTGTCTCTATCTCTCTGTCTGTCAGTGTCTGTGTTTCTGACAGCGAGGGGAGGGGGAGGAGGGGGGTGGAGGGGGGGAGGAGGAGGAGGATGGAGTGGGGGTGGAGGTAGAGAGGGGGAGAGAGGGGGGACAGGGGGAGGGGAGGGAGGGAGAAGGGAGGGGAGGGAGGGAGGGGGGAGAGGGGAGGGAGGGGGAGAGAGAGGGGAGGAGAGGAGAGGAGAGGGGAGGGCTGGTGGAGGGGAGAGGGGAGAGGGGGAGTGGGGAGGGGGGAGAGGGGGGAGGGGGAGGGAGAGGAGGGAGGGAGGGAGAGAAGGGAAGGAGGGATGGAGAGAGGGAGGGAGAGGAGGGAGGGAGGGAGAGAAGGAAGGGAGGGAGAGAAGGGAGGGAGAGAAGGGAGGGAGGGGGAGGGAGAGAAGGGAGGGAGGGGGGAAGAGAAGGGAGGGAGAGGGGAGAAGGGAGGGGGGAAGAGAAGGGAGGGAGGGGGGAGAAGGGAGGTGGGGGGAGAAGGGAGGGAGGGGGCAGAGAAGGGAGGGAGGGGGGAAGAAGGGAGGGGGAGAAGGGAGTGGGGGGGAGAAGGGAGGCGTTGGGGAGATCGGGTCGGGTCGGGGGGGGGAGCGCGGGTCGGGTTGGGTCCGGGGGGGGGGGGTTCGGGGGGAGGAGCCGGGGTCGGGTCCGGTCCGGGGGCAAGTTGGGGGGGGTCGGGTCTGGTCCGAGGGCGGAGCGGGAGCGGGGGGGAGCGGGAGTTGAGTCTGGAAGGGTCCGGTCGGGAGGAAGCAGGAGCTGGGCGTGGGAGGCAGCCTTATCCACGCAGCCCCAGTGAGGCCATTTGGCCATAGGGGCTGCGTGCTTTGGGCCCCTCCCACACAGTTTTGGGCGCCTGGAGCTACTGCACATGTGCGCCCACTGTAGCGTGCATGTGCAGAGGTCCCGGCACTGTTTTCAGCACAGGGACCTGGCTCCGCCCCCCACAGCTCATGCTGCGCCACGCCCCACTCCAGAGGAACTGCAGGGAGCCGGAGAATCGGTAAGTATTTTTTAGGCGCTCTTTGTGGCGTGAAAAACAGGCGTCCAGTTCGGAGCTGCGCCGTTCTAGCCGCGGCCCGAAACTTGGGCCCATTATTCCTTATCTCCACCCAAACTGATTCAACATCTTGATCATCTGAGCCAATATCCTTTCTTGCTAACGCACTGATCCCATCCTTTATTAACTGTGCTACCCCACCTCCTTTTCCTTTCTGTCTGACCTTCCGAATTGTCAAATACCCCTGAATATTTAGTTCCCAGTCCTGATCACCTTTCAACCACGTCTCTATAATGGCAATCAGATCATACCCAACTGTATCTACTTAGTTATGAATGCTATCTGCATTCATATAAAGAGCTTTTAAATTTGTTTTTTTAACTGTTTTTCCCTGCTTTGACCCCACTTTCTGATTCACCTTTATGTTTGTACATTCTGTCCCTTCCTGGCACGCTCTGGTTATTTCCCCCAGTGCTACCCTGATCTATTGCCTTCTCTTTATTCTTTGACTTTTTAAATTTTCGCTCACCTGAATCCTCCCCACCCCGCCCCCCCCACTAATTAGTTTAAAGCTCTCTCTATAGCCCGAGTTATTTGAGGAATTAATTGTAAAGGAAGGCATCCATTTGACAAAATAGGTGAGATGACACTTACTGGTGTATTGCTGCAGGTAAACTTTTTCTTCTTTGATTATCACAAAGGCCCAAATAGTTAGTGCAATGAATATGGAAAGGAAACAAAGTCTCGCAGTGTGATGCCCTTGAAATATTAAAATGCCAGCCACTTGGCTGGCCATTCCATTTTTCTTGGCTAGACACTACCTTTTGCAACAAGCACCAAGGCCAATGATTCTCTGTTCCCATGAAGGTTAACATATAATGTCAGGGTCTTCATTTTTTTCCTGGGAACTGGAGGCTCCTCGGCCCATCAGTGGAAGTTTGCCATATCATTGGTACATTTGTTGTTGTTCGGCAACCTTTGAAAAACAAGTTGTCCATATAGTGTCTGTCTGCTTTCTCAAAGACTCTACATTTCAGGAAGGTACTAAAAGATTTGAAAATTACACACAAATCTTCATAACTCAATACACTGGTTTTTTATAATTGTGATTAAGATCAACTCGAGTCATTCTCTGTGAAACTGAAAATTTGAGGGGCCTGCATGTCACAAATAGAAACCTTATACTGGGAACCCAGTGTGGCATCTGGAATGTTGTCCCTTGGCATACAGAATTTCAACAGCAGAATTAACCATCATTTATGAAACAGGATTGTTGGAATATGCTCCTAACAATCATGATGATCAAATTCCTGATACATCTGTCTTCTTACAGTTCTTACAGTTCTTTCTGGCTGTACTTTACTATGTCACCAAATATACATGACAAAAATAAGAAATATTTTCATAATCATTGGAAGCTCCCTTCCCAAGGTTCTAGTATTTTGACTGTATCGTTGATAATTTCTCATATGATACTGTGATTTACATTTTTGTATCATTGAAGCTCTTTGGTCATTCCATTTCAAGAGGATTGGGAATGCTTTGATGGGAACTGTGCCATTGAGGAAATGTAAGGGAACTGGAAAGAGAGTCAGAAAGAAAGAACCAGCCACATTGGTTGTATTTGTTGTGATAAAGGGAATTATGCAAACTGATTGAAACTGTTTACTTTAGTAAGCTCTTTGAATTTTTTTAAACTTTTAGAAACACCGCACATTGGCTCGCCGTTCATTACACTTGTCCACAGTCTGTCTGTAGGCTTTTACACTGTGATTTGTGGTAATTACAGAGCCAAAACAGCACAGTGACCTCTCTAGGGGATCTGACACCTGTGTGAACAGGCGTGTCTCCTCAACCAATCAGATTGAAGAATCCTTACTGAGACAGAGTCTCAACCAGGAAGTGTCAGTTAGAATATTTAATTCACTGTAAAATCATGTACAGAAAGTGAAGTAAAGAGAGGAAAAGAAAGATGGGATTAAGAGAGATATAATAAAGAGACAGAAAGAAAAAGTAAAAGACATTTTTATTTTTTTTAAATCTTCAACAATAATTAAAATCTGAAGGAATGAGGCTCCACATTTGTAAAAGTTAATTCTCAGTACCAGTGAGTTTACTTGGCAGTAATTAAGACTTACCATGTCATTAAAAATTCACTTACTCTTAAATGGAATTTTTTCTGGTGTACTTAGTGGGTATCTAGTGGCTAAGTACCGTAACTTCACACCATTGCACGTGCATGAATGCCAAGTCTCTTAGCAAGGTACCGGTGGCACAGCTTCTGGAAGAGCAGGGCAACTCACACAGTAACTTCCTGATTTCCATGTTTAATTGTGCATGTGTGGGCAGCAGAAGTTGCCGTCCGATTTACTCCTTAATAATGGTAAGCGCTGATAGCCTCACCATTATTCCTATCACAAAATCTGGGCCAATAACTTAGTTGCTTTCTGTTTGTTGGTGTAGGTTTTGAGTGCATCACCCTGTTATCTTAATTGGCTTGGAGTGAGTGTATTTTAGTATTATTAAAATATCTTTAGCATATAACAGAGGTATTTTCACTGCAGCTTGAGATTTCTGCTTGCCTGTCAAAATGGCCATTGCTTGAATTTTCACTGAATCTGCATATGCTGTAATGGGGCAAGAGAGCTTCATTCCACAACAGAACAGAATCTTGAGGAACTATTCTGAACAGTAAGGGTAATGGCCATTCAAATCTACTCTCACTCTATTTTAGTCAATAGTGCTAGACGTGGGTTCAAATCCCACTCCAGGAACTTGAGCACAAAAATCTAGCTGTCACTAGAATGTAGTGTTGAGGGAGTGCTGAACTGTCAGAGGTCTTTCGGATGAGACTTTAAACCGAGGCCCCATCTGCTACTTCAATGCTAGGGTCGGCAAGGACACAGACCTCTGGGATGGCGTGATTGGCAGAGAGGGGGTAGGGATCGCCAACTCCAGCGGTACCCTACTCCTGACAATATGTCTAGAGCATGAACTTGTCATCACCAACACCTTATTCCACCAGAGGGACAAATACAAGGCATCGTGGCAACACACTCGCTCCAAACACTGGCACCTGCATGACTATGTCATCGTCCGAGCCAGGGATCGCAAGGATGTGCGCATCACCCGTGCCATGACAGGAGCTGACGACTGCTGGATGGACCACTGCCTAATCCGATCCATCAACATAGCCCCAAAGTGGAGCCGGCAGCAGAAGCAGTGCCGCAAAAAAGTTAATGCCGGGGCACTTAAGGACCCAGCTAAGAGAGCCCGATACAGTCAGCACCTCACAGCTAACCTGGCGTGCCTTGATGACCCCGAGATGCAGAACGCCCACAGTGCTTGGTCTGCCCTTCAAGCCTCCATAACCAGTGCCTGCAAAGAGATGCTCAGTCACTGGTTTGATGAGAATGATCAGGAGATCCAAGAGCTAATAGATTGCAAACACAGGGCATTTTTGAGCCTCAAATAACAATCCAACTCGGGAGCAGCAAAGCAGCATTACAGATGGCTCAAGGCTGAAGTCCAACAAAACACCCAGGACCTAAAGCACAGGTGGTGGATGGAGGAAGCACAGGAGATACAACAGCTGGCTGACAGCCATGATGTCCGAGGATTCTTCATCACAATCAAGGCCACCTACGGTCCAAACACACAAGGCCCCACTATAATGTCTGTAAGCTTGTAATGTTTGTAACTCCACACTGTGGATGTGGACGTATTGTGTACGGCAACTACAGAGTTAATAATAAACAGAACCAGGCATGTTCTGGAAACTTCTGGAGAGGCTGCCTGCCATGTGTGTGCTGTGCTCTGTGAATATATTACATTTGGCGATGAGATGGGATATTTTGGATGATTTAAAGCTGAAATTTTGTTGGTGAAGGATTCAGCCAGCTGACAGAGAGACTTTGGGAGCTTCATTGTCTTTGGAAAAAGCTACAAAATCAAGGTAAAATACAGCACACTGTGTGAACAGCTAGAAATTAAAATGACAGCACCCGCAGGTATAATGGGACATTTGGGTGAATATAGACACGACCGGGAACGTTTTAAAGCGTATGTGGATCGGCTAGAAATGCATTTCACTGCAAATAACATAATCAAAGTTCCAGACAATGCAGATCAGAACCAGGCAGTGTTGGAACGTAAGCAAGCTATCTTCTTATCGGAGGCGGGTGCGTCATTATATGAAACGCTGATAAATCTGCTTGTGCCTGACGAGCCAAAGGACACAACGCTTAAAGAGATTTGAATGAAGCTGGAGTGGCACTACAACCCCAAACCATTAGAAATTGCTGAAAGCTATCGTTTCGGTATACGGGATCAAAAGACTGATAAAAGTATCAGTGATTACATTGTAGCATTAAAAAAGCTATCAGATTCACTGTAATTTTGGAAACTTTCAGAACCGAGCATTGTGGGATCATTTTGTTTGTGGGGTGAAAAATGATGCGATCAAAAGGAAGCTATTGACGACGGATGACTTGACTTTTGAGATTGCTTGTCAGACAGCGAGGTCGATGGGCATGACCGAACAATATTCCTGAGAATTAAATAATAATTATGGTCGTCAGTCAACTGAGATAAATCGCCTGCAGATTCAACGTAAAACGTGGTGGGGGCCCAAAGTCTCTAAAACTGGAAATTCTAACAGAGCATCGAAGTCGTGCTATAGATGCCTGGAACAACACATTGCGCAAAGTTGTCCATATGTGAAGGCAGAGTGTTTCTTCTGCAGAAAGACTGGGCATCTTGCGAAGGCATGCCGACTGAAGGGTAAAGCAGCATTCAAAGCTATGAGTAGAAATCCCCAGAGACTACATAGCATGGAAGAACAACAACAGGATGAGGAGATGTTAAGAGTTACACGTCATCAGGAGCATGAGGTTAATGGACAGCGATTCGGAAAGTATCAAAATCCATATAAATGTTGCGGGATTTAAGATACCAGTGGAAATCAACACAGGTGCATCCGTGAGTGTAGTACTGGAGTCGCGATACCTTGACAAATTGCGTGATTTCCCTTTGGAGAAATCCAAGATAGAGCTGCTCGGGAGAGCAAATTCCTGTAGTAGGTCGTATCACCGTACCGGTGAAATACACGGATCAATTTCAGAGCTTGCTTCTAATAGTAGTGAAAGGAGACAAGCCTGCCTTACTAGGAAGAAATTGATTGAGATCACTGAAGCTGGATTGGAGTGAGATTTTCCGTGTGGAAGCGAGATTTGCATCAACGGATGAGGTTATCAAGAAGCATCCGAAGGTGTTCTGCGAAACGGGCAGTCGATCCAAGGCTTCAAGGCGAGTGTCAGGGTACAGAAGGACGCTAGATCGGTTTACTACAAACCACGTTCTGTACCATATGCACTCAAGGAGAAAGTTGAGCAAGAACTCAAAAGACTAGAAACTGAGAACATTATTTGTAAAATAAATCGATGTAATTGGGCTACACCCATTGTTGTTGTACCTAAGTCCAATGGTAAGGTAAGATTGTGTGGTGATTATAAAGTAATTATAAACCAGGTTCGAGAGGGTAATCTCCCCAATACATTGCCGAATATAGAAGATTTGTTCACAACACTGACAGGTGGTCAGATCTTCTCCAAACTGGATTTTACGAATGCCTACTTACAGCTTGAACGAGATGAGGAGTCCAAGTCATGCTTAACTATAAATACTCATCTAGGCCTATATCAATTTAATAGGCTACCATTTAGAGTGTCTTCCACCCCTGCCATATTCCAAGAGGTGATGAACCAGATTGTGCAAGGTATTGAAGGAGTAGTATGTTATTTGGGTGACGTATTAATTTCCGCACCAAATAGGCAAATTCATAATAACATATTAAATTAAGTCTTCAAACAGCTAGAGAAGCAGAGAGTACGAGTGTCTGCTTGTAAATGTGAGTTATTTAAAAACTCAGGTGAGTATTTAGGATACAGAGTAGACAAAGATGGTTTACATCCAACCATGGGAAAGCTGGATGCAATTAGAAATGCACCCACTCCCAGGAATATCACTGAACTTCGTTCATTTTTGGGTCTTTTGAACTATTATGGGAAGTTCCTACCAAATTTGGCTACAATATTACATCCACTGAATGAACTATTGAAAAAAACAGGTCCATTGGCAGAGGTCAAAAGAATGCGATACAGCATTCAAGGAGTGTAAAAGCAAATTGGTAGAGAGCACCATGTTAGTTCACAATGACATATCGAAGGAGATTAAGCTAGCATGTGATGCCTCTCCGTATGGAGTTGGGGCAGTAATCTCTCATGTATTACGTAGTGGGGAGGAGAGACCAATTGCTTTTGCTTCACGCACTCTCAGTGCCAGTGAGAGTAATTATGCGCAAATTGAAAGGGAAGCTTTGGCTTTAATTTTTGGGGTCAAGAAGTTTCCCAAATACTTGTATGGTTGTAAGTTTACCATTGTTATGGACAATAAGCCCCTAACAGCAATCCTCCATCCAAAGTCCCCAGTTCCAAAATTAGCTGCAGCCCCAATGCAGAGATGGGCTTTGATTTTGTCAGCATATACATATGATATTGAATACAGACGATCAGCTGATCACAGTAATGTTGATGCAATGTCTAAATTGCCTTCCCCATCACAAGTTACACCCGATGGGGAAGAAGTGTTTTATTTTTCATACATTGATGAACTGCCAGTCACAGCTGAAGAGATTGGTAGAGCAACCAAACATGACCCAGTGATGTCAAAGGTGTATGAGTATATTGCAACTGGATGGCCAAACCAGGTAACAGACAAAGGTATTCACCCATTCTTCATTCGTAGGAATGAATTATCAGTCGATAAAGATTGTATCATGTGGGGTGCAAGAGTGGTTATACCAAATAAATTCAGGTCCAAATTATTAGGAGACTCTATGACCAGCACCTGGAAATGTGCTTGACCAAGAGTTTTGCATGCAGTTATTTATGGTGGCCAGGTCTTGGATAAAGATATTGAGTACATCGTGAGTCAGTGTATGACATGTCAATCGGTAAGCAAGCAACCACCATCAGTGCCATTACAGCCATGGAAATGGCCTCCCAGGGTGTGGCAAAGGTTACATATTGATTTTGCTGAGTTAGAAGGACAACAATTGTGCATTGTGATTGATAACCATTCAAAGTGGGTTGAGGTGTTTCCAATGTGGAAAATAACAACAAGTAAAACATTGGACATTTTGCGAAGATTATTTTCTTCATTTGGCCTCCCAGAAGAAATTGTTTTGTTAATGGACCACAATTTCGTTCTAAAAAATTTGCACAATTCACGAGCAAAAATGGTGTAAAACATACCAAGGTTCCACCATACCATCCTGCTTTGAATGGTGCAGCAGAGCGCACTGTACAAATTGTAAAACGTGCCTTCATAAAACAAATGTTAGATCCAAATCCAAGGAAACGACAGTTGGCATTGGATCACAAATTGGCGAATTTTTTGATTACGTATCGTAATGCTCCTCATACAACTACTGGTAGAACACCAGCACAGTTGTTTCTCAAACGACAGCCACGAACCAGATTCTCGTTGTTAAAACCAAATTTGGCACAGTCCGTAGAAGAGACACAATTAAGACAGAAAGAGAACCATGATAGAGGTAGAGTAAAAGAGAGAAGTGTGAAATTAAACCAGAAGGTGAGAGTGAAGAACCATCACCATAAATGGGTAAAGTTGTTGCCAGGAAGAGCGGTGAAGATATGTGGTCCTCTCACATATTTGGTAAAGATGTTTGATAATGGACAGGTTAGGTTTGTTCATATTGATCACATTTTACCTACAGACATGGAGGGAGTTGAAGGTGGGAATGATTAAATTATTTCTGACTCATCAAATAGTTTTGATATACCAGCAGCACATCCTACATCAAATGTACTGGAAACAAATCCAAGAGAAAATCAGAATGTAAGTCTGAATCCGAGTCAGGAAAACAAACAGCCTGAAGTTAGAGTGAGTTCAAATGAAAATCAGGAAATTCCGTGGAGGAAAACGTTCCTCAGGATGAGCCTCGAATGAATTTAGATTCAACATCATGTTTGGAAGGTTCTGTTCGAGAGCAAAGCTATCCTCTTCGAAACAGAAAACAAGTGGTTAAGTTAAATTTGTAAATATGGAAAAAATAAGTCTATATCCTGTGTTATGTATAAACATGCAAGTTATGTATGATGTTTGTTATAATAACTTCTTCATTAAGGAGGGAGAAGTGTAATGTCTGTAATCTTGTAATGTTTGTAGCTCCACACTGTGGATTTGGATGTATTGTGTACTGCAACTACAGAGTTAATAATAAACAAAACTAGGCATGTTCCGGAAGCTTCTGAGAGGACTGCCTGCCATATTAGAAAGCTGTGTGTGCTGTGCTCTGTGAATATTTCACACCCAGTCTACTGCTGGCCAAGAATGGGGAAACACTCATCAAGGACACCGAGGCAGTCAGAGCCCGCTGGAAAGAGCACTTCGAAGATCTCCTCAATCGAGACTCTGTCTTTGACTCGAATGTTCTCGACTCCATCCCGCAGCATGCTACCCGCCACCACCTCAGTAAGACCCCAACACTGCACAAGGTAGAAAAAGCCATAAGACAGCTTAAAAACAAAAAGGCTATAGGTACGGATGGAATCCCTGCTGAAGCACTGAAGTATGGCGGAGAGGCACTTTTGGCGTGGATACATGACCTCATCTCTCTCATCTGGAGGGAGGAGGGCATGCCGGGAGATCTCAGAGATGAATTCATTGTGACCATCTTAAACAAAGGGGACAAGTCCGACTGCGGCAACCAGAGAGGAATCTCCCTACTATCAGCCATTGGGAAAGTCGTCGCTAGAGTCCTCCTCAACCGTCTTCTTCTTGTGGCCGAGGAGCTCCTCCCGGAGTCACAGTGTGGATTTCGTCCCCTACAGGACACAACGGTCATGATTTTTGCAGTGCGACAGCTTCAGGAAAAATGCAGGGAACAGCGCCAGCCCTTATACATGGCCTTCTTTGACCTTACAAAGGCCTTTGACACTGTCAACCGCGAGGGTCTATGGAGCGTCCTCCTCCGTTTCGGATGCCCCCAAAAGTTCGTCACCATACTCCGCCTGCTCCACGACGACATGCAGGCTATGATCCTTACCAACGGATCCATCACAGCCCCCATCCACGTCTGGACTAGGGTCAAACAGGGCTGCATCATTGGCCCAACCCTCTTCTCAATCTTCCTTGCTTCCATGCTCCACCTCACAGTCAACAAGCTTCCTGCTGAAGTGGAACTAAACTATAGAACCAGTGGGAAGCTGTTAAACCTGCGCCATCTCCAGGCCAGGTCCAAGATCACCCCAACCTCTGTCATTGAGCTACAGTACGTGGACGACGTCTGCATCTGCGTCTGCGTACAAATAGAGGCTGAACTCTCGGACATAGTCGACGTATTTACCGAGGCGTACAAAAGCATGGGCCTTACGCTAAACATCCGTAAGCAAAGGTCCTCCACCAGTCTGTCCTCGCTGCACAGCACTGCCCCTCAGTCATCAAGATCTGTGGCGTGGCCCTGGACAATGTGGACCACTTCTCCTATCTCGGGAGCCTCCAATCAACAAGAGCAGGCATTGACGATGAGATCCAACACCGCCTCCAGTGCGCCGGTGCAGCCTTCAGCCACCTGAGGAAAAGAGTGTTTGAAGACCAGGCCATCAAAACTGTCACAAAGCTCATGGTCTACAGGGCTGTAGTAATACCCGCCCTCCAGTATGGCTCAGAGACCTGGACCATGTACAGTAGTACAGTAGACACCTGAAGTCGCTGGAGAAATACCACCAATGATGTCTCTGCAAGATCCTATAAATCCCCTGGGAGGACGGTCGCACCAACATTAGTGTCCTCGACCAGCCAACATCCCCAGCATCGAAGCACTGACCACACTTGATCAGCTCCGTTGTGCCTTTAAAAATGTCCCAATAATTTTTGCCTGCATATTTAGCCAATTACTTTTACGTAGCCTCAACCCTCTAATTTAATTAATTAATTCTTCAGGGCATTTTATGGCGGTGTATGGACTGTAGATCCATTTCGCTGGCAGAAGAGCTCAGGGATTTAATGGTTTGGCAGTGCCAACAGCTGGTACCTGTTGCCATATGATTGCATCAAGTTACTGCGTAGGTTGTAACAGAACTGGGAGGTGCACATTTTTTTTATATCACTGGCGTACCCATAGTCCATGGACCCACTTACAATGTGACAACGTAAACCCCATCAACCAGGCCTTAATACGAAGGTGCCACCTGACCCGATGGGACAGCATCAGGGCCATGTCTGCTCACCCCAGATTTACTCCCGGAAGGTGATTTCCCAGAATTTCTCAACTTAAATCTTTCCAGATAATTGTTTCTTTGCTTCTTTCCCACTTTCTAGTTCTTTTTGTGTAACATCCTCTGCCTGCCTTTCAGCCATTTTTTTCTTTCTGTCTCTGTATCTTTGCCTCTGTCAGTCTGTCTACCTGTCTTTTGCTCTGTCTATCTTGTGCTCTTTGTTTCTCCCTCTCACTCTCTGCCTTAATGGCTATAAACACAATGTTCACATTGTGGTTTCTATATTTCTCTGACCTTTTCCTCATCGTTTCTGTCTCCCTCAATGGTCTTTCCTTCCCTCAATTTCCCCTCAGTCTCTGACTCAGCTATGAAAATTAGCACAACCAATTATGAGTGTTCCTGATTTTCCCACCATTGATCTTAACAAAAACCTGGATAACCACAAATTAGGTGTGCAGACCTCCATGCCTACTTCTCTGACACACATCCCCGTTGAGCAATATTATGTGCTGAGAGCAGAACCTTGTACGTATTGGGCTGGAGTATAGAGAAGGATAGGAAGCAACAGTTGCAGGTGAGGCTGGAGAGAGGTAGTCAGAGAGGCACTATAACATAGATAGTTGAAAGGGAAGGTGCGGTTGAGGGCTAAAGATGGACCGATCGGAATGACAGCAAAAAGGAAACACTGTCTTGAGGTTGCACTGGGAGAGGAAGTGGGCATGTAGGAGTGTTGACCTGAAAGGAAGTGGGGGCAGGGCAAAATCTGAAACCAGAAGTGGGGGTTGTAACATAACATGATGGAATTGCTGTTTTAACTTCTGTACGTGCTCTGCTATAAAATTGGAAATTTAGGTCATTGTTTGAGGCTGAAAAGGGTCCTGTCATACACGGGTTATATGCTTCTTCAAGTTTCCCTCCTAGTGCAACAAATTCTCCAAAGGTGGTAGACCCAACAATATTATGCGATGCATTCCTGTAGGGAAATGTTGGATATGGTGCTCCGCTCTATACTATCAATGTTATGATACTCAAATGGAAATGATCTCTCCTAACTTCAGTCTGGGCTCCTATTTCTGCAATTGCTGGCTGTTTTTTGCACTGGCAGATGG
Source organism: Pristiophorus japonicus (assembly GCF_044704955.1). Lineage (NCBI taxonomy): Eukaryota > Metazoa > Chordata > Chondrichthyes > Pristiophoridae > Pristiophorus > Pristiophorus japonicus. The sequence continues at coordinate 83,152,087 of NC_091985.1, forward strand.
CACAGAATTATGTATAATTTACAGCACAGAAACAAACCATCCGGCCCTATGTCAGTGTTTATGCTCCACACGAACCTACTCCCACACTACTTTATCACCGTACCTGCATATCATTTTTTACTTTCTCCCTCATGTACTTATCTAGCTTCCCCTTAAAGGCATCGATGCTATTCGCCTTAACTACTTCATGTGGTAGCGAGTTCCACATTCTAACCACTTTTTAAAAATTCATTCGCGGGACTTGGGCATCACTGGCAAGGCCAGCATTTATTGCCCACCCCTAATTGCCCTTGAGAAGGTGGTGGTGAGCCGTCTTCTTGAACCGCTGCAGTCCATGTGATGAAGGTACTCCCACAATGCTGCTGGGGAGGGAGTCCAAGGATTTTGATCTAGCAAAGATGAAGGATTGGCAATATATTTCCAAGTCAGGTAGGTGTGTGACTTGGAGGAGAAGTTGGAAGTGGTGGTATTCCTATGTGCTTGCTGCCCTTGTCCATCTAGGTGGTAGTGGTCACAGTTTGGGAGATGCTGTCAAAGAAGCCTTGGGTAAAGAAGTTGACAAGCCATATCTGTCTGATGGTTCACTTTGAAGTTGTTTTCCCTTTGGTGGTAATGAAAATTGGAGGCAGCCCAACAAGATAGCCATGGGAAGAAGAAAGTTACAATCAGCAATGGCAGTTTGAGCTGAAGTCAGGAGGGAAGGTGGCCACTCAAATATTGCAGCAGGAGTGGAGTAAAAACTCATAAGAATTTATTGATTGAAATGAGAAAGAATAGAGATGTATTTGTGGACATCAGCCAACGTAAAGATGAGAATTGGCAGATAGAAGTGTTGTAAAGTTGACTCTTTTTTGTGGCTAATTAGATGAAAGGTCCTGCTGTGGAATGTACTACCACTGAAGGTCTGCAGCGTGCAGGCAGCGGGTGGAAATGGGCTGCCATTTAAAGGCAAGACCGATACTTGAAACTAAGTGGTTAAATGCAGAGAGAACCAAATATTTGGATGGGAAAAGTCTCATGTTATTCCAAAACTTTTGACTGGCAACAGAATTTGAATAGCAAAAATAGTGGAGGCAGAAAAATAAATCTCCTGGTTAAACTTTCTGTTTGATAGATGACAAATGGGGGTGTTCCAGCATGAAATGGATGGGAGAGGGTTTTCCTGCTTGGCACTCCAGGCCTCACTCCCCACTGGAGAGCAGTGCAATATGCTTGGCAACAAGTGGTGCCAAAGGTCAATAGTGTGTCCAGTAACCTCTGGGAATGGGGCAGTTGAGAGACCAATATAGGATTATATGCCAATATTTACACTGTATTAAGTGTTTTCCTTTCCATGTGATGTTATCAGACGATACATTTGATGTGGCAAACCTTACTTCTCCCAAGGTTCCAGTATTACACCACCATTTGGATTCTGAGGAAAACCTGCAAAAATGGTAATAGACCTGCTTTTGGTGGTAAACATAGAAACATAGAAACATAGAACATAGGTGAAGGAGTAGGCCATTTGGCCCTTCGAGCCTGCACCACTATTCAAGATGATCATGGCTGATCATGCAACTTCAGTACCCCATTCCTGCTTTCTCTCCATACCCCTTGATCCATTTAGCCATAAGGGCCACATCAAACTCCCTCTTGAATATATCTAACAAACTGGCCTCAACAACTTTCTGTGATAGAGAATTACACAGGTTCACAATTCTCTGAGTGAAGAAGTTTCTCCTCATCTCGGTCCGAAATGGCTTACCCTTTATTCATAGACTGTGACCCCCGGTTCTGGACTTACCAAACATCAGGAACATTCTTCCTGCATCTAACCTATACAATCCCGTCAGAGTTTTATATGTTTCTATGAGATCCTCGCTCATTCTTCTTAAATTCCAGTGAATATAAGCCTAGTCGGTCCAGTCTTTCTTTATATGTCAGTCCTGCCATCCCAGGAATCAGTATGGTGAACTTTTGCTGCACTTCCTCAATAGCAAGAGTGTCCTTCCTCAGATTCAGAGACCAAAACTGCACACAATATACAAGGTGTGGCCTCACCAAGGCTCTGTACAACTGCAGTAAGACCTCCCTGCTCCTGTACTCAAATCCTTTCGCTATGAAGGCCAACATGCTATTTGCCTTCTTCACCGCCTGCTGTACCTACATGACAACTTTCAATGACTGATGTACCATGACACCCAGGTTTCGTTGCACCTCCCCTTTTCCGAATCTGTCACAATTCAGATAATATTCCGCCTTCCTGTTTTTGCCACTAAATTGGATAACCTCACATTTATCGACATTAGATTGCATCTGCAATGCATTTGCCCACTCACCTAACCTGTCCAAGTCACCCTGCAGCCTCTTAGCATCCTCCTCACAACTCACACTGCCACCTAGATTAGTGTCATCTGCAAACTTGGAGATATTACATTCAATTCCTTCATCTAAATCATTAATGTATATTGTAAATAGCTGGGGTCAAAGCACTGAACCTTGCGGTACGCCTTTAGTCACTGTCTGCCATTCTGACAAGGACCCATTTATCCTACTGTTTGCTTCCTGTCTGCCAACCAGTTCTCTGTCCACCTCAATACATTATCCCCAATACCATGTGCTTTAATTTTGCACGCTAATCTCTTGTGTGGGACCTTGTCAAAAGCCTTTTGAAAGTCCAAATACACCACATCCACTGGTTCTCCCTTGTCCACTCTACTAGTTACATCCTCAAAAAATTCTAGAAGATTTGTCAAGCATGATTTCCCTTTCATAAATCCATGCTGACTTGGACCGATCCTGTCACTGTTTTCCAAATGCACTGCTATTTCATCTTTAATAATTGATTCCAACATTTTCCCCACTACCGATGTCAGGCTAACCGGTCTATATTTCCCTATTTTCTCTCTCCCTTCTTTTTTAAAAAGTGGGGTTACATTAGTTACTGTCCAATCCATAGGAACTGATCCAGAGTATATAGGATGTTGGAAAATGACCACCAATGCATCCACTATTTCTAGGACCACTTCCTTAAGCACTCTGGGATGCAGACTGTCAGGCCCTGGGGATTTATCGGCCTTCAATCCCATCAATTTCTGTAACACAATTTCCTGACTAATAAGGATTTCCTTCAGTTCCTCCTTCTCGCTAGACCCTTGGTCCCCTAGTATTTCCGGAAGGTTATTTGTGTCTTCCTTCATGAAAACAGAAGCAAAGAATTTGTTCAATTGAACTGCCATTTCTTTGTTCCCCGTTATAAATTCATCTGATTCTGACTGCAAGGGACCTACATTTGTCTTCACTAATCTTTTTCTCTTCACATATCTATAGAAGCTTTTGCAGTCAGTTTTTATGTTCCTGGCAAGCTTACTCTCATATTATATTTTCCCCCTCCTAATTAAACCCTTTGTCCTCCTCTGCTGAATTCTAAATTTCTCCTCAGGTTTTTTACTTTTTCTGGCCATTTTATATGCCTCTTCCTTGGATTTAACACTATCCCTTATTTCCCTTGTTAGCCACGGTTGACCCACCTTCCCGGTTTTATTTTTACGCCAGACAGCGATGTACAATTGTTGAAGTTCATCCATGTGATCTTTAAATGTCAGCCTTTGCCTATCCACCATCAACCCTTTGAGTATCATTCGCCAGCCTATCCTAGCCAATTCACGTCTCATACTATTGAAGTTACCTTTTTTTACGTTCAGGACTCTAGACTCTGAATTAATTGTGTCACTCTCCATCTTAATGAAGAATTCTACCATATTATGGTCACTCTTCCCCAAGGGGCCTCACACAACAAGATTGCTAATTAATCCTCCCTCATTACACAACACCCAGTCTAGGATGGCCAGCTCTCTGGCTGGTTCCTCAACATATTGGTCAAGGAAACCATCCCTTACACACTCCAGGAAATCCTCCTCCACCGTATTGCTACCAGTTTGGTTAGCCCAATCTATATGCAGATTATAGTCACCCATGATAACTGCTGTACCTTTATTAAGATGGAGAGTGACACAGTTAATTCAGAGACTACGGTCCTGAACTTAAGGAAAGGTAACTTCGATGGTATGAGGCGTGAATTGGCTAGAATAGACTGGCAAATGATACTTAAAGGGTTGACGGTGGATAGGCAATGGCAAACATTTATAGATCACATGGATGAACTTCAACAATTGTACATCCCTGTCTGGAGTAAAAATAAAACAGGGAAAGTGGCTCAATTGTGGCTAACAAGGGAAATTAAGGATAGTTTTAAATCCAAGGAAGAGGCATATAAATTGGCCAGAAAAAGCAGCAAATCTGAGGACTGGGAGAAAGTTAGAATTCAGCAGAGGAGTATAAAGGGTTTAATTAGGAGGGGGAAAATAGAGTATGAGAGGAAGCTTGCTGTGAACATAAAGATATGTGAAGAGAAAAAGATTAGTGAAGACAAACATAGGTCCCTTGCAGTCAGATTCAGGTGAATTTATAATGGGGAACAAAGAAATGGCAGATCAGTTGAACAAGTACTTTGGTTCTGTCTTCACGAAGGAAGACACAAATAGCCTTCTGGAAATATTAGGTGACCGAGGGTCCAGTGAGAGGGAGGAACTGAAGCAACTCCTTATTAGTCAGGAAATTGTGTTAGTGAAATTGATGGGATTGAAGGCCGATAAATCCCCGGGGCCTGATAGTCTGCATCCCAGAGTACTTAAGGAAGTGGCCCTAGAAATAGTGGATTCATTGGTGATCATTTTCCAACAGTCTATCAACTCTGGATCAGTTCCTATGGACTAGAGGATAGCTAATGTAACACCACTTTTTTAAAAAGAAGGGAGAGAGAAAGCGGGTTATTATAGATCGGTTAGCCTGACACCAGTGGTGGGGAAAATGTTGGAATCAATTATTAAGGATGAAATAGCAGCGCAGTTTTGGAAAGCAGTGATAGGATCGGTCCACGTCAGCATGGATTTATGAAAGGGAAATCATGCTTGACAAATCTTCTGGAATTTTTTGAGGATATAACTAGTGGAGTGGACAAGGGAGAACCAGTGGATGTGTTGTTAGGAGGGGGAAAATAGAGTATGAGAGGAAGCTTGCTGTGAACATAAAGATATGTGAAGAGAAAAAGATTAGTGAAGACAAACATAGGTCCCTTGCAGTCAGATTCAGGTGAATTTATAATGGGGAACAAAGAAATGGCAGATCAGTTGAACAAGTACTTTGGTTCTGTCTTCACGAAGGAAGACACAAATAGCCTTCTGGAAATATTAGGTGACCGAGGGTCCAGTGAGAGGGAGGAACTGAAGCAACTCCTTATTAGTCAGGAAATTGTGTTAGTGAAATTGATGGGATTGAAGGCCGATAAATCCCCGGGGCCTGATAGTCTGCATCCCAGAGTACTTAAGGAAGTGGCCCTAGAAATAGTGGATTCATTGGTGATCATTTTCCAACAGTCTATCAACTCTGGATCAGTTCCTATGGACTGGAGGATAGCTAATGTAACACCACTTTTTTAAAAAGAAGGGAGAGAGAAAGCGGGTTATTATAGATCGGTTAGCCTGACACCAGTGGTGGGGAAAATGTTGGAATCAATTATTAAGGATGAAATAGCAGCGCAGTTTTGGAAAGCAGTGATAGGATCGGTCCACGTCAGCATGGATTTATGAAAGGGAAATCATGCTTGACAAATCTTCTGGAATTTTTTGAGGATATAACTAGTGGAGTGGACAAGGGAGAACCAGTGGATGTGTTGTAATTGGACTTTCAAAAGGTTGACAAGGTCCCACACAAGAGATTGATGTGTAAAATTGAAGCACATGGTATTGGGGGTAATGTACTGACGTGGATAGAGAACTGGTTGGCAGACAGGAAGCAGAGAGTCGGGATCAACGGGTCCTTTTCAGAATGGCAGGCAGTGACTAGTGGGGTGCTGCACGGCTCAGTACTGGGACCACAGCTATTTACAATATATATTAATGATTTAGATGAAGGAATTGAGTGTAATATCTCTAAGTTTGCAGATGACACTAAGCTGCATGATGGTGTGAGCTGTGAGGAGGACGCTAAGAGGCTGCAGGGTGACTTGGACAGGTTAGGTGAGTGGGAAAATGCATGGCAGATGCAGAATACTGTGGATAAATGTGAGGTTATCCACTTTGGTGGCAAAAACACAAAGGCAGAATATTAACTGAATGGTTGCAGATTAGGAAAGGAGGAGGTGCATCGAGACGTGGGTGTCATGGTTCATCAATCATTGAAAGTTGGTATGCAGGTACAGCAGGCGGTGAATAAGGTCTTAATGCAGTTGTACAGAGCCTTGGTGAGGCCTCACCTGGAATATTGTGTTCAGTTTTGGTCTCCTTATCTGAGGAAGGACGTTCGTGCTATTGAGGGAGTGCAGCGAAGGTTTGCCATATTGATTCCTGGGATGGCAGGACTGACATATTAGGAGAGACTGGATTGACTGGGCCTGTATTCACTGGAGTTTAGAAGGATGAGAGGGGATCTCATAAAAACATATAAAATTCTGACTGGACTGGACAGGTTAGATGCAGGAATAATGTTCCCGATGTTGGGGAAGTCCAGAACCAGGGGACATAGTCTAAGGATAAGGGGTAAGCCATTTAGGACTGAGATGAGGAGAAACTTCTCAACCCAAAGAGTTGTTAACCTGTGGAATTCTCTACCGCAGAGAGTTGTTGATGCCAGTTCGTTGGATACATTCAAGAGGGAGTTAGATATGGCCCTTATGGCTAAAGGGATCAAGGGGTATGGAGAGAAAGCAGGAAAGGGGTTCTGAGGTCAATGATCAGCCATGATCCTGTTGAATAGTGGTGCAGACTCGAAGGGCCGAATGGCCTACTCCTGCACCTATTTTCTATGTTTCTATGTTTCTATGCATCCCTAATTTCCTGTTTGATGCCATCCCCAACCCCACTCTGACTGTTTGGTGGTCTGTACACAACTCCCATGAGCGTTTTCTGCCCTTTGGTGTTCCGCAACTCTACCCATACAGATTCCATATCATCCAAGCTAATGTCCTTCCTTAGTATTGCATTAATCTCCTCTTTAACCAGTAATATTACCCCACCTCTTTTCCTTTCTATCTATCTTTCCTGAATATTGAATACCCCTGGATGTTGAGTTCCAGCCTTGGTCACCCTGGAGCCATGTCTCCATAATCCCAATTACATCATATCCATTAACAGCTATCTGCACAATTAATTCATCCACCTTGTTACGAATGCTCCTCGCATTGAGACACAGAACCTTCAGGCTTGTCTTTTTAACACTCTTTGTCCTTTTAGAATTATGTTGTAACGTAGCCCTTTTTGATTTTTTGATCCCAGCACTAAACCTTGCGGTACCCTACTAGTCACTGCCTGCCATTCTGAAAAGGACCCGTTTATTCCTACTCTTTTGTTTCTGGAGAAATTTCAAAACTTTACTGAGAACAAATAAGTCATTGGTATACTTGTTTTGATCGTTAAGGAAAATAGCTTGACCCTAACTTCAGGCTCATGTTGGGTTTCTTTGCATTGTCATAAGGGTTCCTTTTACACAACAGAAACTCAATCGTACAATCTCCATACAGTTCATTTCGATCTGCTCATGTCCCACCCATCACCATCAATAAAAGAAGGATCCTGTGGTGAATATAGATACAAATATTGTGAAAAGTGGAATCAATTGTTTTGGGGAATATCGCACTTGGAAACCTAATTCTATCTTACATCTTTGTAACATTTAACCAGGAGCACCGAACACCGCACTATGTACTATTCGTATAGATGAAGAATGAAAGCCCCTGGTGCCCAGATCTTTCCTAGGTTTCAAATCTCTCTCGTTTCTTAATAATATGTTTGCAGATATACTCCCATCAATCAATCCCATCACCTTTTGTGAATATATGTCCTGCAGTTTTAATTGCTTTCAAGCTTTCTAGTACTCAATAATGTTTATTCTATTTCACTTTGCTATTTGATTTCCACCGACAAATGTCAAAGGTTGAGTACTTCAACATTGAACCAAATATCACATTACACAGCTAGAACCAAAAGCAATCAATTGCCTAATACCTGGTGATTATGTTTGCTACCCTATTTCAGTTATGGTCAACAAAGTGTCATCCAGATGGAAGCCAATAATGTGCTATCAATCCTTTCCTAAATTTACTGTTAGGGCAAATGAAATTGCAATGCAACACACTACTAGGTACTAGATGGAAATCTGTGCTTCCGTGGCTGATACATTCCATGTATTCTTCCTGTGAAATTAGGTTACCCTTTCTTAATTCACAAGTTGCCATAATGCATTACTTTCTGTTGATAAGGCAGCATCTAGCTGTTGCACTCACACTAAAAAAAACACTGTACCTGTACTTCATCGTGTAAAACAGGTGCTACATTCGGCCTGTACCAGAAATCTTTTAAACATATTACAATCTTTATCAACTTCTTTAAAGGAGTAATATCCAGTGATTACCATATGGTAACAGCAGGCAGGCTACCAGAAATAGGAATAAGAACATGAGAACATAAGAAATAGGAGCAGGAGTAGGCCATATGGCCCCTCAAGCCTGCTCCGCCATTTAATACAATCATGGCTGATACGATCATGGACTCAGGTCCACTTCTCTGCCTGCTCTCCATTACCCCTTATTCCTTTGTCATTAAAGAAACTGTCTATTTCTGTCTTAAATTTATTCAATGTCCCAGCTTCCACAGCTCTCTGAGGCAGCGAATTCCCTCTGAGAAAAGACATTTCTCCTCATCTCAGTTTTAAATGGGCTGCCCCTTATTCTAAGATTATGCCCTCTAGTTCTAGTCTCCCCATCAGTGTAACCATTCTCTCTGCATTCACCTTGTCAAGCCCCTCATAATCTTATATGTTTCGATATGATCATCTCTCATTCTTCTGAATGCCAATGAGTAGAGGCCCAACCTACTCAACCTTTCCTTATAAGTCAACACCTTCATCTCTGGAATCAGCCTTGTGAACCTTCTCTGAACTGCCTCCAAAGCAAGTATATCCTTTTGTAAATATGGAAATCAAAACTGCACGCATTATTCCAGGTGTGGCCTCCTCAATAACTTGAACAACTGTAGCAAGACTTCTCTGCTTTTATACTCCATCCCCTTTGTAATAAAGGCCAAGATTCCATTGGCCTTCCTGATCACTTGCTGTAGCTGCATACTAACCTTTTGTGTTTCATGCACAAGTACCCCCAGGCCCCGCTGTACTGCAGCACTTTGCAATCTACTGCAAAGTTTTACAGGAGAGATATTTCAAGAGCTTCAAAGGTATGATAGTTAAAAGAAAAACAAACTTCTTATGAGCATTTACCTTCTGAGAATGCACCTTTAAAAGTATCACTTCAATACTAACTTCTGAACCAGAAGAATGTGGATTCAAGCCCTACTCCAGGATTTAAGCTTATCGGCGATTAATTTTTGTCACAGTTCACCTGATCATCCACCTTTGAAAACCTGTAGAAATCCTGGAGACGTGGTGTAAACAATGTTTATGCTGTTTCTCCTGGGTTTCCATGGATTTTCTGTCGGAGTTATGGTGGCTGATCGAGAGAGATCCTGCAGAAATTCAGCTCCATAATTACAGTAAAGTACTGAGAGAATGCTGCATTGTCAAAGGTGTTACCTTTCAGATGACCCTTGACCCCTGAGAGCTGCTGCATGGTAATATCAATATCAAGAAAAAAGGATTTATATCAGAGCATCACCACATGAGGGAACAATGGCTTTTTTTTTCAAATGGAGTGGAGGGAGCAGATGCAGGTACATCTTCTTAAATCTGAAAGTGATGAAGGTTAAATGCATGGGAAGAGGATAAACTACGATGGGACTGATTGTTCCTATCTTCGGGGAAATAATTCTGTTGTAACAGTAGGATTCAGAAATAGACATTAGAGATAACTACTTCAATACAAAAATGCATGACTTGTACTCTATCTAACACAGTGAGGTGGTTGATATTCAAGGTGTAATTTGGACATTAAAGACATTCAAGTTTTTATAGATTATTGCCATGGATAATTTGCAGAACTTCAGTCTACTCCTTATGGGTTAGATTTTCCCCAAGCAGTTTTATCGGTGCACTTACTGTAAATGCGGCGACTTTGTGCGCTGGAAGTTGCACTGAAAAAATGTGCCCCCATTCTGGCCGCTCTGCAGTGTGACCCGGGTTCTGGCGTGGCGTTTCTCGTGGGGTGGGGGGGCGGAGCTACAGTCTTGTGCAGCAAACACTACCAGCACCTCTGCACATGTGCACTAGAGTGTGCGCGCATGTGCAGTAGTTCATCGCAGCCCGACGCAGTGTGGGAGGGGCCGAAGCACGCCGTCCCTATCCCAGGCTGAGTGGCCTGCCACACACTCTGATATCGAAGGATCGCATTGGAGTAATGGAGTCTGGAGGTGATGAAGGGACATGTGAGTTTTCGTGGCAGGTGAGCTGTGGCCCTTTTGACAAGGGCGGAGGAGCGGGACCAGCTGAAGTGCTCTTGCAGAGAGCCGGCATGGGCTCGACGGAGCATTGATTTGGTGCACAGCCAGGATGGCAAGGAGAATTCACAGGACACTGGAGAGAGCATTGACAGCCAAAAGTGCCCAGTGTGTGAGATCATCTTTCCGCTCAACCTGGAGGATTTTGATTCGAGCAGCACGTTGTGAAGCACTTTGTAGCCTTTCCTCTTCCCTCCCCCCTCCCCCCCCCACTCCCGATGCTGCCGAGACCAGCCTTTCCACTCCCTCCCCAACTCCCGACCCAGCCCGCTGCCTTCCCTGGCCGATTTCAACTAAAGGTAGGATTTAATATAATTTTTTAATTTTGTTGTCAATTGTTTACCCTATTTTTATGTAGTTATTTGAACTTTTATATTGAATGTTTGCTGCTTGGTGCAGGTCCTACCTGCGTCAATTTGTTAACTGCCCGCAATGTTTTTCAGAGCTGGCCACATACACTGATCCAAGTGGATTTGGAGTAACTTTTAGCTGGCCAAAATGGCATAAATGGCCAAAAGTGGAGTAAATCTATGGGAACGCCCCCTTTTGAAAAAAAAATCTAACCTAAGTGACTTACTCTGGAGCAAATTTTGTTGGGGAAAATGGCATTTTTTAACTTAAGCCAGAAAAAGCAACTTACTCCAAAAGAATTGGAGTAAGTCATGGGGAAAATCGGGCCCTATGTTTGTGCAACACACATTGTTGGGGCTGAGGGCAGGCATTGGGATGGTCAGAAGTCCACTTCATGGAAGGAGGAGAGGTCAGAGTGGCCACAGCCATTGTGCACACCACGTGCTTGACAGAGACTCCACCGTTGAGTGGGGCCAGCGGCTGGTGGGAGGCCAGAGCGTTGCTGGAGGAAGGAATGCTGGGACGTTGCCGGAGGGATGAAGGCCCAAGCGTCGCCAGTGGAGTGAAGGCTTGAATGTCGTTAGGCGGGCCACATTGTCTGCATGCCCGACACAAGACTCCCAAAGCAAGCACTCTACTCGGAACTCCTCCATGGCAAGCGAGCACCAGGTGGGCAGAGGAAATGTTTCAAGGACACCCTCAAAGCCTCTTTAATAAAGTGCAACATTCCCACTGACACCTGGAAATCCCTGGTCAAAGACTGCTCTTAGTGGAGGAGGAGCATCCGAGGGGGCGCTGAGCACCTCAAGTCTCGTCGTTAACGGCATGCAGAAAACAAGCACAGGCAGCGGAAGGAGCGTGCGGCAAACCAGAATCCCCATCCACCCTTTCCTACAACGACTATCTATCCCACATGTGACAGAGACTTTAATTCCTGTATTGGACTGTTCAGTCACCTGAGAACTCACTTTTAGAGTGGGAGCAAGTCTTCCTCGATTTCGTGGGACTGCCTATGATGATGATGATAATGTTGGGTCTGACAGCTAATGGTGCATGTTCGCTTAGCTAAAATAATAGATGGCTTGCAAGCTGTACTGCGTGTAGGATTATCAAATATTTGGCTATTATCTCAGTCAGATAAATGTAAGCTCATGAAACCATAATACAAGTGGGCTTTGAACATCTTAAGCAAGAAAAAGCCTATCTGGAAAGCCTGAGGCAGTGACCATTCCCAGCTATATATCCTTTGAAGCAAGAATTGAAATAATTTTGTTCTTTTATAAGATAACGGAGGGCCTTGATATTCCAGGTGCATCAATCAGTGGCACAATGCCATCGATCATTCTGACATTGCAATCTTTCAATATGGAACTGAATGTGTTTGCTCTCTCCTAGCTGTGTGACAACTAATAACAGACAAAGGGCACAGAACAACCAAATGTACATGGACCTCAAAACAAATGAGGTGTAATAATGTATCAATAAAATTGCAGAAAATATTGTGTGTTTGTGTGCATTTGATACAATTTGCATAAAGTATAATTAGAAACAAAGTAATGAATGCAATATCAAACCTAACTTAAGCACACACAAAGTGAGATAATTGAGTGAGTTTCATTGAAATCATATTGATTGCCTTATGTATTGTGAGTTTGTGCTCGACGCTTGATTAAGATGACAATGGGGTATAGTTTGTTCCCCAAAATGGTGACCATTAAAGAAGATAACTAATATATGTTTGTTTTTATACTATAGTTTCTAGGCAATTTTTATTATTCCAGTTCTACAACTGGATTATATTCCTGGATTATATTTTCAGAGCATTATCCATGCAAGAAGGTTATTAACACTCTGGTCCATCTGTCATGCAAGAAAACAGGGAAACATTGGGACTAATACTTAACTGGATTTCTAAATTATACCTAAGACAACATACAAACAATTGGAAATGTCGGACAGGAGAAGACCAGCTTGTCCAGCTAGCCTGTTCCATATAGTTGTAATGCCTTATGTATCACAAATAAGACACTCCCTGTCTTCTAGGTGCCATGTAATCTACTGGATGAGGCAAAAAAAAAGATTAAAAACCCAAGGCCAATTAAGGGGAAAAAAAATCTGGAAAATTCCTCTCTGATCCCTCCAGGCAAACTAAACTAGTCCAGGAGGTGACATTGACCATGACTTACATTACCTCATCCTTACCTCTTGTGATCGCTGCCCCAGCTAGGAGCCGTTCTAACTCTCCCTTGAAGGTATATAACAAAGCAACACTCATCATACAAGCCGCCAACTTGTTTCATTAGTCTACTATTCTCGGTGAAAAGAAGAATTGCCTAACATCTAACCTAGTCCTGACTGTGTAATTTATAACCGTGACCCTCCCGGTCCTTCCTAACCTTAATTAATTGAAATAATTTGTCAGTGTTGACACAATCCCTTCATTATTTTACAGACCTTGATCAAGCAATTAAGAACATAAGAAACATAAGAAATAGGAGCAGGAGTAGGCCACCTGGCCCCTCCAGCCTACTCTGCCATTGAATAAGATCATGGCTGATCTGATCATGGACTCAGCTCCACTTCCCTGCCCGCTCCCCATAACCCTTTATTCCCTTATAAGAACATATCAAGTATACAAACCCACCTTTTGGAGCCTATCTGGGAATCAACCTTGTGGCGTGTCTCTGAACCTTTTCCAAAAACCTACATAGCGCACACCATGTGAGGGAACCAAAACTGGACACAGCATTCTAAATGAGGCCTAAGGTATTCTTCAATGATAAAATGTTTTTTCTGTTTTATGTTGAATAGTCCTGTGAATGCAGTCCCGTAGCGCATTTGCTTTAGATATAGCTTCCCGGCATTGGTCAGAAACCCTTATAAACTTTCCCTGGCAAATGTCATGTATCTTACATTATTATATATAACTGTATCCTAACATGCTATACATGACTGTAATAAGATATGACCTGTATCCACCAGCATACCTTACCACCAGGGGTACACTTGCAAGAGACAGGTATATAAGGGCAGGTCTCAGGCAAGTGCAGCATTCCAGAGCTGTGAAATAAAGGTGCAGGTCCAGAGTGACCTTGACTTCACTACATGCTTCGTGTGAATCTGTACTGAGGGGACAGGACTTTACAGTGGCGACGAGGATGGGATTACAGAATCCACAGAATGGCGAACAACGGATCAGATGAAAAGTACAATGCGGGAGACAATTGGGAGGACTTTATAGAAAGGCTCCAGCAAAGCTTTGTAACCAAAGACTGGTTAGGTGGTGATAAGGCAGACAAGAGAAGAGCCCATCTCTTGACCAGCTGTGGCTCGAAAACATACACTTTAATGAAGGATCTGTTGGCACCCGAGAAACCAGCAAGCAAGTCGTTTGAAGAATGGAGCACACTGGTAAGAGACCACCAGAAGCCAGCGAGCAGCCTACACATGGCCAGACACAGGTTCTACAACTACAGACGCTGTGTGGGCCAGAGCATACCCGACTTCATGGCGGAACTTTGGAGGTTGGTTAGTTTATGTGAGTTCTCCGATGAACTGAGGAGAGAAATGCTGAGAGACATTTTCATTGAAGGTGTTGGAACGGATTTTTGGACATATACTTGACTAGTATACGGGACCAAACATTTGTTTTTATTTTCCCCTTTAATGAATTTTGTAAGGGACAATACTGATGCATTATGCTTTATATAAAAAAAACACAGTTAGACTTCAAGGTATGCTGGCCTTGAGTTATGGAGATAGGAAAGTGAGATAATGAACGACTGGAGAGATAAGTGGGGGTATGTTTGTCTATACCGGTGCCAAAAAGCCTGCACTTGTTTATAATGCCCTGTCACAATGCGAGGATGGTTTATATCAAGAGCTCAGCCTTGGATAGTAATTGTATGAAAAGCTTTGTAAACCTTGTAATGCGATGATTGAAAGCACGTGATGTAAAGTGAAGTAATTTGTAAGATAAAAGAACCTCACTGGAGATACCAAATTGAGAAGCTGGTTCAGAGACAGGGGTCTCTAACACTTCTCCCAAAGATTTGTCTCCGATTTAATAAACCTCTCTTTATATATTATACAGTCTCGGAAATATTTTTCCACAACAAAATGGCGTCACAAACAGCATATTGTCCGATCAGACGCGATCACTTAAGACAGTATCTGGAATCTAGTGTTAGAGACTGAAAAGAGAGGCATACGGGCTCGACAGGATAGTGTATAAGATACGAGTAAGTAGATAGCGGGAGGAGGCTGACTAACCAGTTTGAGTTGTCCCTTTAGTAAATAAGGTCGGTGCGGAAGGGAGCTGATCACTCCAACCTAGAGCCGAAACTCCGGTGGTAAGGAAACACGCTAGCTTTGTTGCGAAGACAAAGGGTCTCCACAGAATAGTCGTGGCTGTGAGTATTACAGAAACAAAGGGAAACGTCCGAGACTGGCGAACATGGAAGGTAAGGAAGGGAATGTAAAACGCGGGCTGCCCGGGTCATTAATTAATTCCTATCATTAATTGTAACTTGCGTAATTACGTAATGCCATAAAAAAAGCTGATAGTGACTATCTGAAGTGACATATGGATCCAGACATAAGCTTTGTTGAATGAAGAGAGACTTTTGTGAGTGTCTATTTTGAATGAAGAGAGTACTTGAGTGATTTTGACTGCGGAATGAATGAAAGCCTGTTTGGGAAGGTGTGGCGTTGCCTGCCTGTTTTAGCTCCACCCACTTTTTCCAAACAGAGTGAAAATGTTTTTAACCTTTCGTAGTGTTGTCCTGTATGTGGGAAGTTTAAGAAACTGTGAATCTTATGGTATTACATTTTAAGTTAGAAACGAAGGTGTGGATATATTCGGATGATAAGTTACGGAGCTAGGAAATGCACAAAGGATAGGTTTGTTGAGTAAAAGATAAAAAAATACATGGTCCCGGTAGTAAAAAAAAATAATTTATTTGACACGCTCACTTACTTGTCAAAAGAAAACATGCAATTGGGTTGAAAGACATAAATTTAGTCTCGGAATGAGATAAATAATGCCTTTTAAAACGCTCCCATTTTGCTTTGTGTAAAACCTTGACACGAAAGCTTCTAGCTCAGTAAAAAAAAAGTTTTAAATTTAGAAATACCTTCAGGGATCAGGTCAAACTCCTGGGTGAGTGGTGAGCTATCTGTGAAGGTGTAAAAGGGACTTTTGAAAAAGGCTAAAACAGTAAGCTTTAGCAGTTTAGAAAAGAAAAAGATAAAGACGCAACTTTGAAAATAAACAAATTGAATGATTGGAAAGAAAAAGTGTCTTCGATTGTCTGATGATTTTAAATACAAAACCTAATTTGAAGAAAGGTGATCTAAAAAAAAAGACGGAACGCACTAATTAGGTGCTGGAAAAAAAAAGGGGTGTTTGCGATGGATAAAGACATAACTTACTAAATACCAGTTGATATCAGCTGTGAAAAAGATATTGGTTTAATTGGAAAAAAAAAAGAATTTGAAGAGGTTAAAAAACACTCTCCATTGATAATGATTTTAAATTATTAAAATTAAGTCAGTGCCGCTGGGGCCCGAGACGAAGAGATAAGTATTGAGAAACTACACCAGGACACTTCTGAGGAGGAAATAGGTATGTGGACAAAGCAATGCGCAACGCAAGGGAAGGATAATGTTTGGAGACGAAACGACAAGGTAATGGCGCCTGAATGCATACAGAATACCTTATTGGAGTTGCATCATGGCCTGTCTCATTCAGGATGAGAGGCCATTACCGGGAGTCTTGGGAGAGATTGGTGGTGGAAAGGGATGGGGAGAGATATTGCCAAACATTGCCATTGATGCGTTACTTGCGCACAATATAATCCAGGCAGGCCCATTAAAATTAAAATGGGACACCAGCCCCGTCCACGGGGGCCATGGGAACACGTACAAATTGATTTCACAGGTCCTTTGCCCCCATCCCATGGAAAAAGATATTGCCTAGTGATTATAGATCAATTTACCCGGTGGGTGGAAGCTTTCCCCACACGTGATTGCACTGCCTCAACAGTGGCAAGGATATTCTGACCAAGGCACCCACTTCACCGGAAAAATTGTAAAAACAATATGCCAGCTGATGGGCATAAAACAAAAATTCCACATCCCCTACCACCCGCAGAGTTCTGGGATGGTAGAGCGCATGAACCATACCCTTAAGAACGCCCTGGCAAAGGCCATACAAACGTCAGGAAAAACGTGGATAGAAGTATTACCCATTATATTGATGAAGTTAAGAGCCACGACAAACCGGACAACCGGATTAACCCCTTATGAACTAATGACAGGAAGGGCGATGCAATTACCAGAGAACATCATAACAGGGGGGGCCGATGTAGGCCCATTAAAAGACAAAATAAAACGGTATGTTTTGGAACTAAGTACTCAATTAAAAGGGATGCGTAAATTAGTTAGGGACAATCAGGAAGAAAGAGATGCGGAAGCAGAGCTTACAAAGCTCCCTGAAGTCCCGTTGGCGGGAAGTCGCGTTATGGTAAGGGTCCTCCCGGGAAAACTGGGGTTTGCCCCAAAATGGATAGGACCGTATGAGGTTATAATCAGCAGGGACACTTGTGCCTGCATCGATGTTAAAGGGAACGGACAATGGAAGCATCGGACCCAGCAGAAGGTTTTTGAACCAGCTGTTTAGCACACGTTATTAGTTGTTGTTGTTTGTCTATTTACAGATTGACAGCGAGAGATTCTTCAAGCAAGCCATATGGCCATTTTGCCTTTGACTATTTGTTAATTATAGAGTAATAAGATGAAACTATATATTGCGATCGGTGCGATTATCATAGTTCGTGTTAGGTCCGGCCTGCTAGCTAGACCGAAACGAGAGTTACATGTGAATACCTTTTTGTACATGTCTTATGTTTATACGCAAAATAAGAACTTTTCTAGTTGCTGGGTATGTTCGCACATCCCCATACATAGCAAAGGAAGCATCCCTTTGAGGTCAATCTCCCTTAACATTTCGGAAGTAGCGGAGTGGGTAATGCGACAAAACGGTACAGGGGAAGTAAATGATACTTGGAACCAGAGTGGGGATAAAGAAACGTGAAGATCGGGGGGTTACCTTTTGGATGCATTGACGGATGATACCAGCCGGAATACAATAGGTCGGTACGACCCCCGTTCCTGGTTTTGACCAACTCCTCAGGAGTTGGAAGGCCCACCGCTGACATTTGTTTCACTAGAAACCTGACTGGTGAGGAAACAGGTTTTGTAGCAGGATACTTTAACCTCACCAGGTGGAACATAATAGCCAGCGAAACAACAAACCAGGGGTTCTTTGAAATAGAGGGTTTGAAGAATCAGACAAGTAGCCAGGACTGGGACCCTAAGATTAGGTGGCGACAGGGGATGAGAGAGAGAGATTGGGATCGAATCTAACAGCATACAATGGCACTTATTTTGTGTGTGGGCACAAGGCCTACCCCTGGTTGCCTCAGGACTGGAGGGGGTCCTGTTATTTGGGATATGTGGTCCCCTTTTGTCAGACGGGTACGTACTTTAGCAGAAGTACAGACACCAGGTCGACTAAGACGAGATCTTACCCCGGTAGAGAGGCTATTTGGGGTCATGATGCTCCCATTCGGGATAGGACGCACCATGGATGAATTACGTAACCTAGAGAGGGTACTGGAACAGATAGTTAACGACACCGCTGAAGCAATGGAGGGCATAACGGCTGAAATGGTAGCCATACGCACAATGGTACTCCAGAACCGAATGGCCCGAGATACTAGCACAAAGTGCCTTAATTGGAGCTGAATGTTGCACTTACATTCCCGATAATTCAGAAAACATAACCAACCTCGCTGATCACATAAGAAGGGAGGTAAAGAAGTTATCCATGACAGCAGGAGGATCTGGCTGGTTTGACTGGCTGTTAGGGGAATCCTGGGGGTCCTATCTTATATATGGAGTAATTATTCTGGTTGTAATAATAATTACTTGCTGTCTGATTATCGGGTGTTTTAATATCTGCTGTAAAGTTATGATGGCCCGACTGATGCCAGTAGCCAGTGTAATCGCCGAAGAAGAAGCACACCTGATGGAAATACCTGAAGACACCAAGGATGAAGAAACAGACGACGTTGACACCGACCACTATCTTTGAAGGGTAGCCTAGAGCTACAGGTAAGGTGGACATACGGAACATCAGGGAAGTAACATACCCCAAAGAACGAATATATGACACCATGCTACTATCATTGTGGTCATCTGGATTTTGTGAACATCCTCCAGGACCAAAAGTGGGAATATTGTTGGAGCGGATTTTTGGACATATACTTGACTAGTATACGGGACCAAACATTTGTTTTTATTTTCTCCTTTAATGAATTTTGTAAGGGACAATACTGATGCATTATGCTTTATATAAAAAAACAGTTAGACTTCAAGGTATGCTGGCCTTGAGTTATGGAGATAGGAAAGTGAGATAATGAACGACTGGAGAGATAAGTGGGGGTATGTTTGTCTATACCGGTGCCAAAAATCCTGCATTTGTTTATAATGCCCTGTCACAATGCAGGGATGGTTTATATCAAGAGCTCAGCCTTGGATAGTAATTGTATGAAAAGCTTTGTAAACCTTGTAATGCGATGATTGAAAGCACGTGATGTAAAGTGAAGTAATTTGTAAGATAAAAGAACCTCACTGGAGATACCAAATTGAGAAGCTGGTTCAGAGACAGGGGTCTCTAACACTTCTCCCAAAGCTTTGTCTCCGATTTAATAAACTTCTCTTTATATATTATACAGTCTCGGAAATATTTTTCCACAACAAAGGAATAGGCCACGAAGGCATATTCCGAAAGCTCATAGAGACCAAGAACCTGACCTTAGAGGCAGCAGCACTGGTTGCACAGACATTCTTGGTAGGTAGGGGAGGAAGAAACGAGGTTGATTTACAATGCAGGTACGACAACTAACGAAATATTGGAACAAGAAGTTCACAGCACTAAACAAGCTGCTACCCCCACACACAGACAAAACCAGGAGAACAGGTTCTCGACAGCAGGCAGAAGCCATCAAGGGCCACAGGAACGGCCATTCACACCTCATCAACCCACAATGCGAGCAATCAACTACATACTGAGAGAAGCTCAAGAGAGATCAGCCAGACGCAGCTCATTCTTTGGAAACTCTTTGAACAATGGAACAGGTCTGTGCTGGAGGTGTGGGGGTGGGCACTCGGCAAGGGGATGTCGATTTCAGCAAGCTGTTTGCAGATATTGTGAATATACAGGGCATTTGGCCCGCATGTGCAAAAAAAGGGCAGCTCGGCTGGTATACGAATCGGATGGGTCGGAAAGCGGACCAGAAGATGGTGGGGAGAGTACCCGGGACACCAATGTACAGCGGGTCAACACGATCAATGGCTGCTGCTCCTACAACAGGACGCCTCCTATAATGATGAGGGTCCGACTCAACGGAATATCTGTCAACATGGAGCTGGATACGGGAGCGAATCAATCTCTCATGGGCGCTCAATAATTTGAACAACTGTGGCCGCATAAAAGAGACAGACCAAAACTCACAAGGGTCGACATCACACGAAGGACCGATACCAAAGAAATCGTACCAGTCCTCGCCATGCTCTCTGTCACACACAAAGGGACAGTGAACCGACTTCCCCTGTGGACCCGTTGTACACCGGTGTCCCGGGTACTGTCCCCACCATCTTCTGGTCCGCTTTCCGACCCATCCGATTCGTATACCAGCCACGCTGCCGGGGAGAAGCTGGCTGGCAAAACTAAACTGGAAATGGGATGATGTCCATGCCATGTCATTAGAGGAATGGAACTCCTGCTCAACAGTTATAAAGCGATTTGAACATCTCTTTCAGCCAGGTGTGGGCATTTTCAAAGGGGCCAAAGTCAAAATCTACATCACACAGGGTGCTAGACCGGTCCATCACAAGGCCAGAGCTGTACCCTATGTGATAAGGGAAAAGATTGAACACGAACTAGACATGCTTCTGCGGGAAGGCATTATATCACCTGTGGAATTTAGCGACTGAGCAGGTCCCATCGTCCCAGTCATGAAGCCTGATGGATCCGTACGAATCCGTGGGGACTACAAATCTACCATAAACAGAGTCTCCCTACAGGACCAGTACCCGCTGCCCAGAGCGGAGGACTTATTTGCCACATTGGCTGGAGGTAAACTTTTCTCAAAATTAGACCTCACATCTGCGTATATGACGCAAGAATTGACCGAGGAATCCAAGCTACTCACCACCATCAACACACATCGAGACCTTTTCATGTACAATTGATGCCCATTCGGCATCAGGTCGGCAGCTGCCATATTCCAGCGCAACATGGAGAGTCTGCTCAAGTCCATCCCGGGGACGGTTGTATTTCAAGACGACATACTTATCACGGGCAGGGACACCGACTCCCATCTCCGTAATTTGGAGGAAGTACTAAAGCGGTTGGATCGGGTAGGCCTACAAGTCAAGAAATCCAAGTGCCTGTTTCTCACACCTGAGGTTGAATTTTTGGGCAGAAGGATTGCCGCTGATGGAATCCGCCCAACAGAGTCCAAAACAGAAGCAATTCGCCTGGCACCCAGGCCCCGGAATGTCTCAGAACTGCGCGCCTTTCTCGGGCTACTCAATTACTTTAGGAACTTTATGCAGAACTTAAGCACGCTGCTGGAGCCTCTCCATGTGTTACTCAGAAAGGGATGCTCTTGGTTTTGGGGGGACACCCAGGAACGTGCCTTCAATAAGGCACGCAACCTTCTGCGTTCCAACAGTGTTTTGACTTTCTTTGACCCAGGTAAAAAGCAAGTTCTCACATGCGATGCGTCAGCGTATGGGGTCGGGTGCGTTTTGCAACATGTCAATAGTGCGGGCAAATTACAACCCACAGCTGATGCCTCCAGGTCACTTTCGCGGGCGGAGCGCGGGTACGGAATGGTAGAGAAGGAGGCGCTCGCGTGCGTGTACGGTGTCAAAAAGATGCACCAATAACTTTTCGGGGCCAAGTTCACGTTAGAAACCGACCACAAGCCCCTCACGTCCCTCCTATCTGAGAGCAAGGCAATAAACGCAAAACGCCTCGGTGCTAATTCAACGGTGGGCACTCATGCTGGCGTCCTACGACTATACCATAAGGCACAGACCAGGCACAGACAACTGTGCCAACGCGCTCAGCAGGCTACCCCTGGCGACCACGGAAGGGTCTGACGAACAGGACTGTGAGATAGTCATGGCAATCAATGCCTTTGAGTCCACAGGTTCGCCCATGACGGCTCGCCAAATCAGAGCCTGGACGGCCAGCGACCCCACGTTATACTTAGTAAAAAGATGTGTCCTAACTGGTGACTGGGCAGAGGCTCGTGATGCCTGCCCAGAGGAATTAAAACCCTTTCACAGGCGCATGCATGAGCTATCACTACAAGCAGACTGCCTGATGTGGGGCAGCCGAGTAGTCATGCCTCTGCGAGGCAGAGAGGCATTTGTCTGGGAGCTCCACCGCGAGCACCCGGGGATCGTTCTCATGAAGGCCATAGCCAGGTCCCACGTCTGGTGGCCTGGTATTGACGTGGACCTGGAGCTCTGCGTCCGAAGGTGCACCATTTGTGCCCAACTCAGCAATGCCCCCAGGGAGGCTCCACTTAGCCCCTGGCCCTGGCCTACCAAACCGTGGTCGCGGGTGCACGTAGACTATGCGGGCCCATTCATGAGCAAAATGTTCCTCGTAGTTGTCGATGCATTTTCAAAGTAGATCAAATGCACCATTTTAAACTCGAGCACAACCTCCACCACTGTGGAGAGCCTCGCAACCATGTTTGCAACGCACGGAATCCCTGACATATTGGTCAGTGACAATGGTCCGTGCTTCACCAGTGCAGAATTCCAAGACTTTATAATTGACCACGGCATAAATCACGTCAAGATGGCACCGTCCAAGCCAGCCTCCAACGGCCAGGCGGAGAGAGCAGTGCAAATCATTAAACAAGGTTTGCTTAAAATCCAAGGTCCCACGCTGCAGGGTTGCCTGTCGCAATTGCTGCTGGCATACAGATCTCGTCTGCACTCATTGACTAGGATCCCCCCCACGCAACTGTTGATGAACAGGACTTTAAAAACAAGGCTCTCATTAATCCTCCCAGACATGCACGAAATCGTTGAGGCAAAGCGCCGTAAGCTGACTGAGTACCATGACAGAAATTCGAGGGGGAGATGGAATGAGATAGGGGACAAAGTGTTTGTACTAAACTATGGCAGGGGTCCCAAATGGCTTGCAGGGACAGTAACGGGCAAGGAAGGAAACAGGCTACTGGTAGTACAAATAGACAATGGCAAAACCTGCTGGAGGCATGTCGACCAAGTCAAAAGCAGATTTACCAACAACACTGCGGAACCAGAGGCAGACTACAATGTGGAACTCGCACCACACCTGGTGGACAGACAGAGGAAACAACCTGAGGAAAGGGCAATCCCAACAGACAGCCCAGGTGAGTCAACAACAATCACACCAATCGAAACAGACAGCCCAGGCGAGATACCAGCAAACACACCCAAAGAAAAACAGACACCAAGGCAAACACCTGAACCACAACTCAGACACTCCACGCGAGAGCGTGGACCTACTGAGAGACTGAACCTATAAAGACAATAAGACCTTGGGGGAGGGTGATGTCATGTATCTTACATTATTATATATAACTGTATCCTAACATGCTATACATGACTGTAATAAGATATGACCTGTAACCACCAGCATACCTTACCACCAGGGATGCACTTGTAAGAGACAGGTATATAAGGGCAGGTCTCAGGCAAGTGCAGCATTCCAGAGCTGTGAAATAAAGGTGCAGGTCCAGAGTGACCTTGACTTCACTACATGCCTCGTGTGAATCTGTACTGAGGGGACAGGACTTTACAGTAAATACCCTGGAAACCGATCCCTGCGTAGATCCATAGCCATTGATAACAACTTTTTGCCAACGAGCATTCCGCCAATTCTGTCTTTTTCACAATTAGAGCTGCACGAACATCTTTCAAGTCCAAGGAAATAGTCCCTGACTCCAACGAGCAGTTAAAGAAACAGACAAGAGGCTCACAAAGTTCATGTTCCATCTCTTTTCGGACCCTCATACAACAAACATAATCTGTATCTTTTGAGAATACGAATATACAAAGCACTAAAAGTTGCAATGCAGGTTAACAAGGCCATAACAAAAGCAAATCAAGCACTAGGGTTTATTTCTAGAGGAACAGAATTGAAAAGTAGAGACATTATGCTAAACTTGTATTCAACCTTGGTTGGACCAAACTTGGAGTACTGGGTACAGTTCTGGTTGGCATATTATAAAAACAACATAGAGGCACTGGAGAGGGAACAAAAATAATTTACAAGGGTGATGCAAGAACTATGAGGTTGTACCTATTAGGAAAGGATGGACTGGCTGGGTCTCTTTTCTCTTGAAAAGAGAAGGCTGAGGGGTGACCTAATAGAGGTCTTTAAAATTATGAAAGGTTTTGAGAGAGTGGATACAGAGCGAGTGTTCCCACTTGTGGGGAAGAGCAAAACGAGAGGCCAACAATATAAGATAGTCACCAAGAAATCCAATAGGAAATTCAAAAGAAGCTTCTTTATCCAGAAAGTCGTGAGAATGTGGAACTCGCTACCACAGGGAGTGGTTGAAATGAATAGAATAGATGCATTTAAGAGGAAGTGAGATAAGCATATGAGGGAGAAAGGAATAGAGGCTTATGCTGATAATGGGCCCAACATTACCCAACCCCTTTTTTCGATGCACTGACCTGAAGCGCGCCGACTTTGCGCGCTGGAAAGGGCACCAGAAAAAAGGGGCCCCATCCTGGCTGCTTTTCGGAGTCCCTGGAGTCCTGGCGTGGTGTGGAGGCTGAAGGAGGGGACGGAGCAACAGGCCAGCATAGAAAGCACTGCCGGCACCTGCGCGCATGCTCAGTGAGAGCTGTGCACATGCTCCTGCCCTCCCAGCGCGTCCTGTGGGCTGTGAGAAGGACCCGATGCTCAGAGTCCCTATCCCAGGCCAAAGGGATGAATGATCTCGCTGCACCCTATCCCCAGCCAAGTGGATTCTCGCACCGGCCGGCCAGCCAGCTCGCTGAGTTCCCGGGCAGGTAAGGACTTTGCTTTTATTTTTTATTTAATGGCTGTGCTTGTGTGGCTGTGCTTTAAACTGTTGATTGGAAGGGGAGAAGGAGAATTTTTTTTTGGGGGGGAGGAGGAGGAGAGTTTTGGGGGTTGGAGGAGGAGAGTTTTGGGGGGGGAGGAGGAGAGTTTGGCAGGGGGGAGGAGGAGAGTTTGGCAGGGGGGAGGAGGAAAGTTTTGGCAGGGGGAGGAGGAGAGTTTGACAGGGGGGGAGGAGGAGAGTTTTGTGGGGGAGGAGGAGAGTTTCAGGGGATGTGGGGAGAGATGAGACTTCCACACCCAGCAGCTGTGACTTCTCTGGTATATGTCTTCCCTCCCCTATCCCAGGCCGAATGGTCTCACGCACAGGCCGGCCCGCTGCCTTTCCCGGGCAGACTTTAAAGATAAGATATGATTTACTACTTTTTTTATTGTATTTTAATGGTTTGAGCTTTTCCTTAATGTTTGCTGCTTGGTTCTTGAGGTCCTCTCCAGTTCCCTTCCCTCCCCTATCCGTGCCCTAATGTCTGCTGAATGTGCGCTGCTTTTTCCTAACTGCCCGCAATGTTTTTCAGAGCTGGCCACATAAGCTGGCCTAAGTGGATTTGGAGTACGTTTTTGCTGGCCAAAGTGGCATAATGGGCCAAAACTGTTGTAAGTGTCTGGGAACGCCCCCTTTTGAAAAAAAAAACTGACCTAAAAAAAATCGTAGCTAACTGACTTACTCTGGAACAAATTTTTTGGGGAAAATGGCATTTTCTAACTTACGCCCGAAAAAACAACTTACTCCAAAAAAATTCATGGCCAATGTTGGGCCCAGTGTTAGGAGAGGAAGGATGCGAGGAGGCTCAAGTGGAGCTTAAACACCAGCATGAACTGGTTGGACCAAATGGCCTGTTTCGATGTCATATATTCTATGTAATTGTATGTATACTGCACAACTGCACCAAGCAAGAGTTTTCGCCTCGCAAATATTCTTTCAAATAATTATCTTGTTGTTTCACAGGCTTGAATGCATTAATGCTCTGCAGGACTTTTGGGATTATGTAATGGTTTTCTCGAACAAGGAATTGATATCAAAACCATGGTCACCCAGAACTCAGCTATGAAGTACATTATTTGTCTCAAATAATCCACGTAGAGATGATTATCTCAAAATAGATATCATGCATTGACCTGAAGACATATGATGAGATAATTTGCTTTCCAAACAACTTGAAAACAAAATGGTAACCACTGTGATCAGTATGGTAATTTGCTGTAAGGATTATGCTTTCGCATGCCTCAGTGAAGATGTAGACTATGACTTGTATTCTGTTCCTAACACAGATGAGACTGTACACAGGGAGGTTAAAGTAACAGTGACCTCAGTCTTTATTAAGACACTCCAGAGTGAGGAACAGGTCTTAGGGGCCGGCTTATATACAGTGCTCCCAAGGGATGCTGGGATCCATTGGGACTTCAGGGGATGCGCTCGCTGGTGGCGGAACATGGGAGTGCATGCTTTACAGATACACAACATCACTCCCCGCCAAAGTCAAAGTGAAAACTATTTACAAGGTGAGGCGGTCGGAAGCCTTTCTTTCCCTGGTGGACCGCCTTGGTACAAATGTCTGTTCTGGTGTGTTGGCTGTGCCCTCGCTGGGCTGGCGTGTTGTTGGCCCTGCAGGGCTGCTGGGTGAGCCTGGCCTTGCTGGGCTGTTGGGTGTGATGGGTTCGATTTCCTGGTCCAGGGTGGTGTCGTTGATCCTTTGGGTGTGTGTTGTGGGCTCGAAAAAGGTGGTGTCTGCTGTGGGTTGTTCAGAGCAGTCTGTGAACCGCAGCCTTGTTTGGTCCAGGTGCTTTCTGCAAATTTGTCCATTGTCTAGTTTGACGACAAACTCCCTGCTCCCTTCTTTAGCTATCACCGTGCCCGCGATCCACTTGGGACCATGTCCAAAGTTTAGCACATACACAGGGTCATTCAGATCAATTTCCCGTGACACAGTGGCGTGATCATCGTTTACATTTTGTTGTTGCCGCCTGCTCTCTACCTGATCATGCAGGTTGGGACAAACCAGCGAGAGTCTGGTTTTAAGTGTCCTTTTCATGAGTAGCTCAGCCGGGGGCACCCCAGTGAGCGAGTGGGGTCTCGTGCGGTAGCTGAGCAGTACTCGGGACAGGCGGGTTTGGAGTGAGCCTTCTGTGACTCGGTTGAGGCTCTGTTTGATTGTTTGTACTGCCCGCTCTGCCTGCCCATTGGAGGCTGGTTTAAACGGGGCCGAGGTGATATGTTTGATCCCATTGCGGGTCATGAATTCTTTAAATTCGGCACTAGTGAAACATGGCCCGTTGTCACTGACTAGTATGTCAGGCAGGCCATGGGTGGCAAACATGGCCCTCAGGCTTTCAATGGTGGTGGTGGCGGTGCTTCCCAGCATTATTTCACATTCAATCCATTTTGAAAAAACATCCACCACCACCAGGAACATTTTACTGAGAAACGGGCCCGCATAGTCGACATGGATCTTCGACCATGGTCTGGAGGGCCAGGACCACAAACTTAGTGGTGCCTCTCTGGGCGCGTTGCTCAACTGAGCACACATGCTGCATTGGGGTACACAGGACTCTAAGTCAGACTCGATACCAGGCCACCACATGTGGGATCCAGCTATCGCTTTCATCATTACTATACCCGGGTGTGTGCTGTGGAGATCCGAGATGAACGTCTCCCTGCCCTTTTTGGGTAGCACTGCATGGTTACCCACAACAGGTCGTCTGCCTGAATGGTCAGCTCATCCTTTCACTGATGGAACGGCTTGATTAGCTCTTGCATTTCAACAGAGATGCTGGCCCAGCTCCCAAGCAGTACACAGTTTTTTACTAGGGACAGCAGAGGATCTTGGCTGGTCCAAGTCCTAATCTGGCAGGCCATGACAGGTGATTTATCATTCTCAAACGCTTCCATGACCATCAACAAGTCTGCGGGCTGCGTCACTATCAATGTTTGCAGGCTGCACCATTTCCACCCCCGTGGTGGGCAATGGTAGCCGACTGAGAGCATCCGCACAGTTCTCGGTGCCTGGCCTGTGGCGGATGGTAGTTATATGCTGAAAGCGCGAGTGCCCACCTTTGTATGTGGGCTGAGGCATTAGTATTTATCCCCTTGTTTTCAGCGAACAGGGATATGAGGGGCTTGTGATCCGTTTACAGTTCAAATTTGGGCCAAACAGGTACTGATGCATTTTCTTTACCCCGAACACACACGCTAATGGCTCTTTGTCAATCATGCTGTAGGTCCTCTCGGCCTTAGACAAGCTTCTGGAGGCATAGGCAACAGGTTGCAAATTCCCCGCAACATTAGCTTGTTGTAATACACACCCGACTCCGTATGACGACGCATCACATGCTAGCACAAGTCTTTTACATGGGTTATACAATACAAGCAGCTTGTTGGAGAATAAAATGTTTCTGGCTTTCTCAAAAGCAATTACTTGTTTTTTTTCCCCATACCCAGTTCTCACCTTTATGCAATAACACATGTATGGGCTCTAAAGAGTGCTTAACCCCGGTAGGAAGTTACCAAAATAGTTGAGGAGTCCCAGGAACGACCGCAGCTCCATGACGTTCTGTGGCCTGGGCGCGTTCCTGATAGCCTCTCTCTTGGCATCTGTGGGCCGAATGCCGTCCGCCGCGATCTTTCTCCCCAAAAACTCCACTTCTGTTGCCATGAAGATGTATTTCGACTTCTTCAGCCACAGCCCTATGCGATCCAGTGGCTGGAGGTCCTCCTCCAGGTTTTGTAGGTGCTCGACAGTGTCCCGATCCGTGACCAATATGTCGTCCTGAAAAACCACCGTGAATGGTACCGACTTGAGTATGCTCTCCATGTTTCTCTGGAAGATCGCTGCAGCTGACCTAATTCCAAACGGGCATCTGTTGTAGATGAACAGTCCCTTGTGCATGTTAATGCAGGTGAGGCCCTTCGAAGACTCCTCCAGCTCCTGCGTCATGTAGGCCGAAGTCAGGTCGAGCTTGGTGAATGTCTTGCCTCCTGCCAGCGTCGCAAATAGGTCGTCTGCTTTAGGTAGCGGGTATTGGTCCTGTAACGATTTATAGTTACTTTATAATTATAGCAAATCCTGACTGTGCCATCACTTTTGAGTACTGGAACAATCAGGCTGGCCCACTTGCTGAATTCTACTGGGGAGATGATGCCCTCGTGTTGCAGCCTGTCCAGCTCAATTTCCACTCTGTCCCTCATCATGTGAGGTACTGCTCGTGCCTTGTGGTGAATGGGTCGTGCCTCTGGGACCGAGTGGATCCGCACCTTCGCCCCGGAAAAGTTTCCAATGCCTGGCTCAAAAAGGGAAGGAAATTTGTTGAGAACCTGGGGATGTGAGGCCTCATCAACATGTGATAGCGCTCGAATGTCATCCCAGTTCCAGCGGATTATGCCCAGCCCAGCTCCTTCCAAACAGGTTGGGGCCATCACCTGGGACAATCCAAAGTGGCAGTTCGTGCACCGTGCCCTCGTAGGTGACCTTGACCATGGCGCTGTCCAGGACAGTGATAAGCTCTTTGGTGTACGTTCTCAGTTTCGTGTGGATGGGGCTCAGGGCTGGTCTGAGTCCCTTGTTGCACCACAGTCTCTCAAACATCTTTTTACTCATGATGGATTGGCTAGCGCCAGTGTCCAGTTCCATGGCTACGGGTAAGCCATTCAATTTTACATTTAGCATTCTAGGTGGACATTTCATCGAAAATGTGTGCACCCCGTGTACTTCATCATCTGCCTTCTCTCTCTGAGGCTCTAAATTGCTTTGATCCACCATGGACCGATCTTCCTCTGCCACGTGGTGGTTAGCAGGTTTTGCAGAGCTTGCAGCTCGTCTGCAAGCTCGTTGGAGGTGCCCCATTGTTCCTCAGCTCTTGCAAACATACCCTTTGAAGCGGCATGAATAGGCTGAATGGAAGCCTCCACAATGCCAACAAGGTGTGAATTGCCTTGCATTCATCCTTTGTTGGGGACTCTGAGTCATCTGGGTCACCTGAGGCCTGCTGGCAGTTGCAGACTTATGGTTTCTGCCCTGTACATTTCTGCTCGCAAACATAGTTGCAGTTAATTTATGAACATTGTTAGCACTTGTGTGCTGAGAGATTTGTTTGGTGTTATCACTGGTGACATAAACGCCTATGCTATCGCAATGGCCTTGCTGAGGGTCGGTATCTCTACAGTCAAAAGTTTTCGTAGGATGGTCTCGTGGCAAAATCTCACAAATATGACCAATTAAAATGTTTTTTGACGGTGTTGGTTGAAGTATAAATGTTGGGCAGAGTGGAAATCCATCACCCTGCTCTTCTTTAATTTGTGTCATGTGATCTTTTAAATTTACCTGAATAGTCACGCAGGGCCTCAGTTTAACATCTCCTCTAAATGATGTAACCTCTGACAATGCCGCACATCCTCAGCACTGCACCTAACTAGAGGCCATCAATATAAAATAGTCACCAAGAAATCCAATAGGGGATTCAGAAGAAACTTCTTTACACAAATAGTGGTGAGAATGTGGAACTTGCTACAACAGGGAATGGTTGAAGCGAATAGTATAGATGCATTTAAGGGAAGGCTAGACAAGCATATGAGGGAGAAGGGAATCGAGGGTTATGCTGATAGATTTAGATGAAGAAAGATGGGAGGAGGCTCGAGTGGAGAATAAATGCTGGCATGTACTGGTTGGCCAAATTGTCTGTTTCTGTGTTGTACTTCCTATGTAATCCTCAGTGTCAATCTAGATTATGCAGTCAAGTCCTGAACTGTGGCTTGAACCTATGGGCTGGATATTAACAGGGATGGGTTGCGTAGGCAGGGGAGAGGGGGAGTAATTGGGGGAGTTTTGGACACGGTTCCCGCATGCTGTGGAATTTTAACTTCACAGTGTGCGTTTTTTGTACTTGACGGATTCCCCGCCCAGAAGTCAGCGTGATCGACAGGCTTGGCTTCCAGTCGCATGGGAAGGACTCTGGAGCAGGCGGCAGGAGCAGGCGGGTCTGATCCCCTATCCCGGGATGGTGGATCCGATACAGGTTGGGGGTCCAATCCCCGACCCTGGAATGGGAGGTCCAAGCCCTGACCCCAGGGATCTTTGTTTGGTTTTGTCTGATGCAGGGAGCTTGGAGGCTGGGGGGAACAGAAAGTACTCCTGCTTCTCCTGGCACAAAAGCAGTGCTGTAAACGCATTTACCTTCTCCCTGAAGTTCTCCTCGCCTCCCTTCAGCTGCTGGGCTTCCCGAGGCCTGCAAAGCAGGTTAACTCAGAGGCTGTCAGCCTCGTTAAAATATTTAAATGGCCAACCCACCTCCTGGGAGCCCGCTCCTTGTTCCTCCTTGGTTAAACCCAGAAGTGGGTAGGTTGGGGTTGGGTTTCACATTATTTAAATTTTAACATCGGAACTGATCCCAACCCACCCTATTTTTGCCCTGATAAGCTCTTCTGGGCAGACGGCCAGCTTGCAGTGCCCTGTCAGGGTTTTTGGGGACGGTTTCGGAAGAGGCGAGCCGGTGTGCAACACCCCTGGTTGCAACACCAGCTCGATATTTGGCTCCCGCCCGATCCGTAACGCTCTGTCCAGCGCCGTGCTGGGAATGCCTGTGAAACTGGGCGGTCTGACCTGTGAGGTAAGTAATCCTGGTAGTGAGGTAAGTAATGTCGACCTCAGGTAAGTGTGATTGTTTTTTCTTTTATTATTTATGTGATTTATGTTGTGGCGGCATGAGTTATTTATTGGGAATGTTTTTGGTGTTTTTTTTTCATTTTATTTTCTCCCCAAGCCTCTCTTATAGCGCTCCGACGCTGGCTATTGAACTCGGGACCCTAATGGACAACTCCAACAGCGACAGGCCGGAGCGCCGCACTGCCATAGTTGCCCGGGAGCTTAGACTCTTTGACATCGACATCGCTGCCCTTAGCGAGACCCAGCGGGCAGGGGAAGGCCAGCTTAAAGAACATGATGGAGGTTATACTTTTTTCTGGAAAGGAAAACCAGAGGAAGAACGCCGCCTCCATGGAGTCGGCTTCACTGTCAAAAATGAACTGGTCAGCCACCTCAAAGACTCCCCCTGCAGGATTAACGAACGCCTGATGACCCTTCTGTAGTGTATGGAGAAAGAGTCAGACTGAACACTGTGAGCTCAAAGTGAAGTGTGACCTTAGTCTTTTATTGCAGGTCTCTAGAATGCCTCTCCAACATGTGACACCTCCTTAAGTACCTGTGCTCTCAAGGGATTATAGGATCCCTTGGGACTCCAGGGGATAAGCCCTCTGGTGGCTGTACAGAGTAAATACAAGTCCACATAGATAACACCTTCGCCTTACCCTATCCCGGAACCAATGCGCCACAGTCATCAATGCATACACCCCAACACTCGATGCAATGGACGAGACTAATGAGGGTTTCTATTCCAACCTCGAGACATCCCTGTCCTGCGTCCCCAAGGACGACAAATTGATCCTCCTAGGAGACTTTAATTCTAGGATTGGCAAAGTCACAGCCCTCTGGGGAGGCGTAATTGGCAGAGAGGGGGTAGGGAAATCCAACTCCAATGGCACCCTACTCCTGACAAGAGTACGGGTGAACATGAACTCCTCATCACCAACACCCTGTTCTGCCAGAAGGACAAATACAAGAGATCGTGGCAACACCCTCGCTCCAAACACTAGCACCTGCTGGACTATATCATCGTCCAAGCCAAGGATCGCAAGGATGTGTGCATCACCCACGCCATGACGGGAGCTGATGACTGCTGGATGGACCATCGCCTAATCTGATCCATCATCAATATTAACATAGTCCCAAAGCAGAGGGGACAGCAGAAGCAGTGCCGCAAAAAAATTAATGCCGGGGCACTTAAAGACCCAGCTAAGAGAGCCCTATACAGCCAGCGCCTCACAGCCAATCTGGTGTGCCTTGATGACCCTGAGATGCTCAATGCCCACAGCGTTTAGTCTCCAGGCCTCCATAACCAGTGCCTGTGAAAAGGCACTTGGTTACTCAACCAGAAAACACGAGGAGTGGTTTGATGAAAATGATCAGGAGATCCAAGAACTAATAGACCGTAAGCGCAGAGCATTTTTGAGCCTCAAGCAACAAATTCGGGAGCTACAAAGCAACATTACAGACGGCTCAAGGCTGAAGTCCAACAAAAAACCCGGGACCTAAAGAACAGGTGGTGGATGGAGAAAGCACAGGAGATACAACAACTAGCCAACAGCCACGACATACGATGATTCTTCACTGCAGTCAAGGCCACCTACGGTCCAAACTCCCAAGTCCCCACCTCACTCCTGGCAAAGAATGGGGAAACACTCATCAAGGACATCGAGGCTGTCAGGTCCCGCTGATCTCCTCAATCAAGACTCTGCCTTTGACTCGAGTGTTCTCAACTCCATCCTGCAGCATGCAACCCGCCACCACCTCAGTGAAACTCCAATGCTGCAAGAAGTAGGCAAAGCCATAAAACAGCTCAAAAACAAGGCTACAGGTGCAGATGGAATTCCTGCTGAGGCGCTAAAATATGGCGGAGAGGCGCTGTTGGCGCAGATACATGACCTCATCTCTCTCATTTGGAGGGAGGAGAGCATGCCGGGGGATCTCAGAGATGCAGTGATCGTGTCCATTTTTAAAAAGGGGAACAAATCCAACTGCGGCAACTACAGGGGAATCTCCCTGCTATCAACCACTGGGAAGGTTGTCGCTAGAGTCCTCCTCAACCGTCTTCTCCCTGTGGCCGAGGAGTTCCTCCCGGAGTCACAGTGCAGATTTCATCCCCTATGGGGAACAACGGACATGATCTTTGCTGCATGACAACTACAGGAAAAATGCAGGGAGCAGCGCCAGCCCTTATACATGGCCTTTTTCGACCTTAAAAAGGCCTTTGACACTGTCGACCGTGAGGGCTTATGGTGCGCCCTCCTCCATTTTGGGTACCCCCAAAAGTTTGTCAACGTCCTTCACCTGCTCCACGATGACATGCAGGCTGTGATCCTTACCAGTGGATTCGTTGCAGACCCATTCCACATCCGAACCGGGGTCAAACAGGGCTGCGTCATCGCTCTAACACTCTTTTCAATCTTCCTCGCTGCTATGCTCCACCTCACTGTCAATTAGCTCCCCGCCGAAGTGGAAATAAACTACAGAACCAGTGGGAAGCTGTTTAACCTACGCCACCTCCAGGCCAGGTCCAAGACCACCCAAGTCTCTGTCGTTGAACTGCAGTGCGCGGATGATGCCTGCGTCTGCGCACATTCGGACACTGAACTCCAGGACACAGTCAACGTATTCACCGAGGCATATGAAAGCATGGGCCTTAACATCCGTAAGACAAATGTCCTTCATCAACCTGTCCTCGCTGCACAGCATTGCCCCCCAGTGATCAAGATTCACGACGCGGCTCTCGACAACGTGGACCACTTCCGATACCTGGGGAGCTTCTTGTCAGACATTGATGCGGAGATTCAACATCGTCTCCAGTGCGCCAGTGCAGCCTTCAGCTGCCTGAGGAAAAGAGTGTTCGAAGACTAAGCCCTCAAACCTACCACCAAGCTCATGGTCTGCAAGGCTGCAGTAATTCCCGCCCTCCTGTATGGGTCTGAGACATGGATGACTTGCAGAAGACACATCAAGTCTCTGGAGATATATCATCAACGATATCTCCGCAAGATCCTGCAAATCCCCTGGAAGAACAGAAGCACCAACATCAGTGTCCTCGCCCAGGCTAACATCTCCAGCATTGAAGCACTGACCACGCTAGATCAGCTTCGTTAGGCAGGCCACTTAGCTTGCATGCCAGACACGGGACTCCCTAAACAACTGCTATATGCAGAGCTCTTTCATGGCAAATGAGCCAAAGGTGGGCAGCGGAAACGGTACAAGGACACTCTCAGAGCCTCCCTGGCGATGTGCGACATCACCACTGACACCTGGGAGACCCTGGCCGAAGACTGCCCGAGGTGGAGAAAGTGCATCCGGGAGGGCATTGAGCTCTTCGAATCTCAATGCTGCGAGTGTGAAGAGATCAGGCGCAGGCAGCGGAAGGAGCATGTGGTAAATTAGTGCCAACCCACCACTTCCCCCAATGAATATCTGTCCCACCTGTGACAGGGTCTGTGGCTCTCATGTTGAACTATTCAGCCACCAAAGAATTCACTTTAGGAGTGGAAGCAAGTCTTCCTCGATTTCGAGGGATTGCCTATGATGATGATTTATTGGGAATGTTTTTGGTGTTTTTTTTTCATTTTTTTTTTATCCCCAGGCCTCTTTTAGAGTGCTCCGAGGCTGGCTATTGAACTTGGGATTTTTGCATGCATCAGAGAGGTGTGTAATGCCTCCCTGAGCGCTCCTCCCCACACTCAGGGCCCAGCTACCAATTTTTTCTGACAGAGCACAAACTTTTCCCGGGCGCAAACTTACTGCCCTGCCAACATGACCGCCCCGAAATGAGCAAAGCTGGAAAAAAAGCCCAATTACTGTTAAAATAACCATATCAATATAAGTCGTAAAATTACCACAGGAAAGATTATTCTGGTCATTTGGCATATAATAATGGCATGCGTGCAGAGTTTTCCCCACTCAGTGGGAGTAGCACGATGAGTTATAATGACTACTTTTTTTCTAAAATAAGGACTATTGTTCTGGTGTCTGGTTTCATTTATCATTAAGGAAACCTGTTAAGAAACATTCTGAACATCTGTTCTTCAGAGATTCCTGGGAAAAACCGCCCTGACTGCGAAAGATAAGTATAAATGCAGCACGAGTGACTTCTTACACTCTAAAATTAACACGAAGTGTATTGCTTGTCAGTAGAAATGGAATACAGTATCATACAGTTCTATTTACACTGGAGCAACTCCTGTATAGGTTGGTATCACTGAGATTAGAATTTCAGCTGCCCTGGTTACACTGTGTTCCGAGAGAATGAAGAGAGTACTATCTGGGGTGCAAACAAATATCCTACAATAAAATTTGCACCATGGTGATTAGGGATAATAGAATAGCAGACGGTTTAAACAGGCTGCAAAATGATTATTGAACCCATAGCTCCTGGGGGTATAACACACCAGAATAAAATGTTGAATGTATTTACATGGACGAAGGAAATATTATATCTAATAACAAAACCTCTAGTATGAATGAGTTCTATGTATATCCATTCTTTTCCTCCAAGGCACAGAATATATTTGTTATGCAGTTTATAAATTCAAGACAACAGTAGTTTAAAGGTTACATTTTAAATTGAATGCTTCAAAGGCCGCTGAACTGAAAAGGCAAATTGACATCTCAGTTCTAAATTAAAGTAGAATTTTATATAAAGTATGAAGATTTTAGACAACTCAATTATAAATAACAATTTGCTAAACATAACTGTGGTCCATGTATTGGTGAAGTAAATGAATCTTGTAAAAGAAAGAGCCTTAATGAAAAACATGTGCACAAAAAGACCCTGCATACTCTGTCATATGTCTCATAAGTTCAATTATTAACGCACCACAGCCACTTTCATTTAGTCAGTCATTATAATGAGACTGGCCGCAAGATCTCATCCTTACTTTCTCTTTACCAGCTGCCACAGCGCTGCCACACTGCTCATCATGTACACAGTGTCACTACCTCAGTCTTGGTCTTCTACATGGTCGTTTCCAATCCTATTGCCTTCCCAGAATTCTGGTGCGGCACACATTCCCTGCCTTTTGTATGCATCCTGCCTAAATACATTCTGTTCCTACACACAGGTCATTGTTTCTTTTAATTATTTTAGACCATAAAGGCAATAACATTTTATAACTAGGAAAAAAAAACATTACAGCAAAAAAGACAAGCCTTTTCCATGTAGCAATCCCACCCACCAGCCTTCTCAACAAATCACTCTTGCCTTTTCTTTAGGTCACTCAATACCTTAGACATTCACATTTCCTTTGTTTCTTTAATGTTTTACTTTGTTTAATAATTGTTTTCCCATGATTTGATTGACATGAACAGTTATAAACAAAAACACAAGCCTGAAATTCCAACTGTCTGTTCTCTCCACAGAAGCTGACTGACTTGCTATATGTTTCTAGCTCCGTCAGTTAATGTATTTTTTTAAATTATTTTTGTTTATATGTTATCTCAATTACACAGTTATACTATTATTTGATTTGATGCATAGTTGTACTTCTTTTGGCTTGCTTCCTATCTTGATCTGTTTAGTCTTTTCTCAATGACATAGCGCAAAAATAAAGTCTGAAATTCAACTGGTCAGTTCTGCATGGATTGGATTCCTTGAGAGCCAGTTTTTGGTTTCTGGACACTTTGGCGCCTCAGTGGCATATCTCTTGGCAGTTGTAGTCTTCCTGAGAGCCAGCAATTTGTGCAACTGGGGGTCTCTGAATGTCGGGAGTCAGTTAGTTGATTTTAAAATGAATTGGAGGCCCTGCTGGATCCCAAATCACTGGGTGGGGGTGGGAGGGTTAGAGTTTCTGCTGAGAAACACAGCAGCCAATTTGCACACAGCAACTCCCACAAACAGCAAGGTGATAATGACCAGATAAACTGTTTTTGTTATGTTGATTGAGGGATAAATATTGGCCAGGACACGGGGGATAACTCCTCTGCTTTTCTTCGAAATAGTGCCATGAGATCTTTTACGTCCACCTGAGAGGGCAGACGCGTCTCGGTTTAACGTCTCATCCAAAAGACGCACCTCGGACAGTGCAGCACTCCCTCAGCACTACATTTTCAGCCTAGATTATTGTGCTCAAGTCCCTGGAGTGGGAAAGAAAACTAAATTCTATGAAGCTGCCCGAGTATGCTGGTTTATCGAAGATGTTACATTTGTGATTATGCAAATTCGTTTTATCAGAAACTTGAGCAGTAACCTAACCAGCGCAATTTCGAGTGAATGTTGACGCAATTTCCCGATTGCCCCTTAACCGGAAACTCTACCCCAGGGAGTCTTATGGCTGATTTACTTATGTGTTGGAGGCATCAGGGGGCGTGCAAAGATCAGGAGGCAGCTGGACAATCTCTGGACCGGTTGCACATGCACGGCAGGACAGGGAATCTCTGAATATCAGAAATCAGCTGGTCACTTTTCCACCAGCAGGGGAATCCACTGGCTGGGACTGTGAAGCATAGGGTGGAGGCTTTACGTGGAGTCTGTGATGTCAGGAGGACTGTGACGAGTGTGCTGTACAGTTTGTGGCGGTGTTCTTGCTGTACCACACCTCAGCTGGGATGCCAAACGGAGTTGCCGATTTTTTTTAAGAGGATGAAAGTTCTGATTTTTTTTACGAATCTAGTACTTTATATACCGAACTAAATTGATTTTGAATGCGAGTAAATAGGTTACTGCAACAAAGTTTAACAATTACATGATTGAATCTATTTTTGGATACAGAGGAAAACTTGCCAAGCGGCTCTCCAAACTTGAAGATACTATATATGATATGAATATACTATAGTCGGAATTTCATTGAAGGCAGTTCCCGTACTTGCATTGTTTTATATCCGGTAAAGATGGTGTTGGGTGTTTAGGTCATAAACAACTACAACACTTACAACACTGACATTTAATTTTCTTTTATTCACAAGTAATAAAACATCTCAATCCTAAACACTGGGACTGACCTTAATTTAATTACATTCTGGACTATACCCTAAATTCATGCTGCATTTTCTGACATCCAGTTTGCCGTTATGTTCTGTGATCTGTTTTGGAAGATTCCCTGACCTCTACATTTCTTCGACTGTTATTTTCTCATCACCCTGTTTATTCCTATAATTATCCTAAATGTAACTTGTTTGATTCTATAATGAAAATGAACCCGTAACCAGCGTATGTCTCCAGGAAGACCTTTGCAAGGCGCTTGAGCAATAGTGCATGTTGTGCCACATCACACAGCTCTTCAGCCCTGAGCAACTGAGCAGCAGTAGGACTAAAGTGTTACTTTAAAAAGACCGTATTTAGGAAAGGCCGTTATATAATTAATTCTGATATAGTTCTTCATTGTAAAACCAATATATGCTGTGGCTAGCTTTGATTAATCTGGATATTATTGTTTGTGTGTTGATAATAGCTTTTCTTGTCCCTCTCCTCTTTCTCGGCTCCCCCCGCCCCCCGTCTCCCCTCCCCACGTCCCCCCCACACATACACACATTTTGCCTCAATTTGCTTGTTGAGTATTGTATTTTTCTCCCAGCTTTGATTGAAATGGATCCCCACAGTAACCACCATCTGCAATATTACTCCAAATGTCTCACCTCACTTCAGTGATACCACCTGGAAATTTTAACTGAAGAAGCATAGCTAAGAATTCAGCCTTGGCTCTGTGGTCGCACTCTTGTCTGAGAACCACACACTGGTTCATGTCCCACTGCAGGAACGTGAGCGCATAATCCAGGCTGACACTTTAGTGCCATACTGAGGGAGTACTGTACTGTTAGAGGTATGTGGTCTTTTGGATGAGACGTTAAACCCAGGCCCCTTCTCGCATTTCAGGGGGAAATAAACGTTCACACGGTGCCACAAACGTCGGGGCATTCTCCTGCTGTTTTGGCCAACATCAGTCCTCCAACCGACATCTTTGAAACAGATGGTCTACTCATTTATCTCATCGTTGTTTGTCGGAGCTTGCTGTGCGCAAATTGGCTGCCCAGTTGACTTGCATTACAACAGTGACTACATTCAAAAGAACTTGATCGGCTGCCAAGCGCTTTGGGACGTCCGGAAGTCCTGAAAGGCGCTAAATAAATGCAAGTTCTTTCTTTTCCACAGCAGGACTTCCAAGGTTTCGCATTTAAATAACAGCACGATTGAAATGGTTACAAGCTAGAAATCCCTGATCTGAAACCTTTACACGTCGTGAATTATCGAACAACTTTGAGCTCATTATTTCGGCAAGTGGATGCTGCAGGGAAATTATGAATAATAAAGCTGTCAAAAGTACACAGCAAATTCTGGATAAACGAAAGTAAATCTCCTCCGCCCCCTTTCACAGTAATTGATGCTTTGGTCAGGATCAGACTCGGAGTGTCAAAGTTAGGGTTAGGGTCGAAATTACAGTCAGTCTGAGCCAGTGTTAAGGGTTTGTGTTCGGGTTGGAGTTCAATTTCACTTCAGTTTCTTGTGCCTCTATATGTTCCCACAGTTGTCCCACCTCAATTAAACTAAAAAGTGAGGAGTTGTGTACTCACAGCTTACTGTAGCCTCCAGGGAAATCCTTCGGAATATGATCGACTTTGGTGTCTTCGCAAATGATATGATCATCCGATTTACAGCTGCAAAGCTCGGGACAGTTAGCGCAGGAACTAGGATCACAAACCAGGCAAAGTAGCAAGACGAAAACCCGAGCCATTGTTTTGTGTGTTTCACATAGTTCTGAGAGAGCCAAGAAATGTCCGTCTCTTAAAAATAAAGTTAATTGTAGCATCTTCAACTGACCGTCCTGTAAAAAATATAAGACGCATCAGGGAGCTCAATGTTATTTGCATCCCGGAGGCGGGGCGGGGGGCACTTCCAAGGGGAAACAGTCAGCATCATTCACACTGTGCATCCAATCACATTCTGGGGCATTCACTTGGGTGGTCTGACACTTTCTTCTCCATTTAGCTCAGAACCCCTGGCTGGGACCCTTTGTCAAAGGCTAGTCTTACATGGTTAAGAAAACTTACCAGAGCACTTTTCGAACTTGTCTGATTCTATAAGTATTTCTTTGCTCTTGCTGCCGACCGCACGGTAACTATGTGCTTTAACAAATCCACCGAAGACCTTGCTGGGGACCATGTTGATAAAACTCGATACAGCAATTGAATAGAAAAAAGCATTTCAAGTGAGTGATGAAATTTAACGCGTATAACGAGAACAATCACTTTTGAAATATAAATGATTGCATTTTACAAATTATTTTAAAGTCTGTTTATTAAAACAAAACGTAGAACCTTTTAAGTCACTGGTGGTTGTCCAAATAGCCTGGATGCAACATTATGGAACCGTGAAAGTAAAACAGGGGAATACTTTTCTGCGAACAATACAGGGAATGCGGGATCGTGCTGAAAGGGTCAATGAGTGATCTGGGGAGAAGCACACGTGGCGATGCAAGTACGAAATTCTTTAAAAACTTCAACATAAATGGGCAGTTCGAGAAGAGGTGGAAACCATAAAAAAGATCGAAATGGGCTTGAAACTGAGGAGGAGAACAGAATAGTAATCATTCTGCTTCCACCAAGACTTCACAGACATGAGCATCATGCCATCTCCAAGAAGAGATAGCCGAGGCAGGATCAATAACTTCAACATAAATGAGATGGAAGGCTTAGATGGCTAAAAGACTTAAAAATAAATAAATCCCCAGGGCTAGGTGATATTTATGCTGGAATACTAAGAAAAATTGGGAAAGAGATGTGAGAAGGAATAACGATCGCTTTTAGGGAACAATGGGACACTGTGGAGATGGACAAGTAGAGTGGAAACAGGTGGTCATTTTCAAAAAGGGCAACAAAACTGACATGTGCAACTAGGAACATTAGTTTTATTTAAATACAGTGTAAAATAATGGAATCAGTTACCAGGAATAAACCTGAGGATTATCTGTACCATAATAGGAATAAAGAACTTGCCTTTCACATTTTTCAAGATGTCCAAAAACACTTTTGAATTACAGTCACGATTATTTTTTGTAGGCAAATGCAGTAGCTTGGCCACAACATCAACAAAATCTAATATGTCCTTACTATACAGTATAAATGCATACGAGGCCCATACTTGAGAGAAGGTCACTCTGTGACCAGTAACCTTTATTCCAGCACTGAAGTGATGAAGGTGGGTGGAGCTTCCCCTTTTATACCTGAAAGTCCAGGTTAGGAGTGTCTCCCACAAGTTCACCACTTAGTGGTCAATGTTCTCAAGGTGTACAACTTAGGTCAGTTTATACATGGGTTACAATGGCAGTTGAATACATGACATCACCTCCCCCAAAAGTCTTATTGGGATCACAGGTTAAGTCTCTCTGGTGGTTTACGTTCCCTTGTAGAGCGCCTGAGTTGGGGCTCCAGTTGTTGGGCGCTGGCCTGAGTGTCTGCTGTTTGCAGTGCCTCAGGCCTGTCCGGACTGCCCACAGTGACTGGGCTCTCCTCCGGTTGGTTCCGGTGTTCGGTCACCTGTGGAGGAATGAACTCTACATCGTGTTCATCCTCTGCTTCTTCTATGGGATTGCTGAACCTCCTTTTTGTTTGATCCACGTGTTTGCGGCAGATTTGTCCATTGGTAAGTTTAACTACCAGAATCCTATTCCCTTCTTTGGCAATCACAGTGCCTGCGAGCCATTTAGGCCCTGCAGCGTAGTTGAGGACAAAGGCAGGGTCAGTGACATAAATACATCGCACCCTCGCATTTCCATCATGGTAGTCACATTGTGACTGGCGCCTGCTCTCTACAATTTCTTTCATGGTGGGGTATATAAGGGATAACCTGGTTTTTAGAATCCTTTTCATTAGCAGCTCTGCGGGTGGGACCCCTGTGAGTGAGTGTGGTTGGGATCTATTGGCCAACAGGAGGCGTGATAAGCGGCTTTGTAGGGAAACCCTTTGGATTCTGAGCATCTCCTGTTTGATTATCTGCACTGCTCGTTCCGCCTGGCCGTTTGAGGCCGGCTTGAACGGTGCCGTTCTGATATAGTTGATACCATTTCCTGCCATGAAGTCCTGGAATTCAATGCTTATAAAGCACGGGCCATTGTCGCTGACCAAGACGTCCGGTAGACCATGGGCGGCGAACATTGCCCGTAGACTTTCTACCGTGGCAGAGGATGTGCTTGAATTTAAAATGTCACACTCGATTCATTTGGAGTAGGCGTCTACTACAACCAAAAACATTTTTCCCATGAAAGGACCTGCGTAGTCCACATGGATGCATGGCCATGGCTTGGCGGGCCAGCACCAGGGGCTAAGGGGGGCTTCCCTGGATGCATTGCACAGCTGGGCACATGTGTTGCACCTGCGAACACAAAGTTCCAGGTCTGCATCTATCTATGGCCACCAAACGTGTGGCCTGGCAATTGCCTTCATCATGACAATGCCCGGGTGCTCATTGTGGAGTTCTCTGATGAACATCTCTCTGCCCATCTGGGGCATGACTACTCGGTTTCCCCACAGTAGGCAATCGGCCTGAATCGAGAGTTCATCCTTGCACCTGTGAAATCATTTGAATTCCTCAGGGCATGCCCCGTACCTGGCTGCCCAGTCCCCATTCAGGACACATTTCTTGACTAGAGACAATAGCGGGTCTCTATTTGTCCAGACTTTGATCTGATGGGCTGTCACGGGTGAGCCTTTGCTTTCGAAAGTTTCAACAGCCATGACCATCTCAGCAGCATGCTCGGTTGCCCCCTCGCTGATGGCTAGCGGGAGCCTGCTGAGTGCATCGGTGCAGTTTTCAGTACCTGGTCTGTGCCGAATTGTATAGTCATAGGCGGCTAATGTGAGTGCCCACTTCTGTATGCGGGCCGATGCAATTGCATTTCTGGCCTTGTTGTCGGCCAAAAGGGATGTTAGGGGTTTGTGATCTGTCTCCAGCTCAAATTTCCTGCCAAACAGGTACTGGTGCACTTTTTTTACTGCATATGCACATACAAGCGCTTCCTTTTCTACCATCCCGTAGCCCCTTTCTGCCGGGGACAGACTTCTGGAGGCATAAGCTACCGGCTGTAACTGACCCTTGGCATTAACACGCTGCAACACACACCCGACCCCATAGGACGACGCGTCGCACGTTAACACAAGTTTCTTACATGGGCCATATAGCGTTAACAGATTGTTGGAGCATAACAAATTGCATGCTCTATCAAAAGCCCTTGCTTGGCTGTCCCCCGAGACCCATTCACGACCTTTGCATAGGAGCATGTGCAGCGGCTTTAACAGCGTGCTCAATTTGGGAAGAAAGTTACCAAAATAGTTCAGGAGCCCCAGGAACGAATGCAGCTCCATCGTGTTACGGGGTCTGGGTGCTCTCTGGATCGCTTCCGTTTTGGACGCAGTAGGTCTGATCCCGTCTGCTGCGACCCTCATCCCCAGGAATTCTACCTCTAGAGCTAGGAAGACGCACTTCACCTTTTTCAGTCGCAGCCCTACCCGGTCCAGTCTGCGTAGCATCTCCTCCAGGTTGTGGAGGTGTTCTTCAGTATCGCAACCCGTGATGAGGATGTCATCTTGAAAAACCACCGTCCTTGGAATCGACTTGAGGAGGCTGAGGTCAGGTCCAATTTTGAAAAAAGTTTGCCACCGGATTGCGTCTCAAAGAGGTCCTCCGCTCTCGGTAGCGGGTACTGGTCTTGGAGTGACACCCGATTGATGGTGGTCTTGTAATTGGCACATATCCTGACCGACCCATCCGCCTTGAGCACCGGCACGATCGGGCTCGCCCAGTCACTGAATTCGATTGGCGAGATGATGCCTTCCCTCAGCAGGCGGTCCAATTCGCCTTCTATCTTTTTCCACATCACGTACGGCACCGCTCTGGCCTTGTGGTGTACTGGCCTGGCGTC
The DNA here is from genome assembly GCF_044704955.1 of Pristiophorus japonicus. NCBI lineage: Eukaryota > Metazoa > Chordata > Chondrichthyes > Pristiophoridae > Pristiophorus > Pristiophorus japonicus. The sequence goes on from NC_091985.1 coordinate 83,196,647, forward strand.
CGGGTTTATGTGAATCACTACCTTGGTCCCCATGAAAGTGCCAATGCCGGGTTGAAATTATGAGTCAAAATTGTCCAGGACCTGTGAGCATGATATTTGCTCCACAGAAGAAATTACATTGACATCGCCCCTTTTCCAGTTCATGATAGCAAGCCAACCCCTCCCCAATAGTGCGGGACCGTCCCCCGGGACAATCCAGCGTGGCAACCTGTTCTCTGAATCATTGTGGGTCATGACTACCGTGGCGCTGCCTAGCACCGGAATGATCTCCTTTGTATATGTCCGTAGCTGTGCGTCAATCGGCAATAATTTTGGACTCCTGGCCTTGGACGCCCACAACTTGTTGAACTGTTTGATACTCATCAGGGACTGGCTGGCCCCCGTGTCTAGCTCCATTGATACTGGGATGCCATTGAGGAACACTTTCAACATTATCGGTGGCATCCTGGTGTATGAACTGGATATGTGCTCCACATGAACTCGCTGAACTTCAGCTTCCAGCGATTTCCCCCGGTTTCCATTTGGCCTCATAGGGCTTACATCGGGCCCACCCTCCTGGTACATCAACCTGGCTGCAGGCTTCCTGCACATACGCGCCAAGTGACTGCTGACGTTGCAATTTCTGCAGGTATATTGCTGATACCTGCAAGCTCTGGTTGTGTGTTTGCCTCCACACCTCCAACATGAGCCGTTGTTGGAAACAAAAGGTCCCTTACCAGTCGATCGTCTCTGACTGTCTCTGTAACTGTCCTTAAGCGCACCATTAACAGGTGTTGATGGCCCCATTACTGGCCGCATTGTCCCTTGCGATGAATCGCCGTTCAGCTAGCCATTGTCTCTGTTGAATTCCCCCTTTGGGTTCAACTACATGCTTGGGCATGTCCGAATGCTCCTGTCTGCCTGGAGAACTGTGTGCCGCATTAACAATGTTGACTCCCTGTCCGTTTGCTTCATTTAAACCAAGATTTTTGTCAAACATCATTCTGGTCTCTTCCTCCCCTGAGATAAATGTCTGGGCCATCAAAGACGCCATTTCCAGGATCAAGTCTTTGGTCACAATCAGTTTCCTGAAAAACCCCAGCGTGCCCGATGCCCTCAATAAAAGAATCTCGCAGCATCTCCGCTCTGCATGCATCTGGGAACTTACATAGGTTCGCCAGTCGCCGGAGGTCTGCCACGAAGTCTGGAACACTTTGCCCTTCTCGCCGCCGGTGCGTGTAAAACCGGTGTCTCGCCATGTGCATGCTCGGCGGTTTAAAGTGTTCCCCGATCAACTTACTGAGCTCTTCAAAACTTTTGTCCGCCGGCTTCTCTGGCGCTAGAAGGTCCTTCATCTGGGAGTCCGTCCTGGATCCACAAACTGTCAGGAGATGAGCCCTGCAATTTTCGGCCGAATCCTGTCCCAGTCATTCCTTAGTGACGAAACTTTGCTGTAGTCTCTCAGTAAAATCGTACCAAACATCACCAACACAGTACCTCTCATCTGTGCTGCTAGTGGCCATGCTCACGGTGGTTTAAATCCCAGTTTCTCGTCGCCAATGATATGTCCTTACTGTACAGTACAAATGCACACGAGGCCCATACTTGAGAGAAGGTCACTCTGTGGCCAGTAACCTTTATTCCAGCACTGAAGTGATGAAGGTGGGTGGAGCTTCCCCTTTTATACCTGAATGTCCAGGTTAGGAATGTCGCCCACAAGTTCACCACCTAGTGGTCAGTGTTCTCACGGAGTACGACTTCGGTCAGTTTATACATGGGTTACAATGACAGTTGAATACATGACAAAATCAATGACTGATTAATCTGTTTTAGTGATGTTGGTTGAGGGATAAATGTTAGCCAGGACACCAACGAGAACTTTCCTGCTCTTCTACAAAATAGTACCATGGGATCTTTTGCTTCCACTTGAGAGGGCAGAGATGGCATCTCTGACAGTGCAACATTCCCTCAGTACTGCCCCAATGCGTCTGCCTACATTTTGTGCTCAAGTCTCTGGAGTAGAATTTGAACCTTCTGACTCAGAGCCACAGTTGACATCTGAAAGCAGACAGACAGGGCCTCAGTTTAACATCTCATCTGAAAAACAGCATCTCTGACAATGCAGCACTCTTTCAGAAATGCACAAGACTGAGACTTGAACCTCCAACCTTTTGGTTCGGATGTGAGCATGCTAGCACAGAGCCAAGCTAATAGTAATAGCCGAGTAAACAATGGTCCATGTAGACTCAAAAGAGAAAGGTCTTGCCGAATCAACCTCTTTGACTTTTTTGAGGAAGTGATATCTAGACTTCCAAAAGTTATTAATTAAACTCAAATTTGTGAGGAGTCAGGGGCTGGATATGAAATCCACGGAAGGAAAGAAAACAGTGGATACTATTTAGAGGAATTATATTGGGGTGGGGTGGCCGAGGGGATGGTATTGGGACCTCTTCAGTATCTATTTTACATCTATTTTACATCGCTGGCTTGGATTCAAACACACAATGCAATTTGGTCAAATTTCCAGATGATCCCAAACTGATTCTGATGAGGCAGCTCAGAAATTAATCCCCTTGAAATAGGCGAACTGCCTCTGGAGGTATGGCAGGCACTGGCAGCTCGCCCAAATGTTTGAAATGTGGCCCGAGGGCCCAATTCAGACAACGCCTCAGGTCTCTTGGTTCGGGCTCCTGCTATCTGCGTGCTTTAGGTTATGCACAAAATAATGGGCTACAATCAGTTCCTACCTCATTGTGTCTCCATTGTGGATTTGATAAGTCAATATAGTCACATCATATGACAAAAGAATTGTGAATGTATCTAGCATGGAGAGTCATAAGCAGATTGAAACTGGGGAGATTGGAATATCAAGAAGAACTCTTGGTAACCACCATATTAATCAGATATTCTATGATTCATACAATATATTACAGGATCGTGTCCGTGTACATTGGTCAAGAACAATTACTTAATAACATATGGAATGATTATGTAGTAACCATAGGCACCATCTGCTGTTTTCACAGATCAAGAAAAATCTAGTCCACTGCCAGCGATACCTAAAGAACAATATCATCCATCAGCATACCCATTTGAAGCAAGCTTAAACAGATATATACTTACCATAGTAGGTAGTGCAGAGGATGAGCAACCAGAAGGTGAGGCACTGAGCACAGAGGAAGGAGCAGCAGAGCTTGTGCTTAATAAAGAAACAGCTGGTATATAGCTGAGGTTCATTGTGCTGGGTGCCCCTCGTGAGCTCTACAGGGATACAGGCCTTAATGTATTCAGACAAAGGCTGGTACAGCAGAAGCACCGTGTCAAGAAGCCACTTGCCTCTTTGCACACAGCAATGGGAGATGGATTCAATGCCATCTCCCACAGTGATATCATGCAGCACTCCCTGCCATTGTAGTGGGTTGTGGGTTCGCGTTCCACTCCTGAGCACAAAATCTAGGCTGGCACCCCAGTGCAGTACTGAAGGAATGCTGCACTGTCAGAGGTGACGTCTTTCAGATGAAGCATTAAACCAAGGCCTGTCTGCTCTCTCAGGTGGACATCAAAGGTCCCATGGCACTATTTCAAAGAAGAGCAGTTGTGTTCTCCCTGGTGACCTAGCCAATATTTATCCCTCAACCAGTACCACTGATAGACATTATCTGGTCATTATTTCATTGCTGTTTGCGGGACCTTGCTGTACCCAAACTGGGCACAGTTTCTTGCAGTACAACAGTGACTACACTTCTAAAGTACTTCATTGGCTGTAAAATGTTTTGGGAAGCCATGAGGTTGTGAAATGTGCTATATAAATGCAAGTTCTTTCTTTCTTGTTAAATGTGATTGATAAACCTACTAAGAAAGTACAGTGTAGCCCCACTGTCACTGTAAAATGACAGAAAGTGTGGAATGACAACAAATACAGAACAGAGATTTTCTCCAGGCAAACAGTCATGATGTTGTGTATGTACAACTGCTGTGAAGTAATTTTATTTACATGTTTTGCTGTGGCAATTTTATCCACTTCTTAAAAAAACACTTTCATATGTTCAAACATTACAGAAAACTGAGCAGTATGTGACATAGACAATTATCAAAACCATATATAAAACTGTGAACTTGACAAAAGAATATTAATATATTCCCTTATTAATGGTATTGCTTAAAATAAATATTTTGAATGTCATTAAATGGGAAGAGAAGTCTGGGAAAGTGTTTTTTATTCAACCTATACCCAATGTTATTAAAAATGCTAAGTAATTTAAGGAGAACTTTGAGTGATTTAAACAAAAACTTTCCTCACAAAATCAATGGGGAGCCCCCATATGTCCCAGGGTAATTCCATTGTAAACCGTGCAGCCCACGACGAAGTTGACAGCTTGAGAGTTGCTGCAGAGCTGCACATTTGAGAAAACCCCGCTATCACCTGAGGATGCAGATTTCACCATTAATTATGTCATTGGAGTGGCCTATCAGGAGGGTGATCCAATTTGAGAGCGTTCATACTGATGACAAAAAATGGCACTCAAACTCGTTCTTGAAGCTAACATAATAACCTTTTCTGTAAGGGTTTATGGATGTTACTGCAGACTTGTAGTTCTTCAGTTAAGTGATGAAACTGGTATCATGAGGAATGCAGTTGCGCAGATAAATACAAAAATCCAAAAGTTGCTGTCAGTGATTCTATTCTTCTCCACAGGTTACGCGAAGGAACTCCCCAGGCCATAGAATTTACAGCACAGAAACTAGCCATTCGGCCCAACTGGTTTATGATCCACATGAGCCTCCAACCACACTTTTTATCTAACCCAATCAGCATAACCTTCTATTCCTTTCTCCCTCATGTGTTTATCGAGCTTTCCCATAAATGCATCTATGCTATTCACCTCAAATATTCCTTGTTGTAGCTAGTTTCACATTCTGCATCCCAGAGTACTTAAGGAAGTGGCCCTAGAAATAGTGGATGCATTGGTGATCATTTTCCAACAGTCTTTCGACTCTGGATCAGTTCCTATGGACTGGAGGGTAGCTAATGTAACACCACCTTTTAAAAAAGGAGGGAAAGAGAAAACGGGTAATTATAGACCGGTTAGCCTGACATCAGTCATGGGGAAAATGTTTGAATCAATTATTAAAGATGAAATAGCAGCGCATTTGGAAAGCAGTGACAGGATTGGTCCAAGTCAGCATGGATTTATGAAAGGGAAATCATGCTTGACAAATCTTCTAGAATTTTTTGAGGATGTAACTAGTAGAGTGGACAAGGGAGAACCGGTGGATGTGGTGTATTTGGACTTTCAAAAGGCTTTTGACAAGGTCCCACACAAGAGATTGGTGTGCAAAATTAAAGCACATGGTATTGGGGGTAATGTACTGATATGGATAGAGAACTGGTTGGCAGACAGAAAGCAGAGAGTCGGGATTATTGGGTCCTTTTCAGAATGGCAGGCAGTGACTAGTGGGGTGCCGCAGGGTTCAGTGCTGGGACCCCAGCCATTTACAACATACATCAATGATTTAGATGAATAAATTGAGTGTAATATCTCCAAGTTTGCAGATGACACTAAGCTGGATGGCGGTGTGAGCTGTGAGGAGGATGCTTAGAGGCTGCAGGATGACTTGGACAGGTTAGGTGAGTGGGCAAATGCATGGCAGGTGCAGTATAATGTGTGGATAAATGTGAGGTTATCCACTTTGGTGGCAAAAACACGAAAGCAGAATATTATCTGAATGGCGGCAGATTAGGAAAAGGGAAGGTGCAATGAGACCTGGGTGTCATGGTACATCAGTCATTGAAAATTGGCATGCAGGTACAACAGGCGGTGAAGAAGGCAAATGGTATGTTGGCCTTCATAGCGAGGGGATTTGAGTATAGGAGCAGGGAGGTCTTACTGCAGTTGTACAGGGCCTTGGTGAGGCCTCACCTGGAATATTGTGTTCAGTTTTGGTCTCCTAATCTGAGAAAGAATGGTCTTGCTATTGAGGGAGTGCAGCGAAGATTCACCAGACTGATTCCCGGGATGGCCGGACTGACATATGAGGAGAGACTGGATCGACTGAGCCTGTATTCACTGGAGTTTAGAAGGATGAGAGGGGATCTCATAGAAGCATATAAAATACTGACAGGATTGGACAGGTTAGATGCAGGAAGAATGTTCCCGATGTTGGGGAAGTCCCGAACCAGGGGTCACAGTCTAAGGATAAGGGGTAAGCCATTTAGGACTGAGATGAGGGGAAACATCTTCACTCAGATAGTTGTTAACCTGTGGAATTCCCTACCGCAGAGAGTTGTTGATGCCAGTTCATTGGATATATTCAAGAGGGAGTTAGATACGGCCCTTGCGGCTAAAGGGATCAAAGGGTATGTAGAGAAAGCAGGAAAGGGGTACTGAGGTGAATGATCAGCCATGATCTTACTGAATGGTGGTGCCAGCTCGAAGGGCAAAATGGCCTACTCCTGCATCTAGTTTCTATGTTTCTATGTTTCTAACCACTCTCTGCGTAAAGAATTTCTTCCTGAATTTCCTGTTGGATTTAATGGTGACTATCCTATATTGATGGCCCCTAATTTTGGACTCCCCCCACAAGTGGAAATGTTGTCTCTATGTCTACCCTATCAAACCCTTTCATAACCTTAAAGATCTCTATCAGTTCACCGTTCAGTCTTCTCCTTTGTAGAAAACAGAGCCCCAGCCACATCAGTTTCTATGTTACATCTTTGTTCCTGTTTCTGGATGTTCTGGTCCTGTACCAATAACAATCTCTAAACAGTTTAGCTAAATAGGTAGAACAATTTGGAAATTTATTTAGGTTTAAATAACTGCTGTATACAATCTTAGCATCCTATTTGTTTATAGTCAGCACTAAAATTAAGCAGTCACCCAGCATGAACATTCATTTATATAAACAGCTTTAATAACATGCGGATATTTATTTCTGATTCAGCATAGTTTAGCTGTCTCAAGTCTAAGTTTAATTTCTATTTATTTATTTAATTAATACTTTTCTTCCTACTTCATCTAAACACATATATAAACATTCCAAATACATCTGCGATACAGAATATTACAAAGTGAAGTACAAATGTACGTTCAACAGGATTCAAGCATATATCCACAGCCTGACATTTTTTTTATAGCCTGACGATATATTATCCACATTCATTAGCAGTTATAAAGGTTCCAGATGGAGCCTTTGGGAGACCACATTTCAACAGACTTGGGATAGGAACATTAGCCTTGAATAAAATGGCTAAAATCTTACAATAGGATATTACTCAAACCATAGTAAAATCTAAGTACTAATCTTATATGTCTATATTCATAACAATGTAAGTTATCACTGATTATACCAAATGCCTTTTAAGCATTTATTGCTTAAAAGGCATTAAAACCTCATTTTGAGAAGTGAAGGTTATTCATTTAAGCAGAAATTAAACTTATTTGGCCCAGAAATTGTATCGCACCCGAATGTGACACCAGTCACAACCCCAGTGTCAGCTCGCTGGTGGAGAAGCGAGATTGGCCTCCTGCTCCTCCTGGTTCCACATTCAAGTAGGGTAGACATTTTTTATTTACCTTTTCGCTGGAAGTCTCCAGTGGTCCCTTTAAGGACCACTGGCTTGGCTGTTGTGCACGCAAGAAAAGTGACCGCAGCCTTCCCCAACCCATTATTATTCCTCTGCCTTACTACTCTCCTGCTGCCGTTCAAGGCTTAAATCCACCTTGAAATGCCTACAGCTATTCTCCGTGCTTCTCTTGCTATTCTCCAAAGAGTGCATCGAGGCACCATCACTACCTCCTTACAAGCAGCAACCTAAAATGCCCACTCTCCTGGACCAGAATGCAGGAGGAGATTGGAGAGGGCCTAGATGTCAAAATCGGGAGTGAGGTTGGCGATGATAATGGTAAGTACTTATCTTTTTAACATTCGCCGCTATTTAAAATTTGTTTTCCCATGAGTAAACATTGCTGGCACTGGCTGCCTCAGCAGGAAGCCAAATTTGCAGGTGGGAGCAGAAGCAGGCATTAGACCCTTTATTTGAATATGTTAATGGCCGAACCACTGCTCAGACAAAGCTAAACAATGCTTTTTATTAGCCTTCACCAATATGGCGCCCAGACGGACGCCATTTTTTCCCACAAAATTGGCCTTAAAAGCCGGTGTTAAACCCCTGAATTTCTATGGCAAAATCTTTGTATATCATGCGTGAACATCATTAGTCACACTGCGATATGTGTCTGTGCATTTAGTCTCAATAAAAACTTTGCTTAAAATAAAAATTAAATCCACTTTCAACTCTTTGAAGGGAAAATTAATAATACACTGGTGCACTATTATCCATCAATTTGAAAGTCCATCTTATCTTTAGCCTTTGAAGAAAATAATCCTACTGGAACACTACGGTATTGCCATTTCCCACACGAGCAATCCTTCGAGCTTTACTGAATCAAATTGTTTAATTACTGTCAATCTAGGGGAATTTTCCATTGAAATCTAAATTGAAACTATCTAAATTAGTTTCACTCAGGAGCTTTAATATCTTTCAGAAATACACTTTCAAAATCTCTGTCTGGGCTCAACTCCACACATTGAAGAACAGTTTGTAACTCAATGCAAACTAATCTCCAGTTCTGCTATTAATTGAAACATGTACAAAACTGTGTTCAAGAGTGTCTCTGGTATGCAGTTTTACTGTGGAAATCTTAGCTTTTACTTACTAAATTGATCATGGGGCAATTTTGCCATCTTTGAAGTTTTAGACAAAAGGGGCCCAAGTCAGGTTAGTACTCCAGAAATGGACGGTATCCAGCGCAGCATTAACTGGCGGTAGTGGGCCTTAAAAAACAGATTTTAATGGAATTTAGGGCTGGGAGGGAATTTTTCGACTTTTTGGATTTCCAAAGTGGGCTGGCACTTTGCAGCAACTTAGGCAGTAATGGTAGGTCCAAATTACCGCCGGCGCTAAGCACGGGCGGTAATTTCCATTTTTTCTCATGAAAATGGGCGGTAACTGGCCGGTAAATGGGTAATTTGGGAGGAAGCTCTAACCCAAGGAGCCTGAAATTCATCGACATACCGCCCACTGCTGCCCACTTACCACTGGTTTACCACCCAAAAATGCAAGTTTGGTTAAAAAACACGTACATACCACTCGGCGGAATATTCATTATTGATCATACCGCCGAGCGGTATGTACACCATCCGCCATACAGAACCGCCCGCATACCACCCAAAAAGTGCAATTTTCATGACATACCACCGACATACCACCGGAACTGCATACCGTCCTGAAGAAGATGGTTTTACTCGATCGAGTGGGCAGGAATGGGCGGTCGTGCCCAGAGCCACCATTTTGAAATCGGGAAAAGCAGCATCTCAGTATTTCTGAGATGAACAGTGACTTTACAGTGCGATTTACAGTGGGAAAGGTATTTTTATTGGTACTGAGTACATTATTAAGATAGAAGGCATTTGAGTTATATTTTTTTCATTGAAAAATCATTTGAATTTATCTCAGGATACTTGAGGAGATTCTGGAGATTTAAAAAGAATGGGGCCTGTACTATCTCAGCCTGTATTGCTGATTACCTGTCTACTGCAGGATCCAGACAGGAGAAGGTTTATTGAGCAGAGTTATCAGGGTAATGGAGGAGGTTGCAGACTGATGAGGAGGAGGAGGCCTTATCCCTAAAGGATTTTCAGGGAAAAGCGCTCATACTTGGACCTGGCCGATCGACAGTGTGTTCGAAGGATGAGCTTCTGAAAAGAGGTAATCAATGAGATTTGCCAGCTCATTAAGGCAGAGCTGCAGCCCAGTACCACCAACATTACTGCACTCTCTGTCGAGATGAAGGTGACTGTGGCACCTTCCTTTTTTGCATGCGGTTCTGTTCAGGCACCAGCTGGGGACATATGCTGTATTTCTCAGTATGCTATTCATTCTGACAGATAACCGAAGCACTGTATGCACGCCAGATGGAATTTATAAACTTCCCAATGACCAGGAAGCACAGAGTGAGGGGGCTTTGGGTTTTGCATGCATTGCTGGCTTCCCTAAGGTGCAGGGTGCTGTTGACTACCCATATTGCCCTGCGAGCACCAATATAGGAGGCAGAGATGTACCAAAACAGTAAGGGATTCCACTCCCTGAATGTGCAGCTCGGCTGCGACCATATGCAGTGCATAATGGCAGCGAATGTCTACTTTCCAGGGAACATCCATGACGCGCACATCTTGTGTGAGAGCACCATGTCTGACCTCTTGAAGTCTGAGCCACAAGGTAAAATGCTGGATGCTGGAGGACAAAGGGTATGGCCTCGCCACCTGGCTCTTGACTCCCCTGCGGACCCCTCGGACAGAAGCTGAGCAACGACATAATAAGAGCCATATAGCCACACGTAATATTATCGAAAAGACAATTGGAGTACTGAAGCAGCGCTTTCGATGCTTGCATCTTTCGGGAGGCAGGCTGCATCATCACCCTGAGCAGGTTGCTCAGTTCGTAGTGGTGTGCTGCATGTTGCGTAATTTACAATCATGTGGGGACAGGAATTGCCACAGGGGACTGCAGGACCACCTGAGAAGAGACTGCAGGAGATGAAGGAGTAAAATGAGGGGGAGGAGGATAAGGAGGAGCTTCCAGATGAACCCATGGCACCACGCCCCCCCAAACACCACAGCAGAGGGTACGCAGAGTGTATGCCATTGCAAAATTGTTACGTCAGCAGCTCATAAATGAACGCTTTGCTTGGATGTGGAGAGCTGCATTTCAGGACCGTGATGACTGTTACCCCAAAAGTTTGACATTGTACAAGAATGCTTAAATTCAATTCAAACGTTTATGTAAAAATGTTAAAAATATACAATTTTAAAACTTTGTAAAACTTATAACTATAACTTTGAACAATTGTAACAACTGCAACAACATTTTAAAACTTTGTAAAACTTATATCTATAACTTTGAACAATTGTAACAACTGCAACAACATTTTAACAACTTGAAATAAACTTTAAAAAATCAAACTTCAATCATTTAAAATAAACAATCAACACTAGACTACAACAAAACACCCTTTACTGTCCTCGACCATGTGCCCCACCACCCTTTGGATTCACCACCACATTCTAACTCCCGCCCATCCCTTTCCATTGCCCCTGAACCCGGACCTCCCCATGGTGGTACCAAGCCAGTGTGCAGCAGTGCACCCCGAGTGCTGTTGCTGTCGTTGGGGGCGAAACATTGCAGGCACAATGAATGGGAACTCAGGAGAAGCCCGTGATCCAGAAGGCACGGCCTCAGGGCTGGAAGCTGCTGGTAGCTCCCCACCCTCAGGTGCTGTCGATCTGACTACTATGGCACGGGGGGTTCCACGCTGTAAAGTCCTTACTCTACAACATGAAACCACCCGAGGTGCATTCCAGGGACAAGGCCACTCTGTGACCTTAACTCTTTATTACAGGACTCCAGAAGTGATGACCCTGCGTGTGACCTCCCTTTTTATACCTCTGTGATCAGGTAAGGAGTGTCTCCCAAAAGTTCACCCCCTGTGGTCAAGGTGTGCATCTGAGTTGAGTGTATACAGTAATACAGTGGTGTTACATTGTAGTTACAAACATTACATCACCTTCCCCCCCCCCCCGCCAAAGTCTTACTGGGATCATAGGTTTAGTCTTTCAGGTGGTCTACACTCCCTCATGGCGCGCCGCAGTTGGAGCTCTGGCTGTTGAACACTGACGTGAGTGTCTGTCACCTGTGGTGATTCCGGCCTGTCTGGGCTGACCTCAGGGACTGTGCATTCTTCTGATTGCTCTTGTTGCACGTTCGCTGGTGGTAGTGTGAGTTCCATCTCATGGTCTTCTTCAGGTTCCTCCGTGTCCATGCTGAACCTTTTTTTTACTTGGTCCAGATGCTTACGGCATATCTGGCCATTGTTGAGTTTTACCACTATAACCCGATTCCCCTCTTTGCCAATTACAGTACCCTCAAGCCATTTGGGCCCCATGGCGTGATTGAGGACGAATACAAGATAATTTATTTCTATACATCTCCCCCTTGAATTGCGGTCATGGTACTCGTTTTGTGACTTGCGCTTACCCTCAACTATGTCGGTCAGGACTGGGTGGATGAGGGACAACCGAGTTTTGAGTGTCCGTTTCATGAATAGCTCAGCGAGTGCGGGCGGGATCTATAGGCCAGCAGGAGGCGCGATAGGCGGCATTGTAGGGAGGGTCCTTGAATCCTGAACATACCTTGCTTAATGATTTGGACTGCCCGTTCCGCCTGACCATTGGAGGCCGGCTTGAACAACGCAGTCCTGACGTGGTTGATGCCATTACCTGACATAAACTCCCGGAATTCATAGCTCGTGAAACACGGGTCATTATCACTAACCAGGATGTCTGGCAAGCCATGGGTTCTTCACTCAGAGAGTTGTTAACCTGTGGAATTCCCTGCCGCAGAGAGTTGTTGATGCCAGTTCACTGGATATATTCAAGAGGAAGTTAGATATGGCCCTTAGGGCTAAAGGGATCAAGGGGTATGGAGAGAAAGCAGGAAAGGGGTACTGAGGGAATGATCAGCCATGTTCTTATTGAATGGCAGTGCAGGCTCGAAGGGCCGAATGGCCTACTCCTGCACCTATTTTCTATGTTTCTATGTTTCTATGTTTCTATGGGTTGCAAAGATCGCACGTAGGCTTTCCACGGTGGTGGATGACATGTATGAATTCAGGATGATGCACTCGATCCATTTCGAGTATGCATCTACTACAATGAGGAACATCTTCCCCATGAACGGGCCCGCATAGTCAATGTGAATGTGTGACCATGGCTTGGTGGGCCAGGGCCACGGGCTGAGCGGGGCCTCCCTGAGGGCATTACCCAGCTGGGCACAGGTCGTGCACCTGCGAACACATTGTTCCAGGTCTGAATCAATTCCAAGCCACCAAACTTGTGACCGGGCAATGGCCTTCATCATCATAATGCCTGGGTGCTTGCTGTGGAGTTCCCTGATGAATGCCTCCCTGCCCTTCTGGGGCATAACTACCCAGCTGCCCCATAGTAGGCAGTCAGCTTGGATGGAGAGCTCATCCATCCGCCTGTGGAACAGTCTGACCTCCTCAGGGCATGCTCCATGTTCGGGCGCCCAATCCCCAGTCAGGACACATTTCTTAATCAAGGATAGGAGGGAATCTCTGTTTGTCCAGATTTTGATCTGGCAGGCTGTGATGGGGGAGCCTGCACTGTCAAAGGCATTGACAGCCATGACCATCTCAGCGCTTTGCTCAGCTGCCCCCTTGGTGGTGGCCAGTGGGAGTCTGCTGAGTGCGTCAGCGCAGTTTTCAGTGCCGGGCCGGTGCCGGAAGGAGTAGTCATAAGCAGCTAATGTGAGAGCCCACCGCTGTATGCGAGCTGATGCGTTGGCAGTGACAGCCTTGTTGTCTGACAACAGGGATGTGAGTGGCTTGTGGTCCGTCTCTAATTCAAACTTCCTACCGAAGAGGTACTGATGCATTTTTTTTACACCATAGACACATGCAAACGCTTCCTTCTCGACCATCCCATATCCCCATTCTGCTTGAGAGAGCGACCTGGAGGCATAAGCCACAGGTTGTAGCTGACCCTCAGCATTACCCTGCTACAACACGCACCCAACCCCATAGGACGATGCATCACATGTCAGAACTCAATGTTTACCGGGGTCGTACAGGGTCAACAACTTGTTTGAATAAAGTAGGTTTCGCACCCGATCAAAAGCCCGTTCCTGACAGTCCCCCCAAAACGAATCGCAACCCTTATGCAGGAGCACGTGTAGTGGTTCCAACAACGTGCTCAAGTTCAGCAGAAAGTTACCGAAATAGTTCAACAGTCCCAGGAATGAACGCAGCTCCGATGTGTTGCAGGGCCTGGGTGCTCGTCGAATCGCCTCTGTTTTGGATTCGGTGGGCCGAATCCCATCTGCAGCAATCCTCCTGCCCAGAAACTCAACCTCAGAAGCTAAGAACATGCATTTATGCTTCTTGAGTCGCAGGCCTACCCAGTCCAGTCGGCGTAGCACCTCCTCCAGGTTGTGGAGGTGTTCCTCGGTGTCTCGACCCATGATAGAAACATAGAAACATAGAAAATAGGTGCAGGAGTAGGCCATTTGGCCCTTCGAGCCTGCACCGCCATTCAATGAGTTCATGGCTGAACATGCAACTTCAGTACCCAATTCTTGCTTTCTCGCCATACCCCTTGATCCCCCCAGTAGTAAGGACTACATCTAACTCCTTTTTGAATATATTTAGTTCATTGGCCTCAACAACTTGCTGTGGTAGAGAATTCCACAGGTTCACCACTCTCTGGGTGAAAATGTTTCCCCTCATCTCAGTCCTAAATGGCTTACCTCTTATCCTTAGACTGTGACCCCTGGTTCTGGACTTCCCCAACATTGGGAACATTCTTCCTGCATCTAACCTGTCTAAACCCATCAGAATTTTAAACATTTCTATGAGATCCCCTCTCATTCTTCTGAACTCCAGTGAATACAAGCCCAGTTGATCCAGTCTTTCTTGATATGTCAGTCCCGCCATCCCGAGAATCAATCTGGTGAAGCTTCGCTGCACTCCCTCAATAGCAAGAATGTCCTTCCTCAAGTAGGAGACCAAAACTGTACACAATACTCCAGGTGTGGCCTCACCAATGCCCTGTACAACTGTAGCAACACCTCCCTGCCCCTGTACTCAAATCCCCTTGCTATGAAGGCCAACATGCCATTTGCTTTCTTAACCGCCTGCTGCACCTGCATGCCAACCTTCAATGACTGATGTACCACGACACCCAGGTCTCTTTGCACCTCCCCTTTTCTTAATCTGTCACCATTCAGATAATAGTCTGTCTCTCTGTTTTTACCACCAAAGTGGATAACCTCACATTTATCCACATTATACTTCATCTGCCATGCATTTGCCCAGTCACCTAACCTATCCAAGTCACTCTGCAGCCTCATAGCATCCTCCTCGCAGCTCACACTGCCACCCAACTTAGTGTCATCCGCAAATTTGGAGATACTACATTTAATCCCCTCGTTTAAATCATTAATGTACAATGTAAACAGCTGGGGCCCCAGCACAGAACCTTGCGGTACCCCACTAGTTACTGCCTGCCATTATGAAAAGTACCCATTTACTCCTACTCTTTGCTTCCTGTCTGACAACCAGTTCTCAATCCACGTCAGCACACTACCCCCAATCCCATGTGCTTTAACTTTGCACATTAATCTTTTGTGTGGGACCTTGCCGAAAGCCTTCTGAAAGTCCAAATACACCACATCAACTGGTTCTCCCTTGTCCACTCTACTGGAAACATCCTCAAAAAATTCCAGAAGATTTGTCAAGCATGATTTTCCTTTCACAAATCCATGCTGACTTGGACCTATCATGTCACCTCTTTCCAAATGCGCTGCTATGACATCCTTAATAATTGATTCCATCATTTTACCCACTACCGATGTCAGGCTGACCGGTCTATAATTCCCTGTTTTCTCTCTCCCTTCTTTTTTTAAAAGTGGGGTTGCATTGGCTACCCTCCACTCGATAGGAACTGATCCAGAGTCAATGGAATGTTGGAAAATGACTGTCAATGCATCCGCTATTTCCAAGGCCACCTCCTTAAGTACTCTGGGATGCAGTCCATCAGGCCCTAGGGATTTATCGGCCTTCAATCCCATCAATTTCCCCAACACAATTTCCCGATTAATAATGATTTCTCTCAGTTCCTCCTTCTTACGAGACCCTTTGACCCCTTTTATATCCGGAAGGTTGTTTGTGTCCTTCTTAGTGAATACCGAACCAAAGTACTTGTTCAATTGGTCTGCCAGTTCTTTGTTCCCCGTTATGACTTCCCCTGATTCTGACTGCAGAGGACCTACATTTGTCTTTACTAACCTTTTTCTCTTTACATATCTATAGAAACTTTTGCAATCCGTCTTAATGTTCCCTGCAAGTTTCCTCTCGTACTCTATTTTCCCTGCCCTAATCAAACCCTTTGTCCTCCTCTGCTGAGTTCTAAATTTCTCCCAGTCCCAGGGTTCACTGCTATTTCTGGCCAATTTGTATGCCACTTCCTTGCCTTTAATACTATCCCTGATTTCCCTTGACAGCCACGGTTGAGCCACCTTTCCTTTTTTATTTTTACGCCAGACAGGAATGTACAATTGTTGTAGTTCATCAATGCGGTCTCTAAATGTCTGCCATTGCCCATCCACAGTCAACCCCTTAAGTATCATTCGCCAATCTATCCTAGCCAATTCACACCTCATACCTTCAAAGTTACCCTTCTTTAAGTTCTGGACCATGGTCTCTGAATTAACTGTTTCATTCTCCATCCTAATGCAGAATTCCACCATATTATGGTCACTCTTCCCCAAGGGGCCTCGCACAACGAGATTGCTAATTAATCCTCTCTCATTACACAACACCCAGTCTAAAATGGCCTCCCCCCTCGTTGGTTCCTCGACATATTGGTCTAGAAAACCATCCCTTATGCACTCCAGGAAATCCTCCTCCACCGCATTCCTTCCAGTTTGGTTAGCCCAATCTACATGCATATTAAAGTCACCCATGATAACTGCTGCACCTTTATTGCATGCACCCCTAATTTCCTGTTTGATGCCCTCCCCAACATCACTACTACTGTTTGGAGGTCTGTACACAACTCCCACTAATGTTTTTTGCCCTTTGGTGTTCTGCAGCTCTATCCATATAGATTCCACATCATCCAAGCTAATGTCCTTCCTAACTATTGCATTAATCTCCTCTTTAACATGCTACCCCACTTCCTTTTCCTTTTTGTTCTATCCTTCATGAATGTTGAATACCCATGGATGTTGAGTTCCCAGCCCTGATCATCCTGGAGCAACGTCTGTGTAATCCCAATCACATCATATCTGTTAACATCTATTTGCACAGTTAATTCATCCACCTTATTACAGATACTCCTTGCATTAAGACACAAAGCCTTCAGGCTTGTTTTTTTAACACCCTTTGTCCTTTTAGAATTATGATGTAGTGTGGCCCTTTTTATTTCTTGCCTTTGTTTACTCGGCCTTCAACTATTGCTTTTTACCTTTCTACCATCTGTTTCTGAGGATGTCGTCCTGGAATATGATCGTTCCCGGAATGGATTTAAGCAGGCTTTCCATGTTACGTTGAAAAATCGCGGCCGCTAATCGAATGCCAAATGGGCACCTGTTATACGCAAACAGCCCCTTTTGCGTGGTGATGTTGGTCAGTAGCTTGGATTCGTCGGCCAGTTCCTTGGTCATATAGGCTGAAGTGAGGTCCAACTTGGTGAACAGCTTGCCGCCTGCCAGCGTGGCGAAGAGGTCCTCCGCTTTGGGAGCGGGTATTGGTCTTGTCGGGACACCCGATTGATTGTGGCCTTGTAGTCGCCACAGATCCTGACAGAGCCATCCGCTTTTAGAACGGGAACGATGGGGCTCGCCCAGTCGCTGAATTCAACAGGCGAGATGATGCCCTCTCGCAACAGCCGGTCCAATTCGCTCTTGATTTTTTCCCGCATTACATACGGCACCGCTCTGGCTTTGTGGTGCACTGGCCTGGCGTCCGGGGTGATGTGTATCACTACTTTAGTGTCTTTGAAAGTCCCGACGCCCGGTTGGAATAGTGACTCGAATTGTTGTAGGACTTGTGAGCACGAACTTCACTCCACTGAGGACATTGCGTGAACATCCCTCCATTTCCAGTTCATCTCAGCTAACCAGCTCCTCCCCAACAGTGCGGGATCATTGTCCGGGACAATCCAGAGTGGCAGGTGGTTCACTGACCCATTGTGTGTGACAGTCATCATTGCACTGCCTAGCACCGGAATGATTTCCTTGGTGTAAGTCCGTAATTGTGTCTCAATACATTCTAATTTGGGCCTGCTGGCTTTGAGTGGCCATAGCTTCTCAAATTGCTGAACGCCCATGAGTGACTGGCTGGCCCCAGTGTCCAGCTCCATGCGTACTGGGATGTCATTCAACAAAACCCTCATCATCATTGGTGGCGTTCTGGTGTATGAACTGTGAATATTCGCTGCATGGACCCGCTGAACCTCAGCGTCCATCGATTTGCCCCAAAAGTCATCCTGCCTCACAGAACCCTCTTCTGGTCCATCTTCCTCATATATTAGTCTCGTTGCAGGTTTTCTGCACATTCGAGCTAAATGGTCACTGAGATTGCAGTTTCTGCAGATAAACTGTTGGAATCTGCAAGATCTGGCTGAGTGTTTTCCCCCACACCTCCAGCATGAGTTAAAGTTTCCATTGTTGGGGACAAAGGGACTATGGCCAGGAATTCCGCGCTGACTGTCCCTTTGACAGCTCTTAAGTACCCTATTAGTGGGTGTCAATGGCCCCATCCCGGGCCGCATTGTCCACTGTGATGGCATGAATATCCGTTCAGCCTGCCATTGTCTCTGTTGAGGTCCTGCTCTGGGGTCTATTGCTGCCTGGTAAATGTCGGACTGCCCCTGCCTGCCTGCGGCGCTCTGAGTAGCATTGATTGTGTTGACTCCCAGATCCATCGCCGCGTTAGAGGCAGAATTGCGCGTGTAAATAATTTTCGTCTCTTCCTCCCCCGCCATGAACATTTGAGCTAACAACGCCGCCACTTCCAAGGTCAAGTCCTTGGTCTCAATTAACTTGTGAAAAATTCCCGCATGACCGATACCCTCGATAAAGAAGTCCCTTAGCATCTCCCCCCTGCAGGCGTCTGTGAACTTACAGAGGCTGGCCAAACGCCGGAGGTCCGCTACAAAGTCCGGTATGCTCTGTCCTTCACGACGTCGGTGGGTGTAGAATCTGTATAGTGCCATGTGTACGTTGCTGGCCGGTTTGAGGTGCTCCCCGATTAATTTGCTGAGCTCTTCAAAGGTTTTGTCCGACGGCTTTTTGGGTGCCAGTAAGTCCTTCATGAGCGCATAAGTCTTTGGCCCGCAGCTGGTCAGGAGATGAGCCCGTCGCTTGTCGGCCGCTGCATCCCCCAGCCAGTCTTTAGTAACGAATCTTTGCTGAAGCCTCGCGACAAAACCGTCCCAGTCTTCCCCAACACAGTACCATTCCTCTGTGCTACCGGTGGCCATTCTCATGGGTTGTGAATTCCCGTTTCTCGTCGCCAATGTAAAGTCCTTACTCTACAGCATGAAACCACACACGGTACATTCCAGGGACAAGGCCACTCTGTGACCTTAACTCTTTATTACAGGACTCCAGAAATGATGACCCTGCGTGGGACCTCCCTTTATATACCTGTGTGATCAGGTAAGGAGTGTCTCCCACAAGTTCACCCCCTGTGGTCAAGGTGTGCATCTGAATTGAGTGTATACAGTAATACAGTGGTGTTAGCTTGTAGTTACAAACATGACACATACCATGTCCCGATCCCATTGATTGCTGCATAGCATCGACGGAGTCGGCGGTTCGCTCCATCGCGGTGATCAGACACAACATATCCTCTGACTGTCATACTGATCGCGCCGCGATGTTTCCAGCTTTCGTAGCCATGGCCTTGAACAGCTCTCGACCTATGTCGATGCTGGCTTATGACAGATGCACCATGTCCTGGTAAGCGCCTATCTGTCTTGCAGCAACAGACCTTTTCTGCATCAACCTCTGTTGCTGTGGTAAAGGCACTGCACACCGCTTGGTCCCCGCAGAAGGAGGAGGCATGGGGGAATCCCATGAATATAGACTCAGTGGTGGAGGATGTTCCAGGTGGCCCAGATGGAACTGGTGTATCCTCCTCCATCTCCACCTGCACCTCCACCTCCACGGGCTCCAGGATCAATGGCTCTTCCTCTTCCTCCTCCTCTTCATCATCTCTGACAGGGGTGAAGTCGGGAGAGGGCTGGGTGACGCCAGAGGTGGAGGCAGTGGGTCTGTCGTCTGGTCTCTCTATGGAGGTCTGGTCTGAATCGTCCGAGTCTGAAAATACAAAATAACATTTAAAAGTGCTTGGCACCAGGGGAGGGGTCAGGGTTACATGAGTACGTGAACACAGTGACGAAACGCAGTCTTACTTAAATGTCCACCACTGCTGCATTACTGCATTACATATCGCAGACAGACAATACATATATACATATACAAATGCATTGCATTACATGCCCCCAACATTGCAGTACATCACATGAGGCCAACATTACAGTTATGGTTACATTATATGACATTACAGGACCGCAACACAGACCCAGGATTGTATTGAACCTACCATCCTGTGTGGGTGGGTCAGCTCCAATGCTGGTGATGGCACGTTTGCTTGCTGCAATCCGCGACAGGGCATGGATCTCTATCTCCATCAATGGTTTTTGGGTTGTGGGTCCTCCCCCTGTATGCCACTGATCGGCTGCTATTGCAGATGTCTTCTTCTAGAGAAAGTGAAGCAAATTAAAGTAAAAATCTTCAATTCATTTAACATCGCAGACACACAGGTTCACACACACACACACACACACACACATCAAAACATTGCGTTGATCCTCTTGTCATTGCCTGAAAGCATAAATACATCTCCGTGACTTTGGGATAAAGAATAACTTCTGTGTGACACTGAACCTACATTTACATGGTACATGGCACATGGGCGGTGCATAAATAAAATCATTACTTATTCTTGCAACCCTCACCAGGTCGTTCCAGCTCTTACGGCACCTTTCCCCGGAAAGCATACCATGGTACTTGTGGAGGACACAGCCTCCCCGATCTCGTCCCAACTTCTGTTGTACTCCTTTGTGGGGTGCTTTCCACGACCACTCTTTGTTAGGTCGGAGTATCTCTCCATAATATTCTCCAGCAGGGCAGATAGCTCCGTCTCATCGAAGGCGGGCGCCCTCAACCTCCCGTCCTTCTCGATAATCCTGCGCTTTGACTTCTTTTTCAGCATTTCCATTATATTTATATTATTGTATGATTTTTGATTTATAAAATATGTATTATTATTGTTGATATTGTATAATTATTATTTGTTATTAATATTTTTTAACTCTGGAATCTGTGATTAAAACAACTGACCTTCGAATAGCTTGCTGCTCCTTCTCACTCTCTCCCTCGACTTCAACTCTCTGCGGATGCGCAGGTGACCCTTGACCCCCCAAATCGCAGGTAAAAATCATCTCTGAAAAGAAAGCAAAAAAAAAAATTTGCGCATGCACAGTGCAATGCTATCCATCGACAAGAAAGTCAATCTGGGTCGACTAAAATGCTGCATACCGCCCAGTGCACACCACTCACATACTGCCGGAAAAAAATCCACCAAGCTTGCACTTTTTGGTCTCGGTGGAATGCCGGTGGTTTGAAGCAGCGCACTGCCAGAATACCGCTGAGAAATTGGCGGACTTTATGTCCTGACCAATTTCGGGTCCCATGAGACAGATTTTCCACTTCAACACCAGTTGGGAACAGGGTGATGAAACTCGTGGCATAGAAATTACCACCCCATCTCCGCTGCCACTCTGGCAGCTGACACTTTAGTGGAAGCATTGAAATAGACAGCCCAGACTCCCACCAAAAACAGTTGGGTGCTTCATTATGCCATGCAAATCGGGGTCTTATGATGTCAATTGGATCCGAATGCAATTTTAAAGTAGCAATGGTCAGAGCTGCACACGATCAGCCATGGAAATGTTCTAAAATCTCACATGTAAGTTTATAAATTATTTTTATGGGGTCAGGATGAGCATTACTGCTGTTGTAGACATTAGGCACCTGCTGAATATATCAAAACACTAGGCATTAGGCACCTGCTGAATATATCTAAACTCATATAGGTTTAAAGTGGCCACATATAAAATGGCTGCCCAAGCATGATGGGAACCCCGTTAGTCAAGTAATGACCGAGCAATGACCGAGCAATGACCCTGTGAGGCCCACTACTGGGAATGCCTTGGCTCACTCACTTGAGATAAGATAACTATAATGAACCATTATAGTACCTGGTGTGGAATGTCCTTGATTAAGGACTTCACACAGCAGAGCCCGAGGAACAGAGATAAGGGGGGGCCCACCTCACATAACGAGGTCATTAATCAGCCCAAGCTGACAAAAACCGAACATACAGCCCCTGAAGTATCAGGGGAATTCTATTGGGTTAAAGAAACCTATATGCAATCTATAATCATTATGATTGGACTGTGTACAGCTGAAGTGGGCTGAGTAACTGTAAAGAACTATTGTAAAACATATAAACATCGATGAATTTCTTTGTTTGTTGGAGAGAAGTGCCTGGATCCAGACCTGAGGCTTCCTCCCCGCCGGATAAATAAAGGCCGCATTGGCATTGGAACCGACTCTGAGTGCTGAGTGATTCTTCCGAGAAAACATTCATGCTAACACTGCTGACTTGGGCTTCTGCTGAGTTGTCAGGTACAGGGTTTGAAGAGGTCACTGAAAGTGCTGTTCTAACAACTGCTCCCTGACCTCACTAGCTGCAATGGGTTCTGATGGCCTTCCTTCCTGTGGTACTCTCTCTCCTTTATACAATTCTTCCTTGTCTGATGATGCCTATTCTTGTTGATGTGCGCCCTCCAACTGCAATCCTCTTTGCATTGCCAGGTTGTGCAGAATGACAAAATCTACAATGATGTGGTCCATTTTGTCTGGACCATATTGTCGGAAGCCCCAGAGTGATCAAGGTCCCTGAATCATTGCTTCAAAATTCCAATAGTAGGCTCTATGATGTTCCTGGTGGTCCCATGACTCTCATTGTACCTGTGTTGCTCAGGCAGGGTGGAGATGCAGAAGGGTATCCTTTGTCCCTGAACAGCGACCTTCTGACATTCCTGGATGGGTGGAAAGGTGTGAGAGATCAATGAGTGTCTTAGAATGAGGACGTTATGACAGCTGTCGGAGAAACTGGTATAGACTTGTATTATTCTTCTGCGGTGATCGCACACCAGTTGAACATTGATGGAATGGGAGCCCTTCTTGTTGACATAAGCTGCTGGCTCACCTTTTGGTGCATTGATAGTTACATGAGTGCAGTCTATTATGCTCTGGACGTAAGGAAAGTCGACCACTTCTTCAAATCTCAGAGCTCTTCATTCTGTCTGTTGGCAACTGTTGCGAAGGTAATGTCATCATTATTATGTATGTAAACCTGTAAATACCATGTCTCACCACCAGAGCACTTATCCTCTGGCGTCCCAAGGGATCCCACAATCCCTTGGGAGCACCTGTATATAAGGAGGCCTCACAGGCTGGAGAGGCACTCTGAGATTTGTAATAAAGGACTACGGTCACACTTACTTTGAGCTTGCAGTATCTAGTCTGACTCCTGATTCAAGACACAACAAGTGGTGACGAGATACAGATGACGAACCCCAACACAACAATGCAGAGAACTGTGGGTATCCTGGAGAAAATTTTGGAGGGAGATGATTGGGAATCCTTTGTGGAGCGACTTGACCAATACCTCGTGGCCAATGATTTGGAAGGAGAAGGGAACGTTGCCAAACGAAGGGAGATATTCCTCACCATTTCCAGGGCACCAACGTATGGCCTCATGAAAAACCTGCTTGCTCCAGCAAAACCCACAGACAAGTCATACGATGAGGTGTGCACACTGGTCTGGGGGCATCTAAACCCGAAGGAAAGCGTTCTGATGGCGAGGTATTGGTTCTACACGTACAAGAGGTCTGAAGGCCAGGAAGTGGTGAGCTACATCGCCGAGCTAAGGCGCCTTGCAGGACATTGTGAATTTGAAGAACACCTGGAGCATATGCTCAGGGACTTCTTTGTACTTAGCATTAGCCATGAAGTAATACTTGGCAAACTTTTGACCGTAGAGACCCTAACCTTGAGTAAAGCCATAGTGATAGCCCAGGTGTTTATCTCCATCAGTGACAATACCAAACAAATTTCCCAGCAGACTAGTGCTGCTGCAAGTACTGTGAACAAAGCAACATTATTTTCGAATCGAAATGTACATGGCAGGACTTACACGCCTGTTGCTGCACGTCCGCAGATGACTCAGAGTTCGCCTTCAAGGGTGGTGAATACAAGGCAATTAACACCTTGTTGACGCTGCGGGGGTGATCATCGATTCTGTCATGTTTGTAACCTTCACATAACTATAACCTTTATGGGACAACACTGTACGCTGTATACACCTGAGTAATGCACACCTTGACCACAGGGGGTGAACTTGTGGGAGACACTCCTCACCTGGTCATCCAGGTATATAAAGGGAGGTCCCACGCAGGGTCAGCACTGGGAATAAAGGTTTAGGTCACGCAGTGACTTTGTCTGCAGTACATGCCTCGTGTAATTCTATAGTAAGATGTAAGGACACCACATTTAGCGACGAGAAACGGGAATCAACGACCCACGAGGATGGACACCAGTAGCACAGAGGAACGGTACTGTGTTGGTGAGGACTGGGCCGATTTCATTGAGAGGCTCCAGCAGAGCTTTGTCACAGAGGACTGGCTGGGTTGGCAAGCGGTTGGCAAGCGGAGGGCACATCTACTGACCAGTTGTGGATCCAAGCTGTTTGCGCTGATGAAAGACCTGCTCACACCCGAGAAGCTGGCGGACAAGTCTTTTGAAGAGCTCAGCACTCTGATCGGTGAGCACCTCAAACTGGCGAGCAGTATACACATGGCCCGGCACCGGTTCTACACACACCGGCGTCGGGAGGGACAAAGCATATCGGACTTCGTTGCGGACCTTCGGCGTTTGGCCAACCTCTGTAAGTTCACAGATGTCTGCAGGGGGGAGATGTTAAGGGATTTTCAGGAAGCTTATTGAGACCAAGGACTTGACTTTGGGAAGAGGAGACCAAGATAATTTACGCGCGCAGCCCTGGTTCCAACGTGGCAATGGACCAGGGAGTTAACATTGTAAATGAGATTCAGAACCCCGCAGGCAGACAAGGGCAATTCGACACCGCCCAGGCAGCAACAGGCTCTAGGGTGGGCCAGCAACAGAGACAATGGCAGGGGGATCGGCAATTCACGTCATCACAAGGAACAATGCGTCCCGGGATGGGACCATTGACACTCAGCAACAGAGTGCTCAGAAGTAATCAAAGAGACAATCAGAGAGGAATACCTATTAATAGATCCTTTGTTCACAACAATCTCAGCTCATGCTGGAGGTGCGGTGGCAAACATGCTGTAAGAACCTGTAGGTTTCAGCAATTTATCTGCAGAAACTGTAACTTCAGTGGACATCTAGCCAGAATGTGCAGAAAGCCTGTAGCGGAGCTCGTTTACAAGGCAGAGGAACCAGACGAGAGGTCTGCAAGGCAGGGTGATGCTTGGGGCA
The DNA here is from genome assembly GCF_044704955.1 of Pristiophorus japonicus. Classification (NCBI taxonomy): domain Eukaryota; kingdom Metazoa; phylum Chordata; class Chondrichthyes; family Pristiophoridae; genus Pristiophorus; species Pristiophorus japonicus. Next base: position 83,221,929 of record NC_091985.1, read on the forward strand.
AAGCTATGGACGCTGAAGTCCAGCGGGTTTATGTGGCAGACGTCCACAGCTCGTATACCAAAACGCCACCTATGATGATGAAAGTTCTATTAAATGGAATCCCGGTATGCATGGAGCTGGACACAGGAGCCAGCCAGTCACTTATGAGCACCCAACAATTTGAAAAACTATGACCACTCAAAGCTAACAGGCCCAAACTGGAACGCATTGACACGCAGTTACGGACATACACCAGAGAGATCATCCCAGTACTAAGCAGTGCAAACTTGGTGGTCACACACAATGGATCGGAGAACTGAATGCCACTCTGGATTGTCCTGCACTCTTGGGGAGAAGCTGGTTAGCTGAGATGAACTGGAAATGGGGGGATGTGCACGACATTTCATCTGCGGAGCGAAGTTCATACTCACAGGTCCTACAGAAATTTGAGCCACTTTTTCAACCGGGTGTCGGAACTTTTAAGGGCACCAAAGTAGTGATACGCATCATCCTGGACGCCAGACCAGTGCACCACAAAGCCAGAGCCATGCCATATGTGATGCGTGAGAGAATTGAGAGTGAGTTGGACAGGCTGCTAAGAGAGGGCATAATTTCGTCTGTTGAATTCAGTGACTGGGCAAGCCCCATCATTCCTGTCCTTAAAGCAGATGGCTCGCTCAGGATTTGTGGCGACTAGAAGGCCACCATCAACTGAGTGTCACTACAGAGCCAATACCCGCTTCCGAGAGCGGAGGATCTTTTTGCCACGCTGGCAGGTGGCAAGCTGTTCACCCTTGTCCTTTACGGGTATGTACAGGTCCTGTATTCCACCAAATAATTTTTTGAGCACCTTCCACTGTTCATCCGTAATTTTATCGCTTAATAGTTCTGCCCAGTCTATTGAGGTCAATTTCTCCCTCATCTCTCCAAAATCACCCTCACCTAAGTGGCACAACTATTGGAAGATGTAAGGGATGTACTGTTTCAAAAATATTTGGCATGAGTTATACCTTCCTCTTCAACTCCACTTAAAATCCTGGAATTTCTCCTAATGTTCCCGTAAACATAAGAACATAAGCACATAAAAATTAGGAGCAGGAGTCGGCCATTTGGCCCCTCGAGCCTGCTCTGCCATTTAATAATATCATGGCTGATCTTCTACCTCAACTCCACTTTCCTGCACTATCCCCATATCCCTTGATTCCCTTGATATTCAAAAATCTATTAATCTCTGTCTTGAATATACTCAATGACTGAGCATCCACAGCCCTCTGAGGTAGAGAATTCCGAAGATTCACCACCCTCTGAGTGAAAAAATTTCTCCTCACCTCAGTCCTAACTGGCCGACCTCTTATTCTGAGACTGTGACCCCTGGTTCTCGACTCCCCAGCCAGGGGAAACATCCTCCAGGCATTTACCCTGTCAAGCCCTGTAAGAATTTTGTATGTTTCAATGAGATCACCTCTCATTCTTCTAAACTCTAGTGAATATAGGCCTAATCTACCAAATCTCTCCTCATAGGACAATCCCCCATCCCAGGAATCAGTCTGGTGAACCTTCATTGCACTCCCTCTATGGAAAGTATATCCTTCTTCAGGTAAGGAGACCAGAACTCTGCACAATAATCCAGGTGTGGTCTCATCAGGGCCCTATATAATTGCAGTAAGACATCTTTACTCTTATACTCAAATCCTTTTGTAATAAAGGCCAACATACCTTTTGCTTTCTTAATTGCTTGCTGTACCTGCATGTTAACTTTCAGTGATTAGTATACAACAATTCCCAGGTCCCTCTGAACACCAACATTACCCAATCGCTCATCATTTGAAAATACTCTGCTTTTTTATTTTTCCTACCAAAGTGGGTAATTTCACATTTCTCCACTTTATATTCCATTTGCCATGTTCTTGCCCATTCACTTAGCCTGTCTATATCCCCTTGAAGTCTCTTTGCATCCTCCTCACAACTTACTTTCCCACCTAGCTTTACATTTATTACATTTGGTTCCCTCATCCAAATCATTGATATGGATTGTGAATATCTGAGCCCCCACCCCAAGCACTGACCCTGCGGTACCTCACTAGTTATAGTCTACCAACCCTAAAATGATCCGTTTATTCCTAGTCCCTGTTTTCTGTCCGTTAATCAATCCTCAATCCATGTTAGTATGTTACCCCCAATCCCATGAGCCCTAATTTTGTTTAATAACCTCTTGTGTGGCATCTTATCGAATGCCTTCTGAAAATCCAAATACACCACATCCACTGGTTCCCCCTAATCTATTCTGCTAGTTACAACCTCAAAAAACTCTAACAGATTTGTCAAACATGATTTCTCTTTCATAAATCTGTGTTGACCCTGCCCAATTCTATTATTTTTTTTTAATAATAGATTTGAGCATTTTCCCTACTACTAAATCAGGCTAACTGGTCTTTAGTTCTCCATTTTCTCTCTCCCTCCTTTCTTAAATAATGGGGTTACATTTGTTACCTTCCAATCCGCAGGAACTGTTCTAGAAGCTATGGAATTTTGGAAGATGACAACTAATGCATCCACTATCTCCATAGCCACCTCTTTCAAAACTCTAGGATGCATCGGCCTTCAGGTCCAGAGGATATATTGGCTTTCAGTTCCATTAATTTCCCGTGTACTATATTTTTACAAATACTAATTTATTTCAGTTCCTCATTCTCGCTCGACATTTTATACGTAGTTGTGCCTTTGCTTGGCAATATTATTTTCTTGCAAATGAAGTGTTCTCTTCAATTATTAAATGGTAAATGGTTGGAGAAAATGTTATCCATTTATTTTGTGGTAGTTTTGTTTTTCTGTTCATTTCCTGGTTTTCCATGTGAAATCTGCTAGATTAGTGTGAGGAATATTGGGTGTATCTATCTAATTCTTGGTAATCTATTAGCAATATATGCATTTGAATTCCTGCTATTCTTGCAGTAAGATGTCCCTCAGCTTCTAGTGCATTCTGGATTGATTAATAAATTTAGACCAATTTGGAAGAACTAATTTATGATCTTTCATATGTGAATTTAAGTACATCTGAGTATTCTTCATTAATTCTTCTAATTTTTGACATACCTAGGGTGACAAGGAAGACCCAACAGTGATTTAAAATGTACAGTAGGAATGTGTTGTAATGTGGGAGATGCTTGTGGTATTTCAGTTTGTAATGGCCAGGAAAGCCAGCAGGCGTAATTCCAATAGTAGGCTCTATGATGTTCCTGGTGGTCCCATGACTCTCATTGTACCTGTGTTGCTCAGGCAGGGTGGAGATGCAGAAGGGTATCCTTTGTCCCTGAACAGCGACCTTCTGACATTCCTGGATGGGTGGAAAGGTGTGAGAGATCAATGAGTGTCTTAGAATGAGGACGTTATGACAGCTGTCGGAGAAACTGGTATAGACTTGTATTATTCTTCTGCGGTGATCGCACACCAGTTGAACATTGATGGAATGGGAGCCCTTCTTGTTGACATAAGCTGCTGGCTCACCTTTTGGTGCATTGATAGTTACATGAGTGCAGTCTATTATGCTCTGGACGTAAGGAAAGTCGACCACTTCTTCAAATCTCAGAGCTCTTCATTCTGTCTTTTGGCAACTGTTGCGAAGGTAATGTCATCATTATTATGTATGTAAACCTGTAAATACCATGTCTCACCACCAGAGCACTTATCCTCTGGCGTCCCAAGGGATCCCACAATCCCTTGGGAGCACCTGTATATAAGGAGGCCTCACAGGCTGGAGAGGCACTCTGAGATTTGTAATAAAGGACTACGGTCACACTTACTTTGAGCTTGCAGTATCTAGTCTGACTCCTGATTCAAGACACAACAAGTGGTGACGAGATACAGATGACGAACCCCAACACAACAATGCAGAGAACTGTGGGTATCCTGGAGAAAATTTTGGAGGGAGATGATTGGGAATCCTTTGTGGAGCGACTTGACCAATACCTCGTGGCCAATGATTTGGAAGGAGAAGGGAACGTTGCCAAACGAAGGGAGATATTCCTCACCATTTCCAGGGCACCAACGTATGGCCTCATGAAAAACCTGCTTGCTCCAGCAAAACCCACAGACAAGTCATACGATGAGGTGTGCACACTGGTCTGGGGGCATCTAAACCCGAAGGAAAGCGTTCTGATGGCGAGGTATTGGTTCTACACGTACAAGAGGTCTGAAGGCCAGGAAGTGGTGAGCTACATCGCCGAGCTAAGGCGCCTTGCAGGACATTGTGAATTTGAAGAACACCTGGAGCATATGCTCAGGGACTTCTTTGTACTTAGCATTAGCCATGAAGTAATACTTGGCAAACTTTTGACCGTAGAGACCCTAACCTTGAGTAAAGCCATAGTGATAGCCCAGGTGTTTATCTCCATCAGTGACAATACCAAACAAATTTCCCAGCAGACTAGTGCTGCTGCAAGTACTGTGAACAAAGCAACATTATTTTCGAATCGAAATGTACATGGCAGGACTTACACGCCTGTTGCTGCACGTCCGCAGATGACTCAGAGTTCGCCTTCAAGGGTGGTGAATACAAGGCAATTAACACCTTGTTGACGCTGCGGGGGTGATCATCGATTCTGTCATGTTTGTAACCTTCACATAACTATAACCTTTATGGGACAACACTGTACGCTGTATACACCTGAGTAATGCACACCTTGACCACAGGGGGTGAACTTGTGGGAGACACTCCTCACCTGGTCATCCAGGTATATAAAGGGAGGTCCCACGCAGGGTCAGCACTGGGAATAAAGGTTTAGGTCACGCAGTGACTTTGTCTGCAGTACATGCCTCGTGTAATTCTATAGTAAGATGTAAGGACACCACATTTAGCGACGAGAAACGGGAATCAACGACCCACGAGGATGGACACCAGTAGCACAGAGGAACGGTACTGTGTTGGTGAGGACTGGGCCGATTTCATTGAGAGGCTCCAGCAGAGCTTTGTCACAGAGGACTGGCTGGGTTGGCAAGCGGTTGGCAAGCGGAGGGCACATCTACTGACCAGTTGTGGATCCAAGCTGTTTGCGCTGATGAAAGACCTGCTCACACCCGAGAAGCTGGCGGACAAGTCTTTTGAAGAGCTCAGCACTCTGATCGGTGAGCACCTCAAACTGGCGAGCAGTATACACATGGCCCGGCACCGGTTCTACACACACCGGCGTCGGGAGGGACAAAGCATATCGGACTTCGTTGCGGACCTTCGGCGTTTGGCCAACCTCTGTAAGTTCACAGATGTCTGCAGGGGGGAGATGTTAAGGGATTTTCAGGAAGCTTATTGAGACCAAGGACTTGACTTTGGGAAGAGGAGACCAAGATAATTTACGCGCGCAGCCCTGGTTCCAACGTGGCAATGGACCAGGGAGTTAACATTGTAAATGAGATTCAGAACCCCGCAGGCAGACAAGGGCAATTCGACACCGCCCAGGCAGCAACAGGCTCTAGGGTGGGCCAGCAACAGAGACAATGGCAGGGGGATCGGCAATTCACGTCATCACAAGGAACAATGCGTCCCGGGATGGGACCATTGACACTCAGCAACAGAGTGCTCAGAAGTAATCAAAGAGACAATCAGAGAGGAATACCTATTAATAGATCCTTTGTTCACAACAATCTCAGCTCATGCTGGAGGTGCGGTGGCAAACATGCTGTAAGAACCTGTAGGTTTCAGCAATTTATCTGCAGAAACTGTAACTTCAGTGGACATCTAGCCAGAATGTGCAGAAAGCCTGTAGCGGAGCTCGTTTACAAGGCAGAGGAACCAGACGAGAGGTCTGCAAGGCAGGGTGATGCTTGGGGCAAAGCTATGGACGCTGAAGTCCAGCGGGTTTATGTGGCAGACGTCCACAGCTCGTATACCAAAACGCCACCTATGATGATGAAAGTTCTATTAAATGGAATCCCGGTATGCATGGAGCTGGACACAGGAGCCAGCCAGTCACTTATGAGCACCCAACAATTTGAAAAACTATGACCACTCAAAGCTAACAGGCCCAAACTGGAACGCATTGACACGCAGTTACGGACATACACCAGAGAGATCATCCCAGTACTAAGCAGTGCAAACTTGGTGGTCACACACAATGGATCGGAGAACTGAATGCCACTCTGGATTGTCCTGCACTCTTGGGGAGAAGCTGGTTAGCTGAGATGAACTGGAAATGGGGGGATGTGCACGACATTTCATCTGCGGAGCGAAGTTCATACTCACAGGTCCTACAGAAATTTGAGCCACTTTTTCAACCGGGTGTCGGAACTTTTAAGGGCACCAAAGTAGTGATACGCATCATCCTGGACGCCAGACCAGTGCACCACAAAGCCAGAGCCATGCCATATGTGATGCGTGAGAGAATTGAGAGTGAGTTGGACAGGCTGCTAAGAGAGGCCATAATTTTGTCTGTTGAATTCAGTGACTGGGCAAGCCCCATCATTCCTGTCCTTAAAGCAGATGGCTCGCTCAGGATTTGTGGCGACTAGAAGGCCACCATCAACTGAGTGTCACTACAGAGCCAATACCCGCTTCCGAGAGCGGAGGATCTTTTTGCCACGCTGGCAGGTGGCAAGCTGTTCACCCTTGTCCTTTACGGGTATGTACAGGTCCTGTATTCCACCAAATAATTTTTTGAGCACCTTCCACTGTTCATCCGTAATTTTATCGCTTAATAGTTCTGCCCAGTCTATTGAGGTCAATTTCTCCCTCATCTCTCCAAAATCACCCTCACCTAAGTGGCACAACTATTGGAAGATGTAAGGGATGTACTGTTTCAAAAATATTTGGCATGAGTTATACCTTCCTCTTCAACTCCACTTAAAATCCTGGAATTTCTCCTAATGTTCCCGTAAACATAAGAACATAAGCACATAAAAATTAGGAGCAGGAGTCGGCCATTTGGCCCCTCGAGCCTGCTCTGCCATTTAATAATATCATGGCTGATCTTCTACCTCAACTCCACTTTCCTGCACTATCCCCATATCCCTTGATTCCCTTGATATTCAAAAATCTATTAATCTCTGTCTTGAATATACTCAATGACTGAGCATCCACAGCCCTCTGAGGTAGAGAATTCCGAAGATTCACCACCCTCTGAGTGAAAAAATTTCTCCTCACCTCAGTCCTAACTGGCCGACCTCTTATTCTGAGACTGTGACCCCTGGTTCTCGACTCCCCAGCCAGGGGAAACATCCTCCAGGCATTTACCCTGTCAAGCCCTGTAAGAATTTTGTATGTTTCAATGAGATCACCTCTCATTCTTCTAAACTCTAGTGAATATAGGCCTAATCTACCAAATCTCTCCTCATAGGACAATCCCCCATCCCAGGAATCAGTCTGGTGAACCTTCATTGCACTCCCTCTATGGAAAGTATATCCTTCTTCAGGTAAGGAGACCAGAACTCTGCACAATAATCCAGGTGTGGTCTCATCAGGGCCCTATATAATTGCAGTAAGACATCTTTACTCTTATACTCAAATCCTTTTGTAATAAAGGCCAACATACCTTTTGCTTTCTTAATTGCTTGCTGTACCTGCATGTTAACTTTCAGTGATTAGTATACAACAATTCCCAGGTCCCTCTGAACACCAACATTACCCAATCGCTCATCATTTGAAAATACTCTGCTTTTTTATTTTTCCTACCAAAGTGGGTAATTTCACATTTCTCCACTTTATATTCCATTTGCCATGTTCTTGCCCATTCACTTAGCCTGTCTATATCCCCTTGAAGTCTCTTTGCATCCTCCTCACAACTTACTTTCCCACCTAGCTTTACATTTATTACATTTGGTTCCCTCATCCAAATCATTGATATGGATTGTGAATATCTGAGCCCCCACCCCAAGCACTGACCCTGCGGTACCTCACTAGTTATAGTCTACCAACCCTAAAATGATCCGTTTATTCCTAGTCCCTGTTTTCTGTCCGTTAATCAATCCTCAATCCATGTTAGTATGTTACCCCCAATCCCATGAGCCCTAATTTTGTTTAATAACCTCTTGTGTGGCATCTTATCGAATGCCTTCTGAAAATCCAAATACACCACATCCACTGGTTCCCCCTAATCTATTCTGCTAGTTACAACCTCAAAAAACTCTAACAGATTTGTCAAACATGATTTCTCTTTCATAAATCTGTGTTGACCCTGCCCAATTCTATTATTTTTTTTTAATAATAGATTTGAGCATTTTCCCTACTACTAAATCAGGCTAACTGGTCTTTAGTTCTCCATTTTCTCTCTCCCTCCTTTCTTAAATAATGGGGTTACATTTGTTACCTTCCAATCCGCAGGAACTGTTCTAGAAGCTATGGAATTTTGGAAGATGACAACTAATGCATCCACTATCTCCATAGCCACCTCTTTCAAAACTCTAGGATGCATCGGCCTTCAGGTCCAGAGGATATATTGGCTTTCAGTTCCATTAATTTCCCGTGTACTATATTTTTACAAATACTAATTTATTTCAGTTCCTCATTCTCGCTCGACATTTTATACGTAGTTGTGCCTTTGCTTGGCAATATTATTTTCTTGCAAATGAAGTGTTCTCTTCAATTATTAAATGGTAAATGGTTGGAGAAAATGTTATCCATTTATTTTGTGGTAGTTTTGTTTTTCTGTTCATTTCCTGGTTTTCCATGTGAAATCTGCTAGATTAGTGTGAGGAATATTGGGTGTATCTATCTAATTCTTGGTAATCTATTAGCAATATATGCATTTGAATTCCTGCTATTCTTGCAGTAAGATGTCCCTCAGCTTCTAGTGCATTCTGGATTGATTAATAAATTTAGACCAATTTGGAAGAACTAATTTATGATCTTTCATATGTGAATTTAAGTACATCTGAGTATTCTTCATTAATTCTTCTAATTTTTGACATACCTAGGGTGACAAGGAAGACCCAACAGTGATTTAAAATGTACAGTAGGAATGTGTTGTAATGTGGGAGATGCTTGTGGTATTTCAGTTTGTAATGGCCAGGAAAGCCAGCAGGCGTAATTCCAATAGTAGGCTCTATGATGTTCCTGGTGGTCCCATGACTCTCATTGTACCTGTGTTGCTCAGGCAGGGTGGAGATGCAGAAGGGTATCCTTTGTCCCTGAACAGCGACCTTCTGACATTCCTGGATGGGTGGAAAGGTGTGAGAGATCAATGAGTGTCTTAGAATGAGGACGTTATGACAGCTGTCGGAGAAACTGGTATAGACTTGTATTATTCTTCTGCGGTGATCGCACACCAGTTGAACATTGATGGAATGGGAGCCCTTCTTGTTGACATAAGCTGCTGGCTCACCTTTTGGTGCATTGATAGTTACATGAGTGCAGTCTATTATGCTCTGGACGTAAGGAAAGTCGACCACTTCTTCAAATCTCAGAGCTCTTCATTCTGTCTGTTGGCAACTGTTGCGAAGGTAATGTCATCATTATTATGTATGTAAACCTGTAAATACCATGTCTCACCACCAGAGCACTTATCCTCTGGCGTCCCAAGGGATCCCACAATCCCTTGGGAGCACCTGTATATAAGGAGGCCTCACAGGCTGGAGAGCCACTCTGAGATTTGTAATAAAGGACTACGGTCACACTTACTTTGAGCTTGCAGTATCTAGTCTGACTCCTGATTCAAGACACAACAAGTGGTGACGAGATACAGATGACGAACCCCAACACAACAATGCAGAGAACTGTGGGTATCCTGGAGAAAATTTTGGAGGGAGATGATTGGGAATCCTTTGTGGAGCGACTTGACCAATACCTCGTGGCCAATGATTTGGAAGGAGAAGGGAACGTTGCCAAACGAAGGGAGATATTCCTCACCATTTCCAGGGCACCAACGTATGGCCTCATGAAAAACCTGCTTGCTCCAGCAAAACCCACAGACAAGTCATACGATGAGGTGTGCACACTGGTCTGGGGGCATCTAAACCCGAAGGAAAGCGTTCTGATGGCGAGGTATTGGTTCTACACGTACAAGAGGTCTGAAGGCCAGGAAGTGGTGAGCTACATCGCCGAGCTAAGGCGCCTTGCAGGACATTGTGAATTTGAAGAACACCTGGAGCATATGCTCAGGGACTTCTTTGTACTTAGCATTAGCCATGAAGTAATACTTGGCAAACTTTTGACCGTAGAGACCCTAACCTTGAGTAAAGCCATAGTGATAGCCCAGGTGTTTATCTCCATCAGTGACAATACCAAACAAATTTCCCAGCAGACTAGTGCTGCTGCAAGTACTGTGAACAAAGCAACATTATTTTCGAATCGAAATGTACATGGCAGGACTTACACGCCTGTTGCTGCACGTCCGCAGATGACTCAGAGTTCGCCTTCAAGGGTGGTGAATACAAGGCAATTAACACCTTGTTGACGCTGCGGGGGTGATCATCGATTCTGTCATGTTTGTAACCTTCACATAACTATAACCTTTATGGGACAACACTGTACGCTGTATACACCTGAGTAATGCACACCTTGACCACAGGGGGTGAACTTGTGGGAGACACTCCTCACCTGGTCATCCAGGTATATAAAGGGAGGTCCCACGCAGGGTCAGCACTGGGAATAAAGGTTTAGGTCACGCAGTGACTTTGTCTGCAGTACATGCCTCGTGTAATTCTATAGTAAGATGTAAGGACACCACATTTAGCGACGAGAAACGGGAATCAACGACCCACGAGGATGGACACCAGTAGCACAGAGGAACGGTACTGTGTTGGTGAGGACTGGGCCGATTTCATTGAGAGGCTCCAGCAGAGCTTTGTCACAGAGGACTGGCTGGGTTGGCAAGCGGTTGGCAAGCGGAGGGCACATCTACTGACCAGTTGTGGATCCAAGCTGTTTGCGCTGATGAAAGACCTGCTCACACCCGAGAAGCTGGCGGACAAGTCTTTTGAAGAGCTCAGCACTCTGATCGGTGAGCACCTCAAACTGGCGAGCAGTATACACATGGCCCGGCACCGGTTCTACACACACCGGCGTCGGGAGGGACAAAGCATATCGGACTTCGTTGCGGACCTTCGGCGTTTGGCCAACCTCTGTAAGTTCACAGATGTCTGCAGGGGGGAGATGTTAAGGGATTTTCAGGAAGCTTATTGAGACCAAGGACTTGACTTTGGGAAGAGGAGACCAAGATAATTTACGCGCGCAGCCCTGGTTCCAACGTGGCAATGGACCAGGGAGTTAACATTGTAAATGAGATTCAGAACCCCGCAGGCAGACAAGGGCAATTCGACACCGCCCAGGCAGCAACAGGCTCTAGGGTGGGCCAGCAACAGAGACAATGGCAGGGGGATCGGCAATTCACGTCATCACAAGGAACAATGCGTCCCGGGATGGGACCATTGACACTCAGCAACAGAGTGCTCAGAAGTAATCAAAGAGACAATCAGAGAGGAATACCTATTAATAGATCCTTTGTTCACAACAATCTCAGCTCATGCTGGAGGTGCGGTGGCAAACATGCTGTAAGAACCTGTAGGTTTCAGCAATTTATCTGCAGAAACTGTAACTTCAGTGGACATCTAGCCAGAATGTGCAGAAAGCCTGTAGCGGAGCTCGTTTACAAGGCAGAGGAACCAGACGAGAGGTCTGCAAGGCAGGGTGATGCTTGGGGCAAAGCTATGGACGCTGAAGTCCAGCGGGTTTATGTGGCAGACGTCCACAGCTCGTATACCAAAACGCCACCTATGATGATGAAAGTTCTATTAAATGGAATCCCGGTATGCATGGAGCTGGACACAGGAGCCAGCCAGTCACTTATGAGCACCCAACAATTTGAAAAACTATGACCACTCAAAGCTAACAGGCCCAAACTGGAACGCATTGACACGCAGTTACGGACATACACCAGAGAGATCATCCCAGTACTAAGCAGTGCAAACTTGGTGGTCACACACAATGGATCGGAGAACTGAATGCCACTCTGGATTGTCCTGCACTCTTGGGGAGAAGCTGGTTAGCTGAGATGAACTGGAAATGGGGGGATGTGCACGACATTTCATCTGCGGAGCGAAGTTCATACTCACAGGTCCTACAGAAATTTGAGCCACTTTTTCAACCGGGTGTCGGAACTTTTAAGGGCACCAAAGTAGTGATACGCATCATCCTGGACGCCAGACCAGTGCACCACAAAGCCAGAGCCATGCCATATGTGATGCGTGAGAGAATTGAGAGTGAGTTGTACAGGCTGCTAAGAGAGGGCATAATTTCGTCTGTTGAATTCAGTGACTGGGCAAGCCCCATCATTCCTGTCCTTAAAGCAGATGGCTCGCTCAGGATTTGTGGCGACTAGAAGGCCACCATCAACTGAGTGTCACTACAGAGCCAATACCCGCTTCCGAGAGCGGAGGATCTTTTTGCCACGCTGGCAGGTGGCAAGCTGTTCACCCTTGCCCTTTACGGGTATGTACAGGTCCTGTATTCCACCAAATAATTTTTTGAGCACCTTCCACTGTTCATCCGTAATTTTATCGCTTAATAGTTCTGCCCAGTCTATTGAGGTCAATTTCTCCCTCATCTCTCCAAAATCACCCTCACCTAAGTGGCACAACTATTGGAAGATGTAAGGGATGTACTGTTTCAAAAATATTTGGCATGAGTTATACCTTCCTCTTCAACTCCACTTAAAATCCTGGAATTTCTCCTAATGTTCCCGTAAACATAAGAACATAAGCACATAAAAATTAGGAGCAGGAGTCGGCCATTTGGCCCCTCGAGCCTGCTCTGCCATTTAATAATATCATGGCTGATCTTCTACCTCAACTCCACTTTCCTGCAATATCCCGATATCCCTTGATTCCCTTGATATTCAAAAATCTATTAATCTCTGTCTTGAATATACTCAATGACTGAGCATCCACAGCCCTCTGAGGTAGAGAATTCCGAAGATTCACCACCCTCTGAGTGAAAAAATTTCTCCTCACCTCAGTCCTAACTGGCCGACCTCTTATTCTGAGACTGTGACCCCTGGTTCTCGACTCCCCAGCCAGGGGAAACATCCTCCAGGCATTTACCCTGTCAAGCCCTGTAAGAATTTTGTATGTTTCAATGAGATCACCTCTCATTCTTCTAAACTCTAGTGAATATAGGCCTAATCTACCAAATCTCTCCTCATAGGACAATCCCCCATCCCAGGAATCAGTCTGGTGAACCTTCATTGCACTCCCTCTATGGAAAGTATATCCTTCTTCAGGTAAGGAGACCAGAACTCTGCACAATAATCCAGGTGTGGTCTCATCAGGGCCCTATATAATTGCAGTAAGACATCTTTACTCTTATACTCAAATCCTTTTGTAATAAAGGCCAACATACCTTTTGCTTTCTTAATTGCTTGCTGTACCTGCATGTTAACTTTCAGTGATTAGTATACAACAATTCCCAGGTCCCTCTGAACACCAACATTACCCAATCGCTCATCATTTGAAAATACTCTGCTTTTTTATTTTTCCTACCAAAGTGGGTAATTTCACATTTCTCCACTTTATATTCCATTTGCCATGTTCTTGCCCATTCACTTAGCCTGTCTATATCCCCTTGAAGTCTCTTTGCATCCTCCTCACAACTTACTTTCCCACCTAGCTTTACATTTATTACATTTGGTTCCCTCATCCAAATCATTGATATGGATTGTGAATATCTGAGCCCCCACCCCAAGCACTGACCCTGCGGTACCTCACTAGTTATAGTCTACCAACCCTAAAATGATCCGTTTATTCCTAGTCCCTGTTTTCTGTCCGTTAATCAATCCTCAATCCATGTTAGTATGTTACCCCCAATCCCATGAGCCCTAATTTTGTTTAATAACCTCTTGTGTGGCATCTTATCGAATGCCTTCTGAAAATCCAAATACACCACATCCACTGGTTCCCCCTAATCTATTCTGCTAGTTACAACCTCAAAAAACTCTAACAGATTTGTCAAACATGATTTCTCTTTCATAAATCTGTGTTGACCCTGCCCAATTCTATTATTTTTTTTTAATAATAGATTTGAGCATTTTCCCTACTACTAAATCAGGCTAACTGGTCTTTAGTTCTCCATTTTCTCTCTCCCTCCTTTCTTAAATAATGGGGTTACATTTGTTACCTTCCAATCCGCAGGAACTGTTCTAGAAGCTATGGAATTTTGGAAGATGACAACTAATGCATCCACTATCTCCATAGCCACCTCTTTCAAAACTCTAGGATGCATCGGCCTTCAGGTCCAGAGGATATATTGGCTTTCAGTTCCATTAATTTCCCGTGTACTATATTTTTACAAATACTAATTTATTTCAGTTCCTCATTCTCGCTCGACATTTTATACGTAGTTGTGCCTTTGCTTGGCAATATTATTTTCTTGCAAATGAAGTGTTCTCTTCAATTATTAAATGGTAAATGGTTGGAGAAAATGTTATCCATTTATTTTGTGGTAGTTTTGTTTTTCTGTTCATTTCCTGGTTTTCCATGTGAAATCTGCTAGATTAGTGTGAGGAATATTGGGTGTATCTATCTAATTCTTGGTAATCTATTAGCAATATATGCATTTGAATTCCTGCTATTCTTGCAGTAAGATGTCCCTCAGCTTCTAGTGCATTCTGGATTGATTAATAAATTTAGACCAATTTGGAAGAACTAATTTATGATCTTTCATATGTGAATTTAAGTACATCTGAGTATTCTTCATTAATTCTTCTAATTTTTGACATACCTAGGGTGACAAGGAAGACCCAACAGTGATTTAAAATGTACAGTAGGAATGTGTTGTAATGTGGGAGATGCTTGTGGTATTTCAGTTTGTAATGGCCAGGAAAGCCAGCAGGCGTAATTCCAATAGTAGGCTCTATGATGTTCCTGGTGGTCCCATGACTCTCATTGTACCTGTGTTGCTCAGGCAGGGTGGAGATGCAGAAGGGTATCCTTTGTCCCTGAACAGCGACCTTCTGACATTCCTGGATGGGTGGAAAGGTGTGAGAGATCAATGAGTGTCTTAGAATGAGGACGTTATGACAGCTGTCGGAGAAACTGGTATAGACTTGTATTATTCTTCTGCGGTGATCGCACACCAGTTGAACATTGATGGAATGGGAGCCCTTCTTGTTGACATAAGCTGCTGGCTCACCTTTTGGTGCATTGATAGTTACATGAGTGCAGTCTATTATGCTCTGGACGTAAGGAAAGTCGACCACTTCTTCAAATCTCAGAGCTCTTCATTCTGTCTGTTGGCAACTGTTGCGAAGGTAATGTCATCATTATTATGTATGTAAACCTGTAAATACCATGTCTCACCACCAGAGCACTTATCCTCTGGCATCCCAAGGGATCCCACAATCCCTTGGGAGCACCTGTATATAAGGAGGCCTCACAGGCTGGAGAGGCACTCTGAGATTTGTAATAAAGGACTACGGTCACACTTACTTTGAGCTTGCAGTATCTAGTCTGACTCCTGATTCAAGACACAACAAGTGGTGACGAGATACAGATGACGAACCCCAACACAACAATGCAGAGAACTGTGGGTATCCTGGAGAAAATTTTGGAGGGAGATGATTGGGAATCCTTTGTGGAGCGACTTGACCAATACCTCGTGGCCAATGATTTGGAAGGAGAAGGGAACGTTGCCAAACGAAGGGAGATATTCCTCACCATTTCCAGGGCACCAACGTATGGCCTCATGAAAAACCTGCTTGCTCCAGCAAAACCCACAGACAAGTCATACGATGAGGTGTGCACACTGGTCTGGGGGCATCTAAACCCGAAGGAAAGCGTTCTGATGGCGAGGTATTGGTTCTACACGTACAAGAGGTCTGAAGGCCAGGAAGTGGTGAGCTACATCGCCGAGCTAAGGCGCCTTGCAGGACATTGTGAATTTGAAGAACACCTGGAGCATATGCTCAGGGACTTCTTTGTACTTAGCATTAGCCATGAAGTAATACTTGGCAAACTTTTGACCGTAGAGACCCTAACCTTGAGTAAAGCCATAGTGATAGCCCAGGTGTTTATCTCCATCAGTGACAATACCAAACAAATTTCCCAGCAGACTAGTGCTGCTGCAAGTACTGTGAACAAAGCAACATTATTTTCGAATCGAAATGTACATGGCAGGACTTACACGCCTGTTGCTGCACGTCCGCAGATGACTCAGAGTTCGCCTTCAAGGGTGGTGAATACAAGGCAATTAACACCTTGTTGACGCTGCGGGGGTGATCATCGATTCTGTCATGTTTGTAACCTTCACATAACTATAACCTTTATGGGACAACACTGTACGCTGTATACATCTGAGTAATGCACACCTTGACCACAGGGGGTGAACTTGTGGGAGACACTCCTCACCTGGTCATCCAGGTATATAAAGGGAGGTCCCACGCAGGGTCAGCACTGGGAATAAAGGTTTAGGTCACGCAGTGACTTTGTCTGCAGTACATGCCTCGTGTAATTCTATAGTAAGATGTAAGGACACCACATTTAGCGACGAGAAACGGGAATCAACGACCCACGAGGATGGACACCAGTAGCACAGAGGAACGGTACTGTGTTGGTGAGGACTGGGCCGATTTCATTGAGAGGCTCCAGCAGAGCTTTGTCACAGAGGACTGGCTGGGTTGGCAAGCGGTTGGCAAGCGGAGGGCACATCTACTGACCAGTTGTGGATCCAAGCTGTTTGCGCTGATGAAAGACCTGCTCACACCCGAGAAGCTGGCGGACAAGTCTTTTGAAGAGCTCAGCACTCTGATCGGTGAGCACCTCAAACTGGCGAGCAGTATACACATGGCCCGGCACCGGTTCTACACACACCGGCGTCGGGAGGGACAAAGCATATCGGACTTCGTTGCGGACCTTCGGCGTTTGGCCAACCTCTGTAAGTTCACAGATGTCTGCAGGGGGGAGATGTTAAGGGATTTTCAGGAAGCTTATTGAGACCAAGGACTTGACTTTGGGAAGAGGAGACCAAGATAATTTACGCGCGCAGCCCTGGTTCCAACGTGGCAATGGACCAGGGAGTTAACATTGTAAATGAGATTCAGAACCCCGCAGGCAGACAAGGGCAATTCGACACCGCCCAGGCAGCAACAGGCTCTAGGGTGGGCCAGCAACAGAGACAATGGCAGGGGGATCGGCAATTCACGTCATCACAAGGAACAATGCGTCCCGGGATGGGACCATTGACACTCAGCAACAGAGTGCTCAGAAGTAATCAAAGAGACAATCAGAGAGGAATACCTATTAATAGATCCTTTGTTCACAACAATCTCAGCTCATGCTGGAGGTGCGGTGGCAAACATGCTGTAAGAACCTGTAGGTTTCAGCAATTTATCTGCAGAAACTGTAACTTCAGTGGACATCTAGCCAGAATGTGCAGAAAGCCTGTAGCGGAGCTCGTTTACAAGGCAGAGGAACCAGACGAGAGGTCTGCAAGGCAGGGTGATGCTTGGGGCAAAGCTATGGACGCTGAAGTCCAGCGGGTTTATGTGGCAGACGTCCACAGCTCGTATACCAAAACGCCACCTATGATGATGAAAGTTCTATTAAATGGAATCCCGGTATGCATGGAGCTGGACACAGGAGCCAGCCAGTCACTTATGAGCACCCAACAATTTGAAAAACTATGACCACTCAAAGCTAACAGGCCCAAACTGGAACGCATTGACACGCAGTTACGGACATACACCAGAGAGATCATCCCAGTACTAAGCAGTGCAAACTTGGTGGTCACACACAATGGATCGGAGAACTGAATGCCACTCTGGATTGTCCTGCACTCTTGGGGAGAAGCTGGTTAGCTGAGATGAACTGGAAATGGGGGGATGTGCACGACATTTCATCTGCGGAGCGAAGTTCATACTCACAGGTCCTACAGAAATTTGAGCCACTTTTTCAACCGGGTGTCGGAACTTTTAAGGGCACCAAAGTAGTGATACGCATCATCCTGGACGCCAGACCAGTGCACCACAAAGCCAGAGCCATGCCATATGTGATGCGTGAGAGAATTGAGAGTGAGTTGGACAGGCTGCTAAGAGAGGGCATAATTTCGTCTGTTGAATTCAGTGACTGGGCAAGCCCCATCATTCCTGTCCTTAAAGCAGATGGCTCGCTCAGGATTTGTGGCGACTAGAAGGCCACCATCAACTGAGTGTCACTACAGAGCCAATACCCGCTTCCGAGAGCGGAGGATCTTTTTGCCACGCTGGCAGGTGGCAAGCTGTTCACCCTTGTCCTTTACGGGTATGTACAGGTCCTGTATTCCACCAAATAATTTTTTGAGCACCTTCCACTGTTCATCCGTAATTTTATCGCTTAATAGTTCTGCCCAGTCTATTGAGGTCAATTTCTCCCTCATCTCTCCAAAATCACCCTCACCTAAGTGGCACAACTATTGGAAGATGTAAGGGATGTACTGTTTCAAAAATATTTGGCATGAGTTATACCTTCCTCTTCAACTCCACTTAAAATCCTGGAATTTCTCCTAATGTTCCCGTAAACATAAGAACATAAGCACATAAAAATTAGGAGCAGGAGTCGGCCATTTGGCCCCTCGAGCCTGCTCTGCCATTTAATAATATCATGGCTGATCTTCTACCTCAACTCCACTTTCCTGCACTATCCCCATATCCCTTGATTCCCTTGATATTCAAAAATCTATTAATCTCTGTCTTGAATATACTCAATGACTGAGCATCCACAGCCCTCTGAGGTAGAGAATTCCGAAGATTCACCACCCTCTGAGTGAAAAAATTTCTCCTCACCTCAGTCCTAACTGGCCGACCTCTTATTCTGAGACTGTGACCCCTGGTTCTCGACTCCCCAGCCAGGGGAAACATCCTCCAGGCATTTACCCTGTCAAGCCCTGTAAGAATTTTGTATGTTTCAATGAGATCACCTCTCATTCTTCTAAACTCTAGTGAATATAGGCCTAATCTACCAAATCTCTCCTCATAGGACAATCCCCCATCCCAGGAATCAGTCTGGTGAACCTTCATTGCACTCCCTCTATGGAAAGTATATCCTTCTTCAGGTAAGGAGACCAGAACTCTGCACAATAATCCAGGTGTGGTCTCATCAGGGCCCTATATAATTGCAGTAAGACATCTTTACTCTTATACTCAAATCCTTTTGTAATAAAGGCCAACATACCTTTTGCTTTCTTAATTGCTTGCTGTACCTGCATGTTAACTTTCAGTGATTAGTATACAACAATTCCCAGGTCCCTCTGAACACCAACATTACCCAATCGCTCATCATTTGAAAATACTCTGCTTTTTTATTTTTCCTACCAAAGTGGGTAATTTCACATTTCTCCACTTTATATTCCATTTGCCATGTTCTTGCCCATTCACTTAGCCTGTCTATATCCCCTTGAAGTCTCTTTGCATCCTCCTCACAACTTACTTTCCCACCTAGCTTTACATTTATTACATTTGGTTCCCTCATCCAAATCATTGATATGGATTGTGAATATCTGAGCCCCCACCCCAAGCACTGACCCTGCGGTACCTCACTAGTTATAGTCTACCAACCCTAAAATGATCCGTTTATTCCTAGTCCCTGTTTTCTGTCCGTTAATCAATCCTCAATCCATGTTAGTATGTTACCCCCAATCCCATGAGCCCTAATTTTGTTTAATAACCTCTTGTGTGGCATCTTATCGAATGCCTTCTGAAAATCCAAATACACCACATCCACTGGTTCCCCCTAATCTATTCTGCTAGTTACAACCTCAAAAAACTCTAACAGATTTGTCAAACATGATTTCTCTTTCATAAATCTGTGTTGACCCTGCCCAATTCTATTATTTTTTTTTAATAATAGATTTGAGCATTTTCCCTACTACTAAATCAGGCTAACTGGTCTTTAGTTCTCCATTTTCTCTCTCCCTCCTTTCTTAAATAATGGGGTTACATTTGTTACCTTCCAATCCGCAGGAACTGTTCTAGAAGCTATGGAATTTTGGAAGATGACAACTAATGCATCCACTATCTCCATAGCCACCTCTTTCAAAACTCTAGGATGCATCGGCCTTCAGGTCCAGAGGATATATTGGCTTTCAGTTCCATTAATTTCCCGTGTACTATATTTTTACAAATACTAATTTATTTCAGTTCCTCATTCTCGCTCGACATTTTATACGTAGTTGTGCCTTTGCTTGGCAATATTATTTTCTTGCAAATGAAGTGTTCTCTTCAATTATTAAATGGTAAATGGTTGGAGAAAATGTTATCCATTTATTTTGTGGTAGTTTTGTTTTTCTGTTCATTTCCTGGTTTTCCATGTGAAATCTGCTAGATTAGTGTGAGGAATATTGGGTGTATCTATCTAATTCTTGGTAATCTATTAGCAATATATGCATTTGAATTCCTGCTATTCTTGCAGTAAGATGTCCCTCAGCTTCTAGTGCATTCTGGATTGATTAATAAATTTAGACCAATTTGGAAGAACTAATTTATGATCTTTCATATGTGAATTTAAGTACATCTGAGTATTCTTCATTAATTCTTCTAATTTTTGACATACCTGGGGTGACAAGGAAGACCCAACAGTGATTTAAAATGTACAGTAGGAATGTGTTGTAATGTGGGAGATGCTTGTGGTATTTCAGTTTGTAATGGCCAGGAAAGCCAGCAGGCGTAATTTATATTGGTAGAACTCTTGCAACGATGGAGAAGGAGAACATAAAGAAGTTTATTGTTCTCAAGCACATTCAATTTGATTATGTTGGCTCAGATCAATGTGAATCCTTAAATCCAAACAGATTTATTCAATAGGAATTGTCACATTTGGCCTGATTCCATGTTAATTTTCAATTCTTTATTATCCCTAATTTATTGCTCCAAATGATTGTTTACATCCGTATTTATATTTTGAAAAAAATACATAAAACAAAATATATCAGAGTCTCAATGTGTATTACATAAATGTTCAATAACATCTTCAGCTTTAGACACACCAATCCCAGCCATATTCCAAATAAAGTTTGTCAACCCAATTCTAGAAAGTAAACAGAGACGAGACCGCTGCAATCATGTTATGATGTGACACGAGCAACAAAAGTATACTTGAAGTTAACAAATTTCATAAACACCGGCACTGATTGTCCAATCAGTAAAATGCATAGTATTTAATATTAGTTGTTATTGTGCTCAACCCTCGGCAATTCATTATTTAGGGTCACTCTAATTCATACTGACATATTAAGGTTTTCAAACTGGATTGTCAGCCCCCTGGTACTAAAAGGCAATTGAGTAGCATAATTTTTCTCTAATCGGTTTAATCAGTATTTTGAACGACTTAGAAGTTGTGTCACAACATAGCCCACAACTCATTCATCAAGACAACATTTTTGTGCCAACACATTATATAATTAACTTGACAGCTAATAAACAGTAGCAAAATTGCTTGCCCGTTGAAGTT
The DNA here is from genome assembly GCF_044704955.1 of Pristiophorus japonicus. Classification (NCBI taxonomy): domain Eukaryota; kingdom Metazoa; phylum Chordata; class Chondrichthyes; family Pristiophoridae; genus Pristiophorus; species Pristiophorus japonicus. The sequence continues at coordinate 83,243,301 of NC_091985.1, forward strand.
TCATTAAAGATTTAAATTGCACACCTAGCCTTTCCTACTTTACAACAGTGACTACACTTTAAAAGTACTTCATTGGCTGTAATGTGCTTTGAGATGTCCTGAGGTCGTGAAGGGTGCTTTATAATGCAAGTCTTTCTTTTTCTTTCTTTTAGCCTTGTTACTCGATTACTTTTGAAAATTGATAGCTCTAGTTTTGCAGCTTTAATGCATGTGCATGTGCATGGAGGATGGTATAACACTGTCAGCTCTTTTGAAAATCAAATTTAATGACTTAAGCTCTCTTAACCTCAAAGGTACATACGTACAGAACAAGAAAAGTTTTTTTTTGGCCCATCAGGCATTTTACTTTCAGTGGAATTTACTTTGCCATGGACTCTTTTCAACATACTTAATATCCTGAAAGTGTTAATTAGCTACAAATAACATTATTAAGAAGATAAAACCCAGTTAAATCTCCTCTTGGCCACAAATATGATTAGCAAGGCTATTAATCTACTGTTCAACCTTAACCAGTTGTATAACCACAAGTGGCATTAACATGGTCCAAGCAGCACATTGTGGGGCCGAAATTGATGGCCTTACCGCCCACTGCTGCCGAGATCCGCCAACATTCCTCCTTGAGTTGCGCCCAATGTCAGTTTGCACTTGAGCTGGAGCAGGTGGGAGGGGTGAACCGCCGGGAACCGCTTGCTGATGTCAACGGATGGCCAAGATGCCAGATTGGTGCAGGCGGGAGTCAGTGGGAGTCGGCGCCAGCAGGGGAAGGACTGCCGTGAGGAGGCTGGTCTAACCCCCAAGGTAAGTTTAAAAAGCTGAAAAAAAGGTTAGTGAACTTTTTAATACATTTTTTTTCACAGCGACTTACCTTAATGGGTTCCCCTGAAGGTCTTCCAGTTAATTTTTTTTTTCCAATCAGTTTCATTTGAACGTCTTCGACCCTTCGTGGTCCTGACTCAATCCTCGGCAAAACTTTGGCCATAAGAGCCTTTGCCGCCGAGATTGGGAACTCCCACTTGCTCCCGCCCAGTTTGATGATGTACATCACTCATTTGCCACCGGCCCAACTTTTAAATTATTTTTCATCAATTTCCCACCCAAAATGCCACCAGTCTCTCGGCGGCCACCGACGGCCTTTTGGGCGGCACTTGGGCGGGACTTGGCCTTCAAGTTCGGCCCCTGTGTTCCACAGTGTGTCAGATTTTTAATGTTTGTACTTGCTCATGCTTTTTTTTATCCATATAGCGATCTACCTTTTTTTCAAGGAGTGAATCAATATAGCTAGTTTTCTTGTGAGCCTGTTCAACATATCTGCTAATGTTTGCAAACTAAATTATTTTAATCTCTATTCTCTCTTCAGGTTTGTTAATTTTATATCGATATCTTGTTCTGTTCTTACAACTTAAGTTAAATCGCCTGCATAAATCTATATTTTATCTATACTTCTCAGCATTTAAAACAATTCTCTTACTTTTTTTTCCATTGAAAATAAGTTCAATTCTTTGGCTATCTCCTTATGAAGATGGATGCATTCACCACACATCACAAAATATGTCCCTTGCCCAATCCATCCTGGAGATTCACATGCTTGACATTGCAGAAGATGACATCATGAGTGTGCTTGTTGAGATATAATTGATGTTTCTACCCTCTATGTAATGTAAGCAATGTTCCTTCTTGTCTGTTCATTTTGACCTATAGATATTACACCCTGATGCAAACACCCCTTAGGGCCAGTGAAGATGACTGGGAGGGAGTGTGGTGTATGGAGAATACATCCATTCAAAGAATAAAGAAGACTCTACCAAGGCATGTAATCTATTTTTTTCTTCATTCAACATTTTTCGCATGCAATACCAAAATAGTATCCATTTGCGGAAGAGAAATTCTACAAAGGAATTTCTGCCAAACTGCGTCTTGGCAAGCTAATAAATATAAGGATTAATGTTTCGTGAATTTGTGGGCATTACTTCTTGTTGAAGTTTCACAGATGGCATCAGTGGATATTTGATTAAATTCTGCCCTTGGGTTTCTTGTCAGAAAAGTAATAGCAAGTGCATATTATATTCAGCCATCCACTTAGCTATGCACTGTTTGGATCTCAGTTTTATGAGTCTTAGGGCCATAGGAGATGAAGAGTTGCCATGCTTTGTGGAATTACTTGGAATTGATTAATATCGAATGATACAGCCCTGTGGACATTGAAGTAATGGAGTTGCCATTTGTGACTAAAATTGTCAGCGGGGAAGGATGAAATGATGGAATTACAATTTCCTGCCCTAAATGAAAGTGAAATTCAATCCTTGGCAGCAGTTAAGGTGCATTCTAAGAACTATCCACTCTGGGTAACAAACAAGATAGGATTAGTCAATGGTAAGAGCCTGCAATCCACTAATTCTACCATCTGAAACTAATGTTAATGTTAACAAAGTTTTTCCAAGGAAGATAGTTGATATTACAAGAAGCAGGTGGTTCAAAGGGAGGAAATATTTACTTTTAAACTAAATTAATATTACAATTTGGAGGAACTAGAGGTGAAGCTTTGTGTAACTTCCAGATAACCCTCCAAAAGCAGGATACCATAAGATAAAGTGAAAACTAGGGGTCATGAAATATGAACCCTATTAGAACTGGAATTCAACACAATTTTGAACAAAATCTGAAGGTAACCTGATACACTGGCAACATCACAGGAGTGCAACACCATGGCACAAATCTTTCCCACTTTGCATTATAAGATTTGTTAGTGAATGCTCTACAGGAATTGATTGGGGTATCCTATACTGAACACAAGGGATCGAGTTGTGATAAATACTATTTGTCAATAAGGAAGCCATCAAGTCATCTGAAGTTGGGACAGCAGACCTCTCCCTTTGGGTAGGGAAAGAGAATTGTGGGCAAGGGAATGTCAGGAAAGCAGATTTTTAATAGCCCATTAGCTTATTAGTATTAGGGTTCTCCCCTCTGCTGAGCCTTCTGAATTACTCGTGAAATTAGAGGAAAGGGTGAAATAAATACAGAAATTTGTGTCCAGGAGGACAGCTTGTCAATTCTCCATAATTGATATTGTCGTAACTTTCAAACAGTTCAAGGTAGTTTTCTGGAGAAGAAAATAAGTCTATCTTCAGATCCCTCCAGGCTTTGAAAATATGAATTTTTCAGTTGTGGGGCCTGATTATGAATTGACTGAGTGAAACTACTGTTACATTAGATGATGGACCGAGTATTACCTGCTGATCCAGGCACCAAGTGAAACAGACTGCGTGCACTTTCTCCTAATTATTTTAAGAGCAAAGCACCATGGTATTGTTAATCCAGATGCATTACTGTGTTTTCCTAGTCTTAAGGCTGAACGAGCTTTTGAATCATGGGGGTCAAGTTTCGGGCCGCGCCTAGAATGGCGCAGCCCCGCGAGCCACGCCTGATTTCCGGGCTCAAAACCACGCCGAAAACTTACCTTGGTATTCTCCCCACTGCTGCAACATTCCAGGCCCTTGGCGCAGCGCAGCACAAGCTGTGGGGGGGTGGAGCCAGGTCCCGGCGCTGAAAACAGTGCCGGGACCTCTGCACATTCACGTTAGAGTGTGCGCGCATGTGCAGTAGCTCCAGGCGCCCGAGGCTATGTGGGAGGGGCCGAAGCACGCCGCCCCTAGCCCTGGCTGAATGGGCTTACTGGCCTCCCTCCTCTCGAGCTCCTGCTCCGGCTCCCACGCCCCACCTCCCCACCGCCGTTCAGCTCTGGCTCCCTCCGGCTCTCTCCCACCCCTCACCCCCACCACCCGTTTCGTTCAGCTCCCGCTCACGGTCCGGCTCTCACCCGCGGCAGCCCCCCGCCCCCCCCGCGCCCCGTTCAGCTCCCGCTCCCGCTCCCGCTCACTCCCGGCGCCCCCCAGCTCCCGTTCAGCTCCCGCTCCCGGTCCGGTTCTCTCCCACCCCCGCCCACCCAACCCCGCCGGCTCAGCTCCTGCTCCACTCCAGCTTCCCCCCCTTCAGGTCCGGTCCGCTCCGCTCTCCCCCCTCCCTCCCTCTCCTCTCTCCCCCTCCCTCCCTCTCCTCTCTCTCACCCCCCTCCCTCTCCTCTCCCCCCTCTCCTCTCCATCCCCCTCCCTCCCTCTCCTCTCCATCCCCCTTCCCTTCCTTTCCTCTCCTCTCCCTCCTCCCCCTCCTCTCCTTTCCCCCCCTCCCTCTCCTCTCCTCTCTCCCCCTCCCTCCCTCTCCTCTCTCTCACCCCCCTCCCTCTCCTCTCCCCCCTCCTTCCTCCCTTCCCTCTCCTCTCTCCCCTCTCCTCTCCATCCCCCCTCCCTCTCCTCTTTCTCAACCCCCTCCCTCTCCCCCCTCTCCTATCCATCCCCTCTCCCCCCTCCCTCCCTCTCCTCTCCCCTCTCCTTCCTCCCTCTCCTCTCGCCTCTCCCTCTCCCCCCTCCCTCCCTGTCCTCTCCCTCTCCCCCCTCCCTCCCTCTCCTCTCCCTCTCCCTCTCCCTCCCCCTCTCCCTTTCCCTCCCCCTCTTCTCCCTCCCCCCCACCTTCTTCCCCCACCTCCCCCCACCCTTCCTCACCTCCCTTCCTCCCCCCTTCCTCCTCCCACCCCTCGCTGTCAGAAACACAGAGGGACACTGGCAGACAGAGAGAGAGAGAGAGACACTGGGGGGTGGGGGGTGGTGGGCGTGTCCCAGCACGCTGTTGGAGGGCTTCCGGTGCTGCAGTCGGTGAGTAGAAACTTAATTTTTTATTTATTTATTTTTAAATTAAATTTTTTTTTAATGTTTTTGATTGATTTATTGGTTGATTTATTGATTTATTTATCATTTATTATTGATGATGGCTCTTTATTTGTAAAAGTGTTGTGTTTCATGTTTGTAAACTTCTGTTCCCCCCCCCCCCCTCCGCCCCCCCCCAGCGCCTATCTCTCTTCCTTATGCCTGATTTCTAAGTGTAGGCAAGGTTTTTTTGAGCATACAAAAATCTACACTTACTCCATTCTAAGTTAGTTTGGAGTAACTTTTTGCTGCCTAAACTTTCGAAACAGGCATAAGTGGCTGGACACACCCCCTTTTGAAAAAAAAATCTGTTCTAAAATAAAACTGTTCTAACTCACTAGAACTGGAGCAAACCAAATGCCGAGTATTGCAATTTCTAAAATACTCCATTCTAAATTAGTTGCTCCAAAAAAATAGGAGCCACTCAAGCCGAAACTTGACCCCATAGTACTGTACAGCCTTCAGTTTGAGATAGTTGATGTGCCATCTAGACTGAGATGGTGTTCATTTACCATGTGTGCAACTTGCATGAAAGTGAGCTACCTATTTCATCAGGGAAGCACATAGAAATTTAAAGCACTATACTGCTGGTCAGGTGATGCTGTTCGCCTGCTTATTCACTTTCAGGGTTCAATATTAGCTCAGCCAGATCTCTGAACTAGTACTGCCCACACTTTCTCAATTATCCACTCTCTTCTCGCAACAATATAAGTTCATATATATTCTTCCCTCAAGACATATCCATTTCCATAAGCTTATTGTTGAACACGCAATTTCCACATCTCTTCACCCATTTATTATAGTTAGCTTTCTCGGTGTATAAACATTCCACAACAAACACATCTCATCGTCTCCATTTTAATTAGACTTCTATTGGCTTATCCCCTTTTAATCTTCGTCCATTTGCCCCATTTTGATTTTACATCTCTTGGGTATACTTTTAATTTTGACTTCCTGTGGATGCTGCTATTTAATTTTAGATTCCCTTGGATGCTCCTTATTAGTTTCAATCTCAGAAGCTCCTTTTTTAAATTTTACTTCCTCATATGCTGCTTTTATTTTAATAGTAACATCCACTAGGTGTTTCTTTTTAATTTTGACTTATTTCAATTGATTCACTTTATATCTCGCAGGTGTTCACCTTTATGATTTGGCTTCTCTCCAGCTCCCTTTTAACTTTACTATGAAGTTAAGTCACAGATCAGCCATGATCTAATTGCATGGCAGAACAGGCTCGAGGGGCTAAATGGCCTACTCCTGTTCCTATGTGCTAACTTCTCTTGGGTGCTTTCTCTTAAATTTTAGTTTTGCCTTTTTAAATGCTCTTAGGATGGCAAGCATTTCTTAATTATTGCACTCCCCTTTTAATTTACTTAATCTCAATAACATTTTGCAGTGGGAGTATGAGAAATACAGGTTGAACCTCCCTTATCCAGAACTCCCTTATCCAGAACCACCCTCGTCCAGAACCATTCCCGGCCACCGGGTGGCACATGCGTAGAACTCCGACATGAACAAATTGAAGTCCTTCCTCGCTGCCGACTCCCGCAATCACTGGCCTGCTCCCGCGATCGACCGACCTCTCCCACCCCCTCCCCATGATCTCTCTGTTGCACTCCCAGCCCAAAGCCAGCCAGCCCTGAGATCCTCTTGCTCAGTACCTGTACCATCCAATTTAACGTGATCACCCCTCATCCGGAAAAATCCCTTATCTAGAATAGACCAGGTCCCGAGGGTTCCGGATAAGGGAGGTTCAAATTGTATCAGAATGCTGGGTGTTCTTGGCTGGAGTGTAGCCAAAATGCTAATGCTGGTACATTTTATAAACTGGTGGGAGAAGAGACTCTCTACAGTTATTGTTACTGAAGCAATCATTGCGCTGTTCTGTATGTGTTCCACTTTCAATTCTGTAAATAAACTTTCATGGTTAATTCAAAATTAGAGCTCAGCTTGATTGTGGTGTGTCAATAATAATATCTTCTACAATGGCTTAGAGAGAAATAGAGAGAAATAAAGTGCAGCAAGCATATAGGTCTGGAACTGTATGGGCTCTGAAGGGTATGAGATCTCTGTCGGAGCAAAGAACTGAAGGGATTTTGCTTTTGGCGCTTGCTGAATGAGAGTTCAATAGTAGGAAGTGTGCCAAGACTATTGCGAATTAAAATATCCTAAGACTACATCACACTAGTGTCAATGAGATGTGAGATATTTGTTGCATCACAAACACTTTGAGGCAGTTTGATGTAAAAGATGTTATATAAATGTTGTTATTATAATAATTAAATGCTGACTACTCCCTATAGCTTTCAGGATCTTTAAATAAACATTATCAGAATCATGTTGGATGCATATTTTCCCTATTATCAATGTTGGATTAATTAACTTGTCGATAATTTCCCATCTCTCTTTTTTGAATATTGTGACACCATTTATTTTCAATGTCAGCCCTATCTCAGTGATAGCACTGTCGCCTCTATGTCAGAGGTTGTGGGTTCAAACTCCATTCCAGGGACTTAAGCACATAATCTAGGCTGACACTATTAAAGGTGGTGTTTTTTGGATGAGGTGTTATAAGGCCATGTCTGTCTTTTCAGATGGATATCAAGGATCCCACGGCACTTTTCAAAGAGCAGGGATTTCTCCTGCTGTCCTGCCCAACATTTATGCCTCAACTAAAAGCACTAAAACAGATTATCTGGTCACTTATTTCATTGCTGTGTGAGGTTGTTGTACCGTAAATTCGATGTCTGTCCCACATGTGACCGAGTCTGTGGCTCTCATATTGGACTGTTCAGCCACCAAAGAACTCACTTCAGGAGTGGAAGCAAGTCTTCCTCGAGTCCAATGATTGCTCGGTTCCCAACATTACAACAGCAACTACACTTCAAAAGTACTGCCTGGACTGTGAAGCACTTTAGGATGTCCTGAGATTGTGAAAAGTGCTATCTAAACACAAATTCTTCCTTTCTATCTTTCATTCCTCAGATATAACTCTTTAATTAAGGAACTCCTCAAAATATTAGTCTCGAGCTTCACTTATTTCCTTGCTTGTTTCCCTGATGGGGGCATCTTGTTTTGTCCCGTTGACACCTTTTTGAAGATTATTCCTGACTGCACTATGCTGATAGCTCTATTCTTGTCAAAATCAATAATGGTAAGTGTAAATCCATACCAGAAAACAGTCAGACATAATTGGATTGAACTGGATTGTTTAAAATATTTGCCCCAAGCATTTTGATTCTGCTTCTTGACAATGAAATAAAAATGATTTGGCTTTTTTCCGATAGACTTAAAATGTTGCCGTAAATTCATCAATAACAAAAGCAGAATTCTTATTTGTGAGGACAATTAGTGAGATGTGGGTTCAAATATTGCTCAGCTTTCATCTTTTGAAAATAACCAAGATCCCCTATTTTCTGGAGTTTTCATTAAGCTGCTAAGTGACTGAGGACTAGACACATCTATCAGAGCAAATGTTTAGGTCCTAAGAATATACACCCATCCTCCAATCAGACCATAGATAAATGGCTGAATTAGCATAGGGTTTACTATAGGTTACAGAAAAATAGTCTTGACAACACCTAATCTTCATCATTCTATGCATACACTTTGTTACTTATACAATATGGTATTGGGACAGAATGTGCTGGAGGACAACTGGACATCATGGACCTTGGTGAATAACGGGACAAATACTGGCCTAGAAATTGGATAAGGCCCGAAAACAGGCACGGGCAGTGCACAGCGCTATGTATAAGCACCCATTCAAAGTGGTGCAGGAAGCACACAAAATGCATGCTGCCTGCTCATTATAGTGATTGCAATGCTGATCTCAGTGCTAAATGCACTGCTGATTGGCTTAGCGCTGAACATGGGGGCCACTATCAGGTGCAGTCTACTAGCGAATAAAGTTTGGCCTAGGATCTCTGCACGACTTAAAAGCACCTTATTGTCATTGTGGATAGAGCCATGGCCTAACAACGAAGGGAAAGACAAAATAAATTTTGGACAAGGAAAGATGCGGCCCATGGTTTGGGGGTTCAAAGATGCCAAGAGGTCTTCTATCTGCAAGGGCGGGGGGGGGGGGGGGGGGCGCATGGGAGGCCTTCAAAGCAGAACACCAGAAGGCTGTGGGAGGAGATCGCTCAAGCTGTCACCCATCTGCTGCTGCTCCCGAAGGTTGTGTGCTACCTTTGCCTGCAAGAGAAATGGAAGTGTCAGTGAGCGATTTCCCCATTTCCCATCTGCACGGTACAGGGGAACCCAGGAGATGGTGAGAAACCAGGAAGTTTGGGTTTCCCAGCATGCCTTGGAGATTTAACTCCACAGTGTGCGTACGACCTAAAGGTGGGTTCCCTGCCTGGAAGCCAGTCTGAACGACAGGCTAATTACCAGTCAGGCGGGGAACGCAGATTAGGAGGTTGCGGGACTAGGTAGGTGCTGGGCCTAGGATGGTTGGGGGGAGTTCCAAGCTGTGAAGTGGGTGGGTCTAAGCCAGGGAGGGGGGCTCCCATCCAAAGGGGAGAGGAGGGGAGACGGATCGTCTGGGGGAGGTTGGGGACATTTGCCTGCCATGGTTGAATAGGTGGCAGTGTGTGTAATATGTGAGATGTGGTCCCCAGGATCTGGATCAAGTGCTCCAAGAAGATGAATAACTTCACACGGGTGGTCAAGGTGAGTGCATGCATCTTCAAATGCTATATCCCATCAACTGCACCACAAACTTCACACACTGCTCAATGCACCACACCCCCATCACTCACCTACCAACAATCTCCAGCAATCACCACTCATACCTCACAATCATAGCTTCACTTCATCCTCATATTACTGCTGCAAAACTCACACCAACATCTCACACCTTGCTCACACTGCCAGCTATTCAACTGTTGCAGGCAAATCACCTAAACACATTGCATCACGCTAAGTGACAAACTTCCCTTTCTCTTGCAGGCAAAGGTGGCTCATAACCGTCGGGAGCAGCAGCAGATGGGTGGAGGAGAAACCAGACTTCAGGACCTGACGGAGCTAGAGGAAGCAGTTCTGGACACAATTGGAAGGGTAGCCACAGAGTCCATGGTTGAAAGCACTGCTGATGATAATGGTTTGCTCAGAACCAATCCTTCTTCTCACATCCCACTTCCCTCTCATCCCAAAATCTCTTCTCACTTACAAGCTGTTGATGATGTATGCATTGATATCCTGCTTACCCCCCTCTCCCCCTTCCCCACCCCACTCCCCCCCGCCCACCCTGCTCTCCCTCACCACAACCTGTACCTTGTGCCTTTCTTCTTTCAGATACATAAGAACTCCAACCTGGACAGCCAGTCCTTAAAATGAAGTAGGAAGACAGTGATCGAGAAGAAAACACACCATCATGGTATCTGACACTCGTAGGCAGCAGCTCAGAAACTGGCACTGTGCAGTCGTTAGAGAGCAGTCTAGAGGCGGGATCTGCATGTGGTACAAGTGGACTGCAGCCAGGCCTGGGGGAAAGGGTAGCTTGGGTGCCAGTTCCCCGGAGCGCGGGTTCGCGCCCGGGTGTTGCTGCACAGGACTCAGAAGGTGACCTTGATGGGTGACCTTCAGAAGAAGGGTGATGGGCATGCACACATAAATATTTGGTGCAATGGAAAGCCTGCCAGAGAGTCTCTTGTCAGTGTCAAGGAGCATAGAAACATAGAAAATAGGTGCAGGAGTAGGCCATTCGGCCTTTCGAGCCTGCACCACCATTCAATATGATCATGGCTGATCATGCAACTTCAGTACCCGATTCCTGCTTTATCTCCATACCCCTTGATCCCTTGAGCCATAAGGGCCACATCTAACTCCCTTTTGAATATATCTAACGAACTGGCCTCAACAACTTTCTGTGGTAGAGAATTCCACAGGTTCACAATTCTCTGAGTGAAGAAGTTTCTCCTCATCTCGGTCATAAATGGCTTACCCCTTATCCTTAGACTGTGACTCTTGGTTCTGGGCTTCCCTAACATCGGGAACATTCTTCCTGCATCTAACCTGTACAATGACGTCAGAATTTTATGTTTCTATGAGATCCCCTCTTATTCTTCTAAGTTCCAGTGAATATAAGCCTAGTCGATCCAGTCTTTCCTCATATGTCAGTCCTGCCATCCCGGGAATCAGTCTGGTGAACCTTCACTGCACTCTCTCAACAGCAAGAATGTCCTTCATCGGATTAGGAGACCAAAACTGTACACAATACTCAAGTATGGCCTCACCAAGACCCTGTACAACTGCAATAAGACCTCCCTGCTCCTGTACTCAAATCCTCTCGCTATGAAGGCCAACATGCCATTTGCCTTCTTCACCGCCTGCTGTACCTGCATGCCAACTTTCAATGACTGATGTACCATAACACCCAGGTCTCATTGCACCTCCCCCTTTCCTAATCTGTCACCATTCAGATAATATTCTGCCTTCCTGTTTTTGCCACCAAAGTGGATAACCTCACATTTATCTACATTATACTGCATCTGCCATGCATTTGCCCACTCACCTAACCTGTACAAGTCACCCTGCAGCCTCTTAGCATCCTCCTCACAGCTCACACTGCCATCCAGTGCAGTGTCATCTGCAAACTTGGAGATATTACATTCAATTCCTTTGTCTAAATCATTAATGTATATTGTAAATAGCTGGAGTCCCAGCACTGAAACTTGCGGCACCCCACTAGTCACTGCCTGACATACTGAAAAGGATTTGTTTATTCCTACTCTTTGCTTCCTGTCTGCCAACCAGTTCTCTATCCACATCAATACATTACCCCCAATACATGTGCTTTAATTTTGCACACTAATCCCTTGTGTGGGACCTTGTCAAAAGCCTTTTGAAAGTCCAAAGACACCACATCCACTGGTTCTCCCTTGTCCACTCTACTAGTTACATCCTCAAAAAATTCTAGAAGATTTGTCAAGCATGATTTCCCTTTCATAAATCCATGCTGATTTGGAGTGATCCTGTCACTGCTTTCCAAATGTGCTGCGATTACATCTTTAATAATTGATTCCAACATTTTCCCCACTACCGATGTCAGGCTAACCGGTCTATAATTCCCTGTTTTCTCTCTCCCTCCTTTTTTAAAAAGTGGAGTTACATTAGCTACCCACCAATCCATAGGAACTGATATAGAGTCTATAGAATGTTGGAAAATGACCACCAATTCATCCACTATTTCTAGGGCCACTTCCTTAAGTACTCTGGGATTCAGACTATCAGGCCTGGCCTTCAATCCCATCAATATCCCTAACACAATTTCCTGACTAATAAGGATTTTCTTCAGTTCCTCCTTCTCGCTAGACCCTCGGTCCCATAGTATTTCCGGAAGTTTATTTGTGTCTTCGTTAGTGAAGACAGAACCAAAGTATTTGTTCAATCGGTCTGCCATTTCTTTGTTCCCCATTATAAATTCACCGGATTCTGACTGCAAGGGACCTACATTTGTCTTCACGAATCTTTTTCTCTTCACATATCTATAGAAGCTTTTGCAGTCAGTTTTTATTTTCCCTGCAAGCTTACTCTCATACTCTATTTTCCCCCTCCTAATTAAACCCTTTGTCCTCCTCTGCTGAATTCTAAATTTCTCCCAGTCCTCAGGTTTGCTGCTTTTTTTGGCCAATTTATATGCCTCTTCCTTGGATTTAACACTATCCCGAATTTTCCTTGTTAGCCACGGTTGAGCCACCTTCCCTGTTTTATTTTTACACCAGACAGGGATGTATAATTGTTGAAGTTCATCCATGTGATCTTTAAATGTCTACTATTGCCTATCCACCATCAACCCTTTGAGTATCATTTGCCAGTCTATCCTAGCCAATTCATGTCTCATACCATCGAAGTTACCTTTCTTTAAGTTCAGGACCCGAGTCTCTGAAGTAACTGTGTCACTCTCCATCTTAATGAAGAATTCTACTATATTGTGGTCACTCTTTCCAAAGGGGCCTCGAACAACAAGATTGCTAATTAATCCTCTCTCATTACAGAACACCCAGTCTAGGATGGCCAACTCTCTAGTTGGTTCCTCGACATATTGGTCGAGAAAACCATCGCTTTTACGCTCCAGGAAATCCTCCTCCACCGTATTGCTACCAGTTTGGTTAGCCCAATCTGTATGTAAATTAAAGTCACCCATGGTAATTGCTGTATCTTTATTACACGCAGCCCTAATTTCCTGTTTGATGTCATCCCCAACCTCACTACGACTGTTTGGTGGTCTGTACACAACTCCCACGAGCATTTTCTGTCCTTTGGTGTTCCTCAGCTCTACCCATACAGATTCCACATCATCCAAGCTAATGTCCTTCCTTACTATTACATTAATCTCCTCGTTAACCAGTAATGCTACCCCACCTCCTTTTCCTTTCTGTCTATCCTTCCTGAATGTTGAATACCCCTGGATGTTGAGTTCCCAACCTTGGTCACCCTGGAGCCATGTCTCCGTAATCCCAATGACATCATATCCGTTAACAGCTATCTGCACAGTTAATTCTTCCACCTTACTACGAATGTTCCTCGCATTGAGACACAGAGCCTTCAGGCTTGTCTTTTTACCACTCTTTGTCCTTTTAGAATTATGTTTTAATGTGGTCCTTTTTGATTTTTGCCCTTGATTTCTCTGCCCACCACTTTTCCTTATTTCCGTTCTTCCTTTTGCTTCTGCCCCCATTTTACTTCCCTCTATCTCCCTGCATAGATTCCCATCCCCCTACCATATTAGTTTAAACCCTCTCCAACAGCACTAAAAAACACTCCCCCTAGGACACCGGTTCCGGTCCTGCCCAGGTGCAGACCGTTTGGTTTGTACTGGTCCCACATCCCCCAGAATCGATTCCAATGTCCCAGAAATTTTAATCCCTCCCTCTTGCACCATTCCTCAAGTCACGTATTCATCTTAACTATCCTGCTATTTCTACTCTGACCAGCATGTGGCACGGGTAGCAATCCTGAGATTACTACCTTTGAGGTTCTACTTTTTAATTTAACTCCTAGCTCCCTAAATTCAGCTTGTAGGACCTCATCCCATTTTTTGCTATATCGTTGGTACCTATATGCACCACGACAACTGGCTGTTCACCCTCCCCTTCCAGAACGCCCTGCAGCCGTTTCAAGACATAGAAACATAGAAAATAGGTGCAGGATTAGGCCATTCGGCCCTTCAAGCCTGCACCACCATTCAATATGATCATGGCTGATCATGCATTTCAGTACCCCATTCCTGTTTTCTCTCCATACCCCTTGATCCCTTTAGCCGTGAGGGCCACATCTAACTCCCTTTTGAATATATCTAACGATTGGCCCCAACAACTTTCTGTGGTAGAGAATTCCACATGCCCACAACTCTCTGAGTGAAGAAGTTTCTCCTCATCTCGGTCCTAAATGGCTTACCCCTTATCCTTAGACTGTGACCCCTGGTTCTGGACTTCCCCAACATCAGGAACATTCTTCCTGTATCTAACCTGTCCAATCCTGTTGAATTTTAGGTTTCTATGAGATCCCCTCTCATTCTTCTAAATTCCATTGAATACAAACCTCGTCGATCCTGTTTATGTCACCAAAGTGGATAACCTCACATTTATCCACATTATTCCGCATCTGCCATATATTTGCCCACTCACCTAACCTGTCCAAGTCACTCTGCAGCCTCTTAGCATCCTCCTCACTGCTCACACTGCCACCCAGCTTAGTGTCATCTGCAAACTTGGAGATATTACTTTCAATTCCTTCGTCTAAATCATTAATGTATATTGTAAATAGCTGGGGTCCCAGCACTGAACCTTGTGGTACCCCACCTTATTACGAATGCTCCTCGCATTGAGACATCCTTGACCCTTGCACCAGGGAGGCAACATACCATCCTGGAGTCTCGACTGTGGCTGCAGAAACACCTATCTATTCCTCTTACAATAGATTCCTCTACCATTATAGCTCTCGCACACTTTTTCCTGCCCTTCTGTGCAGCAGAGGCACCCATGGTGCCATGAATTTGGCTGCTGCTGCCTTCCCCTGATGAGCCATCTCCCCCAAAAGTATTCAAAATGGTACATCTGTTTTGGAGGGAGATGACCGCAGGGGACCCCTGCACTACCTTCCTACTCCTGCTCTGCCTGATGGTCACCCATTCCCTATCTGCCTTTGTAACCTTTACCTGTGGTGTGACCAACTCACTAACCATGCTATTCACGATAAACTCAGCATCGCGGATGCTCCAGAGTGAATCCATGCGCAGCTCCAGTGCCGCAATGCAGTCTGACAGGAGCTGCAGCTGGATACAGTTCCCGCACACATAGTAGTCAGGGACATTGAAAGCGCCCCTGACTTCCCACATAGCACAGGAGGAGCATGACATGGGTCTGGGCTCTCCTGCCATGACTTAACCCTTAAATTAACTTAATTTGGCAACAATGCCATAGGTTTCCTACCGAAAGGAAAAATAAAAATACTCACCAATCCACCAGCCAATCACTTATCCCCTTGGCTGTGGACCCAGCCATGCTGTTGCATGTGATGGACAATCTTGCAGCTTCCATTGTAGCACAGGCAGAAGCAACTTGTCTCACTGCTGCAGTGGAGGCTCAGCGGCTGCCATTGTGGCTTGGGTTTATGGTTATGGAAAAGGGCTTGCAGGATCTCACAGCACTCCAACAATCTGTCCCCCAACAGATGGCTAGGAAAGCAGCTCGAGGTCATCCTGAAAGGCCATCTGCAGTCTCCCCCACTGAAAGTCAGCAATCTTCCACCAGCCATGTTGCAGCCACTGCAGGAGCACTTCATAGGAGCACTAAGGGAATGCATAACAGTGATTAGTTGAAGTTGTTTTAATTTGCATTTGATAAATTTATAAATGATGCTTGGAATCTTTGTTTTATGCTGACTCTCATTTCAGCTTTGTACCCAGGAGGATGCTCCGGGCCAGAGGAATGGTAAGATGGGTAAGAAGTGGTCAGCAACTGGGATCTGGAGTTTCATTTACTGGAATTCACAGGTAGCCCATCCAGAATGGGGTTCTGCTACCTGCCTCCTCCCTTTCTCCTCCTCTTCCTCCTCCTCTCCAAGGAATGGTCCTGGAAACTGTAGTGGCAAGGGCTGCGCCCTAATGCTGGACAAGTTGTGAAGGATGCAGCAGACCACCACGAAATGGGACATCCACTCCGGCGTGTACTGGAGGGCACCTCTGGAGCAGTCAAGGCAGTAGAACTATTGCTTTAACACCCCGATGGTCTGCTCAATGACATTCCTCATGGCAGCATTATTTAATTGCTGGCCATGAGTGCTGGGGTTGCGGAGTGTAGAGCTGATAGTCCTTGTCTCTGAGCAGCTACCCTACGATTTGATTTGGTGGCTGGAAGATTGCTGGCTCACCGGACTGGCGCAAGCTGAGGGTATCATGACTGCTGTCATTCACCAGTATGACATGCTGGGCATGGTCGCACACCAATTGCATATTAAATGAGTGGTATCCTTGGCCCACCTGGGGCTCACTTGCCATGTCGGAGCTCCGAGTAGAGCTCTTCTTTTGGGAGTCTCATGTCAGGCATGCGGACAATATGGCCAGTCCAGTGGATCTGATCAAGCATGGTCACTGCTTCGATGCTGGGGATGTTGGCCTGAGCGAGAACACTAAAGTTGGTGCGTCTATCCTCCCAGTGGATTTGCAGGATCTTGTGGAGGCAGCATTCAAGGACAACCTCAAAGCCTGCTTGAAAAAATGTAACATCCCCACCGACACCTGGGAATCCCGAGCCCAAGACCGCCCAAAGTGGAGGAAAAGCATCTGGGAAGGCGCTGAACAGCTCGAGTCACTTCGCCAAGAGCAAGCTGAAGCCAAGCGTTGACAGTGGAAGGAGCGCGCGGCAACTCAGGCCCCCCACTCATCCATTCCTTCAACCACCGTTTGCCCCATCTGTGACAGAGACTGTAGGTCCCGCATTGGACTCTTCAGTCACCTGAGAATTAATTGTTAGTATGGAAGCAGGTCATCCTCGACTCTGAGGGACTGCCTATGATGATGATGATGAAGTGAGTGGTAGCCTTTGCGGTTATGGAACATCTCAGGGTTAATGTGCAGCGCCCGCAGAGCCACGTAATTGCAGTTGATGCCCCATTGCACTATGTGGAAGCCCAATATCCTGGCAAAGCCATGTGCGCATGCCTCCTGCTTCTCTCTGTTCAGCGAGAAAGCAATGAAGTCTCTTCTGAAGTAGTGAGCCTCTGTGACCTCCCAGATGCAGCAATGGATGGTGAACTAGGATATGTTAGCTATGTCTCCTGCTGTAGACTGGAAGAAACATGGTGAAAAAATTCAGCGCCACAGAGACCTTGAGGGCCACTGGCAGAGCCGACGTCACCCTGCTCTGAGGCTGCAGGTCTGGTTACAGGTAGTGGACGAGTTCTGTGACTACCTTCTTGGTGAAGCAGAGCCTCCTAATGCAGTACTATTGGCTTAGGTGCAGGTAGGAAAATTGCACCCTGAAGACCCTAGCTGGGTAAGACCTCCTGCTGAGAACCCTTTTGCTCCTCCTCTCTTTGTGAGCATCTTGTCCTCTTCTTCACTGTCTATGCTCCTTCTCCCTGTTATACTTGAGTGCAAGGGGGAGTGCAAGTAGAGGCCCCATTAATGTAAACAAGTGATGTGAGTCGAACTCTTTAAATGAGAAGTAAGGCAGTTTCCACTTGCAGCAACTCTCCCAGCCACCTCAGCAACTTTAAACAACTGTAGAAAGCTCCAGACAGTTGCACAAACTTACATAAAGCCTGCAGAAATGAAAAAGTAAGTCAGCTGCAAGTTGTTGATGATCCCTTTAAATGTGCTGGTGGGGGATCCTTCATGCTGCTGAACGCACAGTCAGCTGGTCGTGATTAGGAGAGGATGTTAAATGGAGCAGCAGCGTCCAAAATGGCAGATCGTGCATCAAATCAGCATTGCACGCTCATTGACATCACGATCTGCCTCATCTAAATATCTGCAGCAAGCACAAGCAATGGCAGCATTGCCGACCTGCCCAAAACGATGGCTGCCGCAGGACCTAATGGAAGTGAGGGGGAAGCGAGGCGGCCGCCATTTGTTCTTCCAAACTGGCCTTAACAGCCAGCATTAAGGGCTCCAATTTTGCAGTCACTGTATCTCATTAACCAATGAGATTTAAGGAGGAAAAATAAACAGAGGAAGGACTGAGAAGGAGGGTGAATTAGAGTGGTTGAATTCAATGTCAAATCATGCAAAGAAAGAGAAATAAAGAGAGAGAAAGAAAGGTTGAATTAAGAGAGAGAGAAAAAATAGATGCAAAGGAAATGCAAGCAAATTTTTTTTAAAGTTCACTTTTTACAATCTCCAGCAATAATTCACTACTTGAAGGAATGAAACTCTGTATTTTTAATTGTTCACTAATTAAAAGGGTACTTACGCTATTAATTACTAGACTTAACTTTCTGAGTCAGTTTTTTTAATCGGCAACTAATGTGCAAATGCGGTAACTTCATGAAACTCACAAGGAGGTTAAGAGCGAGATGTCATTTTCACGAAGATAATGGCGGAGCGGCACAAATCATCTCGAAACATATCGATTTGCAATTCATGAGATAGCTCTTCCTTGACACAAGTTGCTGGCCGATTTGTCAATTAATAATGTGGCTCAAAGACTGGTGTGGGAGAAATGGGTTTTGGTTTGTGGGACACTGGTACCAGTACTGGGGTAAGAGGGAGCTGTTCCATTCGGACGGACTCCACTTAGACTGTGCTGGGACTAGGGTCCTGGCGAATCAAATAATTGGGCTGTAGAGAGGGCTTTAAACTATTTAGTGGGGAGTGGGGAGATTCAGCTGAGCAAAAATTTTAAAATTCAAAGAACAAGGGAGAAGGCAATAGATCAGGGTAGCACTGGGGGAAATAAAAACCAGAGCATGCCAGAAAGGGACAGAGTGTATAAACATAATGGTGAATCAGAAGGTGGGGTCAAAGCAGAAAAAAATGGTAAAAAAACAAAGTTAAAAGCTCTTTATCTGAATGTACATAGCATTCGTAACAAAATAGTTGAGTTGACTGCACAAATAGATACAAATGGGTATGATCTGATAGCCATTACAGAGACATGGTTGCAAGGTGACATATTCAGGGGTATTTGACAATTTGGAAGGACAGACAGAGAGGAAAAGGAGGTGGGGTAGCACTGTTAATAAAGGATGGGATCAGTGAGTTAGTGAGAAACGATATTGGCTCAGAGGATAAAAATGTTGAATCAGTTTGGGTGGAAATAAGGAATAATAAGGGAAAAAAGTCACTGGTGGGTATAGTTTATAGACCTCTTAACAGTAGCTACACTGTTGGATGGAGTATAAATCAAGAAATAATGGAGTCTTGCAGTAAAGAATTGGCAATAACCATAGGCAATTTTAGCCTTCATATTGATTGGACAAAGCAAATTGGCCAGGGCATCCTTGAGGAAAAGTTCATAGTGGGTGTTAAGTATTTAACCCCTTCTAATCTGTACTACTCCACGCCCAGAGGGCCTACCTGTTGGAATCCCAAGGGATCCCAGCATTCCTTGGGAGCATGGTATATAAGCAGGCCACCTATGAGGTACCTGCACTCTGGAGTCTTATTAAATGAGCTAAGGTCACACTTGCTCATTGTACACAGTACTCAGTTTCATCCTTTATTATAAACATATCAATTGGCGACGAGGTAACGAACAACCACGCAAGAATGCAAAGAACAGTTGGTATCCTGGAGAAGTTCTCAGAAGGGGATGATTGGGAGGCTTTCATGGAGAGACTCGACCAATACTTTGTGGCCAATGAGCTGGAAGAGGACGAGAATGCTGCCAAACGAAGGGCGATCCTCCTAACTTTCTGTGGGGCAACAACCTATGGCCTCATGGAGAATTTCCTAGCTCCGGAAAAACCAACAGCTAAATCCTATGAAGAATTGTGTACACTGGTCCAGGAGCACCTAAATCTTAAGGAAAGCGTTTTGATGGCAAGATATCGGTTCGACACATGTCAACGGTCAGAGGGCCAGGAAGTGGCGAGCTATGTTGCCGAACTAGGGCGCCTCGCAGGACATTGCGAATTTGAGGGATTCCTGGAACAAATGCTTAGAGACTTTTTGTACTGGGCATTGGCCATGAGGTAATCCTTCGCAAACTGTTGACTGTTGAAACTCCGAATCTAAGTAAAGCCGTAACGATAGTCCAGGCATTTATGTCCACCAGCTACAATATCAAACAGATTTCGCAGAGTAAAGAAGATTCCGCCAGTACTGTGCACAAAGTAACGTCGGTTTCGAGCAGGAATGTACATGGCAGGACGTACATGCCAGCTGCTGCTGCCCGACCTCAGGTGACCCGGAGTCTGCCATCAATCGTTAATGCGAGGCAGTTAACACCTTGTTGGCGCTGTGGAGGTGATCATCAGTCCCATCAATGCCGCTTCAAGCACTATGCGTGCAATGGTTGCAGAACAATGTGACACCTCCAGCGAATGTGCAGGCGAGCTGCAAACCCTGCAAACCACCACGCTGCAGAGGAAGATCGATCCACTGTGGATCAGGCTGAATTGGAGACTCGTACCAAAGAGGCAGAAGTGTACGGGGTACACACGTTCACGACGAAATGTTCACCAATAATGTTGAAAGTTGAACTGAATGGCATTCCAGTATCTATGGAACTGGACACGGGAGCAAGTCAGTCCATAATGAGTAAAAAGGCTGTGGAGAAAGAAGGCACACAGGCCCAAGCTCAGCCCCATTCACACTAAACTAAGAACTTACACCAAGGAACTAATTCCTGTAATTGACAGTGCAGAAGTCAAAGTCTCCTATGATGGAGCAGTACATGAACTCCCGCTGTGGATTGTGCCAGGGGATCGCCCCACGTTATTTGGCAGAAGCTGGCTGGGGAAAATCCACTGGAACTGGGATGACATCCGAGCACGTTCGTCCATCGACGACGCCTCATGTACCCAGGTTCTAAGCAAGTTCCCATCGTTATTCGAGCCAGGCATTCGAAGCTTCTCAGGGGCGAAAGTACAGATTCGTTTGGTTCCTGGTGTGCGACCCATCCACCACAAGGCATGGGCAGTACCGGACATGATGCGTGAAAAAGTGGAAATTGAGCTGGACAGGCTGTAACATGAAGGCATCATTGCGCCGGTGGAATTCAATGACTGGACCAGTCCGATTGTCCCGGTACTCAAGGAGAACGGTACGGTTAGAATTTGCAGGGACGATAAAGTAACGATTAACCGTTTTTCGCTGCAGGACTAGTACCCGCTACCCAAGACGACCTATTTGCGACCCTGGCTGGAGGGAAGATGTTCACCAAGCTGGACCTGACCTTGGCCTACATGACGCAGGAGCTGGAGGAGTCTTCGAAAGGTCTCACCTGCATCAACACACATAAAGGTCTCTTTATCTACAACCGGTGCCCGTTCTGGATTCAGTCGGCCATGGCGATCTTCCAGCGGAACATGGATTGTCTGCTAAAGTCGGTTCCTTGCACAGTGGTCTGCCAGGACAAAATATTGGTTACAGGTCGGGACACCATGGAGCACTTAAAGAATCTGGAGGAGGTTCTTAGTCGGTTGGATCGCGTGGGGCTCAGGTTGAAACGCTCGAAGTGTGTTTTCCTGGCACAGGACGCCGAACTCTTAGGAAGGAGAATCGCAGCAGATGCCATCAGACCCACCGACGCCAAGGCGGAGGCCATCAAGAATGCACGCGACCACAGAACTTGACGGAGCTGCGGCCGTTCCTGGGACTCCTGAACTATTTCGGTAATTTCCTACCTGGGTTAAGCACCCTGCTAGAACCCCTACATATGCTACTGCTCAAAGGAGACAATTGGGTACGGGGGAATTCACAAGAGGCTGCCTTTAAGAAAGCCAGAAATCTGTTGTGTTCAAACAAACTGCTTGTCCTGTATGACCCTTATAAAAGATTAGTGCTAGCTTGCGATGCATCGTCATACGGGGTCGGATGTGTGTTACAACAGGCTAACGAATCGGGGATTTTGCAACCGGTCGCTTATGCATCCAGGAGTTTGTCCAAGGCTGAAAGAGCCTACAGCATGACTGAAAAAGAGGCTCTGGCGTGCGATCACGGGGTAAAGAAAATGCACCAGTACTTATTTGGCCTCAAGTTTAAGCTTGAAACTGACCACAAGCCGCTCATATCGCTTTTCTCTGAGAGCAAAGGGATTAACACCAATGCCTCTGCCCGGCATACAACTATGTAATCCGTCACAGACCGGGCACAGAGAACTGCGCTGATGCTCTCAGTCGGCTGCCATTACCCAGCACCAGGGTGGAAATGGCACAGCTGCCGGACTTGCTCATGGTAATGGATGCATTTGAAAATGAAAAGTTCCCCGTTATGGCCCGCCAGATCAGGACATGGACCAGCCAGGATCCTTTACTGTCCTTGGTAAAAAACTGTGTCCTCCATGGGAGCTGGTCCAGCGTCTCAGCGGAGATGCAGGAGGCAATTAAGCCATTCCGCAGGCACAAAGACGAAATGTCCCTGCAGGCGGACTGTCTGTTGTGGGGCAATTGCGTGATCTTGCCCAAGAAAGGCAGAGATACGTTCATTTGTGAACTGCACAGCACCCACCCAAGCATTATAATGATGAAAGCCATAGCCAGATCCCATGTGTGGTGGCCCGGCATCGACTCAGATTGAGAGTCATGCGTGCGTCAGTGCAACACATGCTCTCAGCTGAGCAATGCATCAAGAGAGGCACCACTAAATTTGTGGTCGTGGCCCTCCAAACCGTGCTCAAGGAATCACGTGAACTATGCGGCCCCATTTCTAGGCAAAATATTTTTGGTTTTCATGGATGCTTACTCAAAATGGATTGAATGTGCAATAATGTCTGTAAGCAAGTCCACGGCCACTATTGAAAGCATATGAACCATGTTTGCCGCACACGGCCTGCCTGATGTCCGAGTCAGCGACAATGGGCCGTGTTTCACCAGTGCTGAATTCAAGGAATTCATGACCCGCAATGGGATCAAGCACGTCACATCTGCCCCGTTTAAGCCCGCATCCAATGGCCAGGCAGAACCGGTAATTCAGACGATCAAGCAAAGCATGAAACGTGTGTCGGAAGGCTCCCTGCAAACGCGACTATCCCGTGTGCTGCTCAGCTACCGCACCAGACCCCACTCACTCACCAGAATTCCCCAGCCGAGCTGCTCATGAAGAGGGTGCTCAAAACAAGGCTCTCTCTTGTCCATCCTGATCTCCATGATCACAAGGAGTGCAGGCGGCATCAACAAAGTGTGTACTATGATCGCGCAAATATAAGAACATAAGAATTAGGAACAGGAGTAAGCCATCTAGCCCCTCGAGCCTGCTCCGCCATTCAACAAGATCATGGGCTGATCTGGCCGTGGACTCAGCTCCACTTACCCGCCCGCTCCCCATAACCCTTAATTCCCTTATTGGTTAAAAATCTATCTATCTGTGATTTGAATACATTCAATGAACTAGCCTCAACTGCTTCCTTGGGCAGAGAATTCCACAGATTCACAACCCTCTGGGAGAAGAAATTCCTTCTCAACTCGGTTTTAAATTGGCTCCCCCGTATTTTGAGGCTGTGCCCCCTAGTTCTAGTCTCCCCGACCAGTGGAAACAACCTCTCTGCCTCTATCTTGTCTATCCCTTTCATTATTTTAAATGTTTCTATAAGATCACCCCTCATCCTTCTGAACTCCAACGAGTAAAGACCCAGTCTACTCAATCTATCATCATAAGGTAACCCCCTCATCTCCGGAATCAACCTAGTGAATCGTCTCTGTACCCCCTCCAAAGCTAGTATATCCTTCCTTAAGTAAGGTGACCAAAACTGCATGCAGTACTCCAGGTGCAGCCTCACCAATACCCTGCACAGTTGCAGCAGGACCTCCCTGCTTTTGTGCTCCATCCCTCTCGCAATGAAGGCCAACATTCCATTCGCCTTCCTGATTACCTGCTGCACCTGTAAACTAAATTTTTTGGGATTCATGCACAAGGAGTCCGAACTGACCCCCGTCCGGACGGAATTCCTCATCGGCGCAAAAAACCCGAAACCTCCCTCGGGGGCCGGCGCCTCACAACTTGAGCCGCCTCGGGGAAATCCCCTCCGCGCCTTTCAGTTCCGCGCGGAGGGGTTTCCTGTACGGGCTGCTCCTGCACACCCTCAACTTTGCCATCCTCGCCGGCCGTCCGGACACGCCATGGCGTACCATCTTGCCGTCCGGAGGAGGCGGTGGTCCCCGATGGAGGGCACTCTACGCAGGGGTCCTCCCACTATTCATCGGGGACTTGGCCTGGAGGGTGGTGCACGGAGCAGTGCCGTGCAACAAATTTTTAAGCCGGTTCACGGACTCCCAGGCCGCCTGCAATTTCTGCGGTCTGGAGGAGTCCGTGTTCCATGTTTTTATTGAGTGCACGAGGTTGCAGCCCCTGTTCCATTATTTGAAGGGGCTGCTCCTGAAATTCTGGCTGCACTTCAGTCCCACTCTCCTGATCTTTGGGCACCCTGTGCGGAGGGGAGCGGGTAGGTCCGAAGGCCTCCTCGTAGGGCTGCTCCTGGGCACGGCCAAGGGTGCCATCAGCCGGTCCAGGCAGCGGGCGGTCGAGGGGGTCGTTCAACCTGACTGCCTGCCTCTCTTCCGCTCTTACATCCGGTCCAGGGTGTCCTTGGAGATGGAGCACGCGGTGTCCACCGGTACGTACGCGGCCTTCGGCGAGAGGTGGGCACCGGAGGGATTGGAGTGCATCATCACGCCCGGCAACCAAATTTTAATTTGATTTTACGTTTTTAAGTTTAATTTGTTTTAATTGCCGGTGCTTTTAGTGTCCCCCTTCCCTTTTATAGGGGGCACTGGGGAAAATTGTGATTTTAGTGCCCCAAGAAAAAACCAAAAAAAGAAAAACACAAAAAAAAACAAAAAAAGGGGGAAAAAAAAAAAGGGCCTTGTAAATGTCTGGAATGTCACCCAGGTCGGGTGGCACCGTTTAATGTTTTATGTTTTCGCAGGTAAACTCAAAAGAGTTTCATGCACAAGGACCAATTGTGGAGCAGTGGAGGCGTGTCCTGCACAGTAGGAGCTGTGAGCAGTGAGGAGAGCTGCTATCAACTTGAGCTCCTGCCTGGAGAGCCCTGAGACCAGCCCAGGAAGAGAAGGAAGAAAGGGGCTTCACCTTCAACTTTTACCCAGAGGGAGAGGAGGAAGCAGAAACCTTTTTTAACAACTTTACCATTTCTGCAAAGAGTTGGAGAGAGGGGGAAAAAACCAACAACATCCAGTGTGGAAGGAGGGAGACTCTACCATTCTACAGGTGGGTGTTGGTGCAGTCCCAAAAAGACTTTGTTGAATCGGTGGGGGGAGGAAAGAAGACCACTGAGGGCCGGAACATCGCGGGGGGTGTGTGTGTGTGGAAGTGTGTGTGGGGGCCTTGCTACAACTAGGCCCCACACACAACTGAACCCCCCCCCCCAATTGCCTAGCCTGGGATAGCTGGAGCTACCAGGCTGAAGATTTTTTCTTAATCACCCTATTAAAGATCGTTAGGAGTGTGTGCCTGGTGGCTCTAGCTACCCCAGGTGAAGACATCTTCTCCCCTCACCTGAAGACCACCCCAAAGACTTTGTGTTTTGCCATCTGGGATTGCACCCACCCACAGCTGCGAGGGGAGACCTGCCCTCGCAGTTCCCCCCCGCCTTCCCACCCCCCCTCTCTCTTTCTCTGTTACTCTGTTTCTCCCCTCTCTCTCTGAGAGCCCTTTCTTCCTAATTTTTAAAAAAAAAAACAATTGAGACAACTGAGCAGAGGGAGCAAGGCCTCTCCCCAATTGCCAACGAGGGGAGAGGTGCCTCGTTAAGGGCTCCTCTGCTCAGTTAATATACGAGGCCATTAAAGACCATTAAGGCCTGTGACTTTGGGGTGGGTGTAGCCCTTAAAGGGACCCCGTGATGGCGACCCCATCCACGCCGGTGGCAGGGCCAGCGAAAACGTATGCGCAGGTGGCAACCGCTTCCACGGCACCTCCTGCGCCACCCGCTGCCCTGCCACCTTTCAGATTAATTACCAGAAAACACGGGGTCAAGAGCTACACTCACCCCACAATGACCATCGAGGAGTGCGTGCGGGCGATGGCTGGGGTAGTCGGCCCCTCGGCCATTGTCGCGGCCTCCAAGATGTCTGGGAAGGCTGTTTTCTTCCTGGGGTCGGAGCGGGCGGTGTCCCTGGCCCTCGAAAAGGGGCTCACGGTGGGCAGGACGTTCCTGCCGGTGGACCCTCTCGAGGCCACCGCGCAGAGGGTCATCGTTTCAAACGTCCCGCCCTTTGTTCCCGCTGAGCTCCTCCTCCCTCACCTACACCAACTGGGGGAGGTAAGGTCGGGGATCAACCCCATACCGCTCGGCCTCAGGGAGAGCAGCCTGCGCCACGTGTTCTCCTTCCGCCGCCAGCTCTTTGTCCGGCTGGCGCGGGAGGAGACGACGGAGGGGAACTTTAATGTGGTGCACGAGGGGACTGCCTACCGCGTCTTTTGGACGTCGGACGGCGTGCGGTGCCATGCCTGCAGGGAGGTGGGGCACGTTCGCAAGAACTGCCCCGCCTCCATGGCCGCCAAACCACCGAAGGCGGCCAAGGCTGGCGCTGCCGCCACCCCTCCCCCTAGTTGCACCGCGTGCCGGGAGCCGTAGGTGCGCGGGCATCGCCGGGGGCCTTTGTTTTCGGGGCCTCCGGCGGGGGGGAGGAAGAGCGTCCGAACGGAAAGAAGGCGCGGAACAAGAAGAAACATCTAGAGGCGGGTCCCCTCAGTGCGCCAGATAATTTGACCACCGCGCTCGGCCCAACCCAGTCACCGGCGAGCGCGGGGTGCCCCGAGCCCGTGCCCGAGCCCTTGAACAACACCACAGAGGGGCCTGGGCGCGGGCAAGAAAAGGAAAAGGGGGGGGCGGAGCGGGAGGCCTCGGCAGACATGGGGGTCTCCCTGCCTCCGCGCGCCCCCAGGAACAAAAGGAGGCACGGCTCCGATGAGGCGGAGGGGGAACAACATCACTCCGCGGAGGAGTCGGTGCCCGCCGCGTGTCCCGCGTCCCCAACCAGCGCCCCCAAGCTGCGCTGTAGGCGAGAGGAGTCTGTCCCCGGGGAGGGTGAGACAGTCGAGGCTGCCCAGCCTCTGCCTCCCGGGGATGGCGTGGAAGATCTGCCTGTCGTGGAGGGCGTGGGGATCGCGGAGGAATGCATTGCCGCTGGGTCGGGCGTCCCGGGGACTGAGGCGGGCGGGGCCGAAAAGGCCGAACCTGAGCCCGCCCAGCCAATACCCAACTTCCCCCGGGAGTCGCTCGACCCGGCAGAAACACAAATGAGTGCTTTTAATGACACTGTAGATGCTGGGCCGGGGGGTGGCAGCGGGGAGGGGGAGGAACACCCACCCTCGCCTCTTGCTGTGGAGCTGGAGCACTTGGAGAGCCTGGGGATTTCCTATGGCCGGGTCTCTCCTTGTTCTCCGGTTCCTGGGGCGGAGGGGGAACCCCTTCCGCTGTCATTTCCCGACCCAGCACCATTTTTTAAAGAGCCCAGTGGGGACTCCTCTGCCGACGATCCTGGGGGTGGGATCGGGACAGAGCCAGGGCCGGTTGGAGCGGCCGGTTCATTTGCCGTACCTTGTGCGGTCGATGGGCCGGCTGCTGGCGGCCACCTCCCGGAGGAGGACGGGGACTCGGTGGGGGACGCGGGTGAAGACCTAGAGACCACCGCCAGCGAGGCGGTGGATCTGCTCGCGGCCGCCGCCGAGACCATCCTCATTCCTGCAAAGGAACTCCGGGACTTTTTGGCCCAGAGCCGGGGTCGCTGCAACCAAGCCCAACTGGCCCTGGAAAAATGGTCCGAGCCAGAGCTGATCAAGGGGTCCGTCCGCGCCGCCGTCAAAACCTTGGCCGCGGGCGGGCCCTTGACAAAGGCGCAACACCTTGAGCTGCGCGAGCTCGAGGGACTCCTCGCTGGGCTGCGGAGGGAGCGGAGTTCAACAAAAGACTCCGCTCCCTCCCCCACAATAGGTTAAGGTAGAGGTTGCACTATGCTTTTGCCATGAAGATAACCATAGCCAGCCTCAACATCAACGGCGGCAGAGGGGCACGCCGTAGATTTGACAATTTTTCGCTCCTGCGGGAGGGGAAATATGCGGTGTGCTTCCTGCAAGAAACCCACACCGTTCCGGGAGACGAAGCCACGTGGCTCCTGGAATGGCAAGGAGAGGTCCGCATGAGCCACCTCACCGCCATTTCTAGTGGGGTGGCCATCTTGCTGGGCCCGCATTTTCAGCCGGAGATCTTGGGGGTCGAGGAGCCCGTGCCAGGCCGCTTGCTGCACGTAACGGTTCGCCTGGGGGACGTGCCGCTCCATCTCGTGAACGTGTACGCCCCTCAGCCCGGCCCGCAGCAAACGCGCTTCTTTGAAGAGGTGTCCGCTCTTCTTGGCTCCGTCGACGTCGGCGACTGCATTGTCCTCGGGGGGGATTTTAACTGCACCCTCGAGGCGAGGGACCGCTCCGGTGCCCCGCAGTGCATGACGGCGATGGAGAAGTTGAGGGACCTGGTCGGGTCCTTCGACTTGGTGGACGTCTGGCGAAATCTCCACCCCGACTCCAGCGCCTTTACTTGGGTGAGGCCTGGAGTAGGATGGTCTAGAGTCGACCGCCTTTACGTGTCTCGGGCGTACGTTTCCTGCGTCCCGGCGGCCTCCATGCGGCCGGTGCCGTGTTCGGACCACCACCTGGTGTGGGCGGAGCTCGCTTCGCTCCGCGCGAGGACGGGGTCCGCGTACTGGCACTTTAACAACCGGCTGCTGGAGGACGTGCGGTTCCAGGACTCGTTCCGTCGATTTTGGTCCGACTGGAGGAGGAAGCAGGGGGGCTTCCCCTCCTTGAGGCTATGGTGGGACGTGGGCAAGGCTCACGTCCGCGTCTTCTGTCAAGAGTACGCGAGGGGGTCGACCAAGAGGCGGGCGGCCAGAGTCGGGCGCCTAGAAAAAGAGGTGCTCGACCTGGAATCCCGTCTCGGTCAAGTCGTCCAGGACCCGGCCCTGCGGACGGTGTACGAAGCGAAGAAGGCCGCGCTGAAGGACCTGCAGCTCGTCGGGTCCCGAGGCGCGTTCGTGAGGTCGCGGATCCGGTTACTGCGGGATCTGGACTGCGGCTCCCCCTTCTTCTACTCGCTGGAAAAAAGGCAGAGTGTCCGTAAGCAGCTCTTGACGCTGCTGGCCGACGACGGCTCTCTCGCCTCGGATCCGGAGGGCGTCAACAACAGGGCCCGTGAATATTACGGGGCTCTGTTCTCTCCGGATCCGTCCAGCGAGGAAGCGCGTAGAGTTTTGTGGGAGGACCTGCCGAAGGTCAGCCCGGAGGGCGCCGAAAATCTGGAAGCTCCGCTAAGCCTGGCGGAGCTGACCGGTGCCCTCGCCCGGCTCTCGAGGGGAAAATCCCCGGGGCTGGACGGGCTGACCGTGGAGTTCCACAGTGCGTTCTGGGACGTCCTGGGGAGCGACTACGCGCGGGTCCTGGGGGAAAGTCTGGCGACCGGGGAGATGCCCCTCTCTTGGCGCAGGGCAGTCATCGTCCTGCTGCCTAAGAAGGGCGATCTCCGCCTCCTTAAGAACTGGCGCCCGGTCTCCCTCCTCAGCACGGACTACAAACTCTTCGCCAGGGCGATGTCTGCTCGCCTTGGTGCCGTGCTGGACCACATGATCCACCCCGACCAGTCCTACACGGTCCCGGGCCGGACAATCCACGATAACATCCATCTGGTCCGGGACCTCATCCATTGTTCCCAGGAGGCTGGTCTGTCGGTCACCTTCCTATCCCTCGACCAAGAGAAGGCGTTCGACAGGGTGGATCACGACTATCTGCTCGGAACTCTGCGCGCTTTCGGGTTCGGGACGCATTTCGTCGCCCGGATCCGACTTTTGTACGCCGCCGCGGAGTGTCTGATTAAGGTTAACGGGTCCTTGACGGCGCCCCTTCGCTTTAGGAGAGGGGTGCGCCAGGGATGCCCCATGTCCGGCCAGTTATACGCCGTTTGCGTGGAGCCTTTCCTGCGCCTCTTGCGGACGAGGTTGACGGGACTGGCTCTGCAAGGGCCGGGCGTGGAGGTCGTCCTCTCGGCTTACGCCGATGACGTGCTCCTCGCGGTAGAGGATCCCGCTGACCTGCGGAGGATGCGTGAGTGCCAGGAGATTTACTCGGCCGCGTCCTCCGCCAGGATCAACTGGGAGAAATGTTCCGGACTCCTGGTGGGTCAGTGGCGGGTGGACTCCCTGCCGGAGGAGCTCAGGCCTTTTGCCTGGAGCACGACCCATCTCCTCTATCTGGGAGTCTACCTTAGCCCCGACGAGGGAGCCTGGCCGGCGAACTGGCAGGAGCTGGAGGCCAAGGTCGCCGCTCGCCTAGGGCGCT
Source organism: Pristiophorus japonicus (assembly GCF_044704955.1). Taxonomy (NCBI): domain Eukaryota; kingdom Metazoa; phylum Chordata; class Chondrichthyes; family Pristiophoridae; genus Pristiophorus; species Pristiophorus japonicus. Next base: position 83,273,511 of record NC_091985.1, read on the forward strand.
GGACAGGACTGCTCCGAGTGCTGTCCTACAGGGGTCGAGCGCTAGTCATAAACCAGCTGGTGGCCGCAATGTTGTGGTACCGGCTGGTCACTTTGACCCCTCCCCCTGCGTTTGTCGCCAAGATACAGAAGAAGCTGGTGGACTTCTTCTGGAACAACAGGAAGCACTGGGTCTCTGCTGCGGTCTTGAGGCTCCCGCTTGAGGAGGGCGGTCAGTCGTTGGTGTGCGTCAGCGCCCAGCTCGCGACTTTCCGTCTTCAGACCCTGCAGAGATACCTTTACGTCGAGCCCCCTCCTAGGTGGTGTGCTCTGGCGAGGTATTTCTTCCGCCAGCAGCGCGACCTCAATTATGACACGCAGCTCCTGTTTGTGAACTTGGGGGGTGCCAGGACCGCCCTCCGGGAGCTGCCTGTCTTTTACAGGGAACTCATCAGGGTCTGGAACAAAGTCTCCACCAAGCGCAGCTCTCCGCCGGCTGGAGTGGCGGCCGTCCTGCAGGAACCGCTGCTCGGGAATCCGTACCTCCACGGCCGAGGTTTCATGTGGCGGTCGGAAGAGAGGGCTGTGGCTGGTGAGGTGACCAGGGTCAGGGACCTGCTCGATGGCGGAGGAGCGGGCTGGATGGCGCCAGACACGCTGGCGCTGCACCTAAACTCTGCCAACGTCCGCCACGCGGCCGATGCCATCGAGTCGCTAAAAACAGCTCTGGGCCCTGACTCCATTAGGTGCATCGAGTAGGCTCAAGCACGTGGGGAGATCCCGTCCGAACTGACCCCCGTCCGGACGGAATTTCTCATCGGCGCCAAACCCCGGAACCTCCCTCGGGGGCCGGCGCCTCACAACTTGAGCCGCCTCGGGGAAATCCCCTCCGTGCCTTTCAGTTCCACGCGGAGGGGTTTCCTGTACGGGCTGCTCCTGCACACCCTCAACTTTGCCATCCTCGCCGGCCGTCCGGACACGCCATGGCGTACCATCTTGCCGTCCGGAGGAGGCGGGGGTCCCCGATGAAGGGCACTCTACGCAGGGGTCCTCCCACTATTCATCGGGGACTTGGCCTGGAGGGTGGTGCACGGAGCAGTGCCGTGCAACAAATTTTTAAGCCGGTTCACGGACTCCCAGGCCGCCTGCAATTTCTGCGGTCTGGAGGAGTCCGTGTTCCATGTTTTTATTGAGTGCACGAGGTTGCAGCCCCTGTTCCATTATTTGAAGGGGCTGCTCCTGAAATTCTGGCTGCACTTCAGTCCCACTCTCCTGATCTTTGGGCACCCTGTGCGGAGGGGAGTGGGTAGGTCCGAAGGCTTCCTCGTAGGACTGCTCCTGGGCACGGCCAAGGGTGCCATCAGCCGGTCCAGGCAGCGGGCGGTCGAGGGGGTCGTTCAACCTGACTGCCTGCCTCTCTTCCACTCTTACATCCGGTCCAGGGTGTCCTTGGAGATGGAGCACGCGGTGTCCACCGGTACGCTCGCGGTCTTCCGCGAGAGGTGGGCACCGGAGGGACTGGAGTGCATCATCACGCCCGGCAACCAAATTTTAATTTGATTTTACGTTTTAAAGTTTAATTTGTTTTCATTGCCGGTGCTTTTAGTGTCCCCCTTCCCTTTTACAGGGGGCACTGGGGAAAATTGTGAATTTAGCGCCCCAAAAAAAATAAAACAGAAAAAAAAAAGGGGAAAAAAAAAAGGGCCTTGTAAATGTCTGGAGTGTCACCCAGGTCGGGTGGCACAGTTTTAATGTTTTATGTTTTGCAGGTGAACTCCAAAAAAAGTTTCATGCACAAGGACTCCCAGGTCCCTCTGCACCGCAGCATGTTGTAATTTCTCCCCATTCAAATAATATTCCCTTTTACTGTTTGTTTTTCCAAGGTGGATGACCTCACACTTTCCGACATTGTATTCCATCTGCCAAACCTTAGCCCATTCGCTTAACCTATCAAAATCTCTTTGCAGCCTCTCTGTGTCCTCTACACAACCCCCTTTCCCACTAATCTTTGAGTCATCTGCAAATTTTGTTACACTACACTCTGTCCCCTCTTCCAGGTCATCTATGTATATTGTAAACAATTATGGTCCCAGCACTGATCCTTGTGGCACACCACTAACCACCGATTTCCAACCCAAAAAGGACCCATTTATCCCGACTCTCTGCTTTCTGTTAGTCAGCCAATTCTCTATCCATGCTAATACATTTCCTCTGACTCCGCGTACCTTTATCTTCTGCAGTAACCTTTTGTGTGGAACCTTATCGAATGCCTTTTGGAAATCTAAATACACCACATCCATTGGTACATCTCTATCCACCATGCTTGTTATATCCTCAAAGAATTCCAGTAAATTAGTTAAACATGATTTCCCTTTCATGAATCCATGTTGCGTCTGCTTGATTGCACTATTCCTATCTAGATGACTCGCTATTTCTTCCTTAATGATAGTTTCAAGCATTTTCCCCACTACAGATGTTAAACTAACCCGCCTATAGTTACCTGCCTTTTGTCTGCCCCCTTTTTTAAACAGAGGCGTTACATTAGCTGCTTTCCAATCCGATGGTACCTCACCAGAGTCCAGCGAATTTTGGTAGATTATAACGAATGCACCTGCTATAACTTCCGCCATCTCTTTTAATACCCTGGGATGCATTTCATCAGGACCAGGGGACTTGTCTACCTTGAGATCCATTAGTCTGTCCAGCACTACCCCCCTCGTGATAGTGATTTTCTCAAGGTCCTCCAGAAGATAAAGGTACGTGGAGTCAGAGGAAATGTATTAGCATGGATCGAGAATTGGCTGGCTAACAGAAAGCAGAGAGTCGGGATAAATGGGTCCTTTTCGGGTTGGAAATCGGTGGTTAGTGGTGTGCCAATGGGAACGGTGCTGGGACCACAACTGTTTACAATATACATAGATGACCTGGAAGAGGGGACAGAGTGTAGTGTAACAAAATTTGCAGATGACACAAAGGTTAGTGGGAAAGCGGGTTGTGTAGAGGACACAGAGAGGCTGCAAAGAGATTTAGATAGGTTAAGCGAATGGGCTAAGGTTTGGCAGATGGAATACAATGTCGGAAAATGTGAGGTCATCCACCTTGGGAAAAAAAACAGTAAAAGGGAATATTATTTGAATGGGGAGAAATTAGAACATGCTGCGGTGCAGAGGGACCTGGGGGTCCTTGTGCATGAAACTCTTTTTGGAGTTTATCTGCAAAACAAAAAACATTAAACCGTGCCACCCGCCCTGGATGACACAGCAGACATTTACAAGGCCCCTTTTTTTTTCTTTTTTTTTGTGGTTTTTTTGGGGCGCTAAAATCAAATTTTTTCCAGTGCCCCCTATAAAAGGAGAGGGGGACACTAAAAACACCGGCAATTAAAACAAATTAAACTTTAAAACATAAAATCAAATTAAAATTTGGTTGCCGGGCGTGATGATGCACTCCAGTCCCTCTGGTGCCCACCTCTCGCGGAAGGCCGCGAGCGTACCGGTGGACACCGCGTGCTCCATCTCCAAGGACACCCTGCACCGGATGTAAGAGCGGAAGAGAGGCAGGCAGTCAGATTGAACGACCCCCTCGACCGCCCGCTGCCTGGACCGGCTGATGGCACCCTTGGCCGTGCCCAGGAGCAGTCCTACGAGGAGGCCTTCGGACCTACCCACTCCCCTCCGCACAAGGTGCCCAAAGATCAGGAGAGTGGGACTGAAGTGCAGCCAGAATTTCAGGAGCAGCCCCTTCAAATAATAAAACAGGGGCTGCAACCTCGTGCATTCCATAAAAACAAGGAACACGGACTCTTCCAGACCGCAGAAATTGCAGGCGGCCTGGGAGTCCGTGAACCGGCTTAAAAATTTGTTGCACGGCACTGCTCCGTGCACCACCCTCCAGGCCAAGTCCCCGATGAATAGTGGGAGGACTCCCGCATAGAGTGCCCTCCATCGGGGACCCCCGCCTCCTCCGGACGGCAAGATGGTACGCCATGGCGTGTCCGGACGGCCGGCGAGGATGGCAAAGTTGAGAGTGTGCAGGAGCAGCCCGTACAGGAAACCCCTCCGCACGGAACTGAAAGGCACGGACGGGATTTCCTCGAGGCGGCTCAAGTTGTGAGGCGCCGGCCCCCGAGGGAGGTTCCGGGGTTTGGCGCCAATGAGGAATTCCGTCCGGACGGGGGTCAGTTTGGACGGGATCTCCCCACGTGCTTGAGCCTCCTCGATGCACCTAACAGAGTCAGGGCCCAAAGCTGTTTTTATCGACTCGATGGCTTCGACGCGTGGCGGACGTCGGCTGAATTTAGGCGCCGCGCCAGCATGCCTGGCGCCATCCAGCCCGCTCCTCCACCATCGAGCAGCTCCCTGACCCTGGTCACCTCACCAGCCACAGCCCTCTCTTCCGACCGCCACATAAAACCTCGGTCGTGGAGGTACGGATTCCCGAGCAGCGGCTCCTGCAGGACAGCCGCCACTCCAGCCGGCGGAGAGCTGCGCTTGGTGGAGACTTTGTTCCAGACCCTGATGAGGTCCCTGTAAAAGACAGTCAGCTCTCGGAGGGTGGTCCTGACACCCCCCAAGTTCACAAACAGGAGATGCGTGTCGTAGTTTAGGTCGCGCTGCTGGCGGAAGAAATACGTCGCCAGAGCGCACCACCTAGGAGGGGGCTCGACGTAAAGGTATCTCTGCAGGGTCTGAAGACGGAAAGTAGTGAGCTGGGCGCTAACGCACACCAACGACTGACCGCCCTCCTCAAGCGGGAGACTCAAGACCGCGGCAGAGACCCAGTGCTTCCTGTTGTTCCAGAAGAAGTCCACCAGCTTCTCCTGTATCTTGGCGACAAACGCAGGGGGAGGGGTCAAAGTGACCAGCCGGTACCACAACATTGCGGCCACCAGCTGGTTTATGACTAGCGCTCGACCCCTGTAGGACAGCACTCGGAGCAGTCCTGTCCAGCGCCCTAGGCGAGCGGCGACCTTGGCCTCCAGCTCCTGCCAGTTTGCCGGCCAGGCTCCCTCGTCGGGGCTAAGGTAGACTCCCAGATAGAGGAGATGGGTCGTGCTCCAGGCAAAAGGCCTGAGCTCCTGCGGCAGGGAGTCCACCCGCCACTGACCCACCAGGAGTCCGGAACATTTCTCCCAGTTGATTCTGGCGGAGGATGCGGCCGAGTAAATCTCTTGGCACTCACGCATCCTCCGCAGGTCAGCGGGATCCTCTACCGCGAGGAGCACGTCATCGGCGTAAGCCGAGAGGACGACCTCCACGCCCGGCCCTTGCACAGCCAGTCCCGTCAACCTCGTCCGCAAGAGGCGCAGGAAAGGCTCCACGCAGATGGCATATAACTGGCCGGACATGGGGCATCCCTGGCGCATCCCTCTCCTAAAGCGAAGGGGCGCCGTCAAGGACCCGTTAACCTTAATCAGACACTCCGCGGCGGCGTACAAAAGTCGGATCCGGGCGACGAAATGCGCCCCGAACCCGAAAGCGTGCAGAGTTCCGAGCAGATAGTCGTGATCCACCCTGTCGAACGCCTTATCTTGGTCGAGAGATAAGAAGGCGACCGACAGACCAGCCTCCTGGGAATGATGGATGAGGTCCTGGACCAGATGGATGTTGTCGTGGATTGTCCGGCCCGGGACCGTGTAGGACTGGTCGGGGTGGATCATGTGGTCCAGCACGGCACCAAGGCGAGCAGACATCGCCCTGGCGAAGAGTTTGTAGTCCGTGCTGAGGAGGGAGACCGGGCGCCAGTTCTTAAGGAGGCGGAGATCGCCCTTCTTAGGCAGCAGGACGATGACTGCCCTGCGCCAAGAGAGGGGCATCTCCCCGGTCGCCAGACTTTCCCCCAGGACCCGCGCGTAGTCGTTCCCCAGGACGTCCCAGAACGCCCTGTGGAACTCCACGGTCAGCCCGTCCAGCCCCGGGGATTTTCCCCTCGAGAGCCGGTCGAGGGCACCGGTCAGCTCCGCCAGGCTTAGCGGAGCTTCCAGATTTACGGCGCCCTCCAGGCTGACCTTCGGCAGGTCCTCCCACAAAACTCTACGCGCTTCCTCGCTGGACGGATCCGGAGAGAACAGAGCCCCGTAATATTCACGGGCCCTGTTGTTGACGCCCTCCGGATCCGAGACGAGAGAGCCGTCGTCGGCCAGCAGTGTCAAGAGCTGCTTACGGACACTCTGCCTTTTTTCCAGCGAGTAGAAGAAGGGGGAGCCGCGGTCCAGATCCCGCAGGAACCGGATCCGCGACCTCACGAACGCGCCTCGGGACCCGACGAGCTGCAGGTCCTTCAGCGCGGCCTTCTTCGCTTCGTACACCGTCCGCAGGGCCGGGTCCTCGACGACTTGACCGAGACGGGCTTCCAGGTCGAGCACCTCTTTTTCTAGGCGCCCGACTCTGGCCGCCCGCCTCTTGGTCGACCCCCTCGCATACTCTTGACAGAAGACGCGGACGTGAGCCTTGTCCATGTCCCACCATAGCCTCAAGGAGGGGAAGCCCCCCTGCTTCCTTCTCCAGTCGGACCAGAATCGACGGAACGAGTCCTGGAACCGCTCGTCCTCCAGCAGCCGGTTGTTAAAGTGCCAGTACGCGGACCCCGTCCTCGCACGGAGCGAAGCGAGCTCCGCCCACACCAGGTGGTGGTCCGAACACGGCACCGGCCGCATGGAGGCCGCCGGGACGCAGGAAACGTACGCCCGAGACACGTAAAGGCGGTCGACTCTAGACCAACCTACTCCAGGCCTCACCCAAGTAAAGGCGCTGGAGTCGGGGTGGAGATTTCGCCAGACGTCCACCAAGTCGAAGGACCCGACCAGGTCCCTCAACTTCTCCATCGCCGTCATGGGTGTACACGTTCACGAGATGGAGCGGCACGTCCCCCAGGCGAACCGTTACATGCAGCAAGCGGCCTGGCACGGGCTCCTCGACCCCCAAGATCTCCGGCTGAAAATGCGGGCCCAGCAAGATGGCCACCCCACTAGAAGTGGCGGTGAGGTGGCTCATGCGGACCTCTCCTTGCCATTCCAGGAGCCACGTGGCTTCGTCTCCCGGAACGGTGTGGGTTTCTTGCAGGAAGCACACCGCATATTTCCCCTCCCGCAGGAGCGAAAAATTGTCAAATCTGCGGCGTGCCCCTCTGCCGCCGTTGATGTTGAGGCTGGCTATGGTTATCTTCATGGCAAAAGCATAGTGCAACCTCTACCTTAACCTATTGTGGGGGAGGGAGCGGAGTCTTTTGTTGAACTCCACTCCCTCCGCAGCCCAGCGAGGAGTCCCTCGAGCTCGCGCTGCTCAAGGTGTTGCGCCTTTGTCAAGGGCCCGCCCGCGGCCAAGGTTTTAGCGGCGGCGCGGACGGACCCCTTGATCAGCTCTGGCTCGGACCATTTTTCCAGGGCCAGTCGGGCTTGGTCGCAGCGACCCCGGCTCTGGGCCAAAAAGTCCCGGAGTTCCTTTGCAGGAATGAGGATGGTCTCAGCGGCGGCCGCGAGCAGATCCACCGCCTCGCTGGCGGTGGTCTCTAGATTTTCTCCCGCGTCCCCCACCGAGTCCCCGTCCTCCTCCGGGAGGTGGCCGCCAGCAGCCGGCCCATTGACCGCACAAGGTACGGCAAATGACCCGGCCGCTCCAACCGGCCCTGGTTCTGCCCCGATCCCACCCCCAAGATCGTCGGCAGAGGAGTCCCCACTGGGCTCTTTTAAAAATGGTGCTGGGTCGGGAAACGACAGCGGAAGGGGTTCCCCCTCCGCCCCCGGAACCGGGGAACAAGGAGAGACCCGGCCATAGGAAATCCCCAGGCTCCCCAAGTGCTCCAGCTCCACAGTAGGGGGCGAGGGTGAGTGTTCTTCCCCCTCCCCGCTGCCACCCCCCGGCCCAGCGTGTACAGATTCATTAAAAGTGTTAATAATTTGTGTTTCTGCCGAGTCGAGCAAATCCCGGGGGAAGTTGGATAATAGCTGGGCGGGCTCAGGTTCGGCCTTTTCGGCCCCGCCCGCCTCAGTCCCCGGGACGCCCGGCCCGGCGGCAATGCATTCCTCCGCGGGTCCCACGCCCCCCACGACACGCAGATCCTCCACGCCCTCCCCGGGAGGCAGAGGCTGGGCAGCCTCAACCGGCTCACCCTCCCCGGGGACAGACTCCTCCCGCCTACGGCGCAGCTTGGGGGCGCTGTTGGGGGACGCGGGACACGCGGCGGGCGCCGACTCCTCCGCGGAGGGATGTTGTTCCCCCTCCGCCTCATTGGGGCGGTGCCTCTTTTTGGTCCTGGGGGTGCGTTGAGGCAGGGAGACCTCCATGTCTGCCGAGGCCTCCCGCTCCGCCCCCCCCTTTTCCTTTTCCTTTTCTTGCCCGCGCCCGGGCCCCTCTGTGGTGTTGTTCAAGGGCTCGGGCACGGGCTCAGGGCACGCCGCGCTCGCCGGTAACTGGGTTGGGCCGAGCGCGGTGGTCAAACTTTCTGGCGCACTGAGGGGACCCGCCTCTAGATGTTTCGCCTTGTTCCGCGCCTTCTTTCCGGTCGGACGTTCTCCCTCCCCCCCGCCGGAGGCCATGAAAACAAAGGCCTCCAACGATGCCCGCGCACCTACGGCTCCTGGCACGCGGACGCAACTAGGGGGAGGGGTGGCGGCGGCGCCAGCCTTGGCCGCCCTCGGTGGTTTGGCGGCCTTGGAGGCGGGGCAGTTCTTATGAACATGCCCCACCTCCCTACAGGCATGGCACCGCACGCCGTCAGACGCGGTAGGCAGTCCCCTCGTGCACCACATTAAAATTCCCCTCCGTCGTGTCCTCCCGCGCCAGCCGGACAAAGAGCTGGCGGCGGAAGGAGAACACGTGGCGCAGGCTGTTCTCCCTGAGGCCGAGCGGTATGGGGTTGATCCCCGACCTTACCTCCCCCAGTTGATGTAGGTGAGGGAGGAGGAGCTCAGCGGGAACAAAGGGCGGGACGTTTGAAACGATGACCTTCTGCGCGGTGGCCTCGAGAGGGTCCACCGGCAGGAACGTCCCGCCCACCGTGAGCCCCTTTTCGAGGGCCAGGGACACCGCCCACTCCGACCCCAGGAAGAACACGGCCTTCCCAGACATCTTGGAGGCTGCGACAATGGCCGAGGGGCCGACTACCCCAGCCATCGCCCGCACGCACTCCTCGATGCTCATTGTGGGGTGAGTGTAGCTCTTGACCCCGTGTTTCTTCGTTATAAGTCTGAATGGTGGCAGGGCAGCGGGTGGCGCAGGAGGTGCCGTGGAAGCGGTTGCCACCTGCGCATATGTCTTTGCTGGCCCCGCCACCGGCGTGGATGGGGTCGCCATCACGGGGTCCCTTTAAGGGCTACACCCACCCCAAAGTCACAGGCCTTAATGGTCTTAATTGGCCTCGTATAATAAGACTGAGCAGAGGAGCTCTTAACGAGGCACACCTCTCCCCTAGTTGGCAATTGGGGAGGGGCCTTGCTCCCTCTGCTCAGTTGTTTTTTTTTGTTTGTTTTTTTTTAAATTAGGAGGAAGGGCTCTCAGAGAGAGAGGGGAGAGACAGAGAGAGAGAGATAGAGTAAGGGGGTGTGGGAAAGAGGGAGGCTGCGAGGGCAGGTCTCCCCTCACAGCAATGGGGGGGTGCAATCCCCAGATGGCAAAACAAAAAACAAAACACAGTCTTTGGGTTGGTCTTCGGGTGGGGGGAGAAGATGTCTTCACCTGGGGCAGCTCGAGCCACCAGGCACACACTCCTAACGATGTTCAATAGGTGATTAAAGAAATCTTCAGCCTGGTAGCTCCAGCTATCCCAGGCTAGGCCATGGGGGGTGGGGGGGGTTCAATTGTGTGTGGAGCCTAGTTGTAAGCAAAGCCCCCACACACACTTCCACACACACACACCCCCCGTGATGTTCCGGCCCTCAGTGGTCTTCTTTCCTCCCCCCACCAATACAACAAAGTCTTTATGGGGAAATGCACCAACACCCACCTGTAGAATGTTGTAGACTCTCCCTCCTTCCACACAGGTTGTTGTTTTTCCCCCTCTCTCCAACTCTCTGTAGTTGTAATGAATGATAAATTGTTTCTGTGCTCCTCCTCTCCCTCCGGATGTTGAATGGGTAGCAAGCCAGCCCTTTCCTCCTTTACCTGGGCTGTTCTCAGGGTTCACTCCAGGCCTTCCAAGGCAGGAGCTAAAGTTGGTAGCTGCTCTCCTCACTGCTCACTCATCCAATTGAATAGGCCACGCCTTCACTGCTCCACCATTGGTGCATGAAACTCTTTTTGAGTTTACCTGAAAAAAAACATAAACATTAAACCATGCCACCCGCCCTGGATGACACAGCAGACATTTACAAGGCACTTTTTTACTTTTTTTTTGTGGTTTTTTTTTGTATTTTTCTTTTTTTTGGTTTTTTTTTGGGGCGCTAAAATCACATTTTTACAAGTGCCCCCTATAAAAGGGGAGGGGGACACTAAAAGCACCGGCAATTAAAACAAATTAAACTTTAAAACATAAAATCAAATTAAAATTTGGTTGCCGGGCGTGATGATGCACTCCAGTCCCTCCGGTGCCCACCTCTCGCGGAAGGCCGCGAGCGTACCGGTGGACACCGCGTGCTCCATCTCCAAGGACACCCTGGACCGGATGTAAGAGCGGAAGAGAGGCAGGCAGTCAGGTTGAACGACCCCCTCGACCGCCCGCTGCCTGGACCGGCTGATGGCACCCTTGGCCGTGCCCAGGAGCAGTCCTACGAGGAGGCCCTCGGACCTACCCGCTCCCCTCCGCACAGGGTGCCCAAAGATCAGGAGAGTGGGACTGAAGTGCAGCCAGAATTTCAGGAGCAGCCCCTTTAAATAATAAAACAGGGGCTGCAACCTCGTGCACTCAATAAAAACATGGAACACGGACTCCTCCAGACCGCAGAAATTGCAGGCGGCCTGGGAGTCCGTGAACCGGCTTAAAAATTTGTTGCACGGCACTGCTCCGTGCACCACCCTCCAGGCCAAGTCCCCGATGAATAGTGGGAGGACTCCCGCATAGAGTGCCCTCCATCGGGGACCCCCGCCTCCTCCGGACGGCAAGATGGTACGCCATGGCGTGTCCGGACGGCCGGCGAGGATGGCAAAGTTGAGAGTGTGCAGGAGCAGCCCGTACAGGAAACCTCTCCGCGCGGAAATGAAAGGCATGGAAGGGATTTCCCCGAGGCGGCTCAAGTTGTGAGGCGCCGGCCCCCGAGGGAGGTTCCGGGGTTTGGCGCCAATGAGGAATTCCGTCCGGACGGGGGTCAGTTCGGACGGGATTTCCCCACGTGCTTGAGCCTCCTCGATGCACCTAACAGAGTCAGGGCCCAAAGCTGTTTTTAGCGACTCGATGGCTTCGGCCGCGCGGCGTCCTTGTGCATGAAACTCTTTTTGGAGTTTATCTGCAAAACAAAAAACATTAAACCGTGCCACCCGACCTGGGTGACACACCAGACATTTACAAGGCCCTTTTTTTTTTTTCTCCTTTTTTTTTTGTGTGTTTTTCTTTTTTTTGTTTTTTTTTGGGCACTAAAATCACAATTTTTCCCCAGTGCCCCCTATAAAAGGGAAGGGGGACACTAAAAGCACTGGCAATTAAAACAAATTAAACTTTAAAACGTAAAATCAAATTAAAATTTGGTTGCCGGGCGTGATGATGCACTCCAGTCCCTCCGGTGCCCACCTCTCGCGGAAGACCGCGAGCGTACCGGTGGACACCGCGTGCTCCATCTCCAAGGACACCCTGGACCGGATGTAAGAACGGAAGAGAGGCAGGCAGTCAGGTTGAACGACCCCCTCGACCGCCCGCTGCCTGGACCGGCTGATGGCACCCTTGGTCGTGCCCAGGAGCAGTCCTACGAGGAGGCCTTCGGACCTACCCGCTCCCCTCCGCACAGGGTGCCCAAAGATCAGGAGAGTGGGACTGAAGTGCAGCCAGAATTTCAGGAGCAGCCCCTTCATATAATGAAACAGGGGCTGCAACCTCGTGCACTCAATAAAAACATGGAACACGGACTCTTCCAGACCGCAGAAATTGCAGGCGGCCTGGGAGTCCGTGAACCGGCTTAAAAATTTGTTGCACGGCACTGCTCCGTGCACCACCCGCCAGGCCAAGTCCCCGATGAATAGTGGGAGGACTCCCGCATAGAGTGCCCTCCATCCGGGACCCCCGCCTCCTCCGGACGGCAAGATGGTACGCCATGGCGTGTCCGGACGGCCGGCGAGGATGGCAAAGTTGAGAGTGTGCAGGAGCAGCCCGTACAGGAAACCCCTCCGCGCGGAAATGAAAGGCACGGAGGGGATTTCCCCGAGGCGGCTCAAGTTGTGAGGCGCCGGCCCCCGAGGGAGGTTCCGGGGTTTGGCGCCAATGAGGAATTCCGTCCGGACGGGGGTCAGTTCGGACGGGATCTCCCCACGTGCTTGAGCCTCCTCGATGCACCTAACGGAATCAGGGCCCAAAGCTGAGTCCCAAGGGTTTGGCAGATGGAATATAATGTCGGAAAATGTGAGGTCATCCACCTTGGAAAAAAAACAGTAAAAGGGAATATTATTTGAATGGGGAGAAATTACAACATGCTGCGGTGCAGAGGGACCTGGGGGTCCTTGTGCATGAATCCCAAAAAGTTAGTTTGCAGGTGCAGCAGATAATCAGGAAGGCGAATGGAATGTTGGCTTTCATTGCGAGAGGGATGGAGTACAAAAGCTGGGAGGTCCTGCTGCAACTGTACAGGGTATTGGTGAGGCTGCACCTGGAGTACTGCGTGCAGTTTTGGTCACCTTACTTAAGGAAGGATATACTAGCTTTGGAGTGGGTACAGACACGATTCACTAGGCTGATTCTGGAGATGAGGGGGTTACCTTATGATGATAGATTGAGTAGACTGGGTCTTCACTTGTTGGAGTTCAGAAGGATGAGGGGTGATCTTATAGAAACATTTAAAATAATGAAAGGGATAGACAAGATAGAGGCAGAGAGGTTGTTTCCACTGGTCGGGGAGACTAGAACTAGGGGACACAGCCTCAAAATACGGGGGAGCCAATTTAAAACCGAGTTGAGAAGGAATTTCTTCTCCCAGAGGGTTGTGAATCTGTGGAATTCTCTGCCCAAGGAAGCAGTTGAGGCTAGTTCATTGAATGTATTCAAATCACAGATAGATAGATTTTTAACCAATAAGGGAATTAAGGGTTATGGGGAGCGGGCGGGTAAGTGGAGCTGAGTCCATGGCCAGATCAGCCATGATCTTGTTGAATGGCGGAGCAGGCTCGAGGGGCTAGATGGCCTACTCCTGTTCCTAATTCTTATGTTCTTATGTTCTTATGTTTATGTTCCCACATTCCCATGACCAGCAATTTTTGGCATGGTTTTTGTGTCTTCCACTGTGAAGACCGAAGCAAAATAATTGTTTAAGGTCCCAGCCATTTCCACATTTTCCATTATTAAATCCCCCTTCTCATCTTCTAAGGGACCAACATTTACTTTAGTCACTCTTTTCCGTTTTATATATCGGTAAAAGCTTTTACTATCAGTTTTTATGTTTTGCGCAAGTTTACTTTCGTAACCTATCTTTCCTTTCTTTATTGCTTTCTTAGTCATTCTTTGCTGTCGTTTAAAATTTTCCCAATCTTCTCATTTCCCACTAACCTTGGCCACCTTATACGCATTGGTTTTTAATTTGATACTTTCCTTTATTTCCTTGGTTATCCATGGCTGGTTATCCCTTCTCTTACCGCCCTTCTTTTTCACTGGAATATATTTTTGTTGAGCACGACGAAAGAGCTCCTTAAAAGTCCTCCACTGTTCCTCAATTGTGCCACCGTTTAGTCTGTGTTCCCAGTCTACTTTAGCCAAGTCTGCCCTCATCCCACTGTAGTCTCCTTTGTTTAAGCATAATATGCTCGTTTGAGACACTACTTCCTCACCCTCAATCTGTATTACAAATTCAACCATACTGTGATCACTCATTCCGAGAGGATCTTTTACTTGGAGATCGTTTATCATTCCTGTCTCATTACACAGGACCAGATCTAAGATAGCTTGCTCCCTTGTAGGTTCTGTAACATACTGTTCCAAGAAACAATCCCGTATGCATTCTATGAATTCCTCCTCAAGGCTACCCCGTGCGATTTGATTTGACCAATTGATATGCAGGTTAAAATCCCCCATGATTACTGACGTTCCTTTTTCACATGCCTCCATTATTCCCTTGATTATTGTCCGCCCCACCGTGAAGTTATTATTTGGGGGCCTATAAACTATGCCCACCAGTGACTTTTTCCCCTTACTATCTCTAATCTCCACCCACAATGATTCAACATTTTGTTCATTCGAGCCAATATCGTCTCTCACAACTGCCCTGATATCATCCTTTATTAGCAGAGCTACCCCACCTCCTTTGCCTTCTTGTCTATCTTTCCAAATTGTCAGACACCCCTGTATGGTTAATTCCCAGTCTTGGCCACCCTGCAACCATGTTTCTGTAATGGCCACCAAATCGTACCCATTTGTAATGGTTTGTGCCATTAACTCATTTACTTTGTTTCGAATGCTACGTGCGTTTAGGTAAAGTGTTTTAATACTAGTTTTTAAACCATGATTTTTAGTTTTGACCCCTCCTGCAGCCCCTTTATGTGCAAACATATTGTCCCTTCCTATCACCTGTGGTTTACACTTACCCCAGTGCTACTCTGCTCTGTGGCCTCCTGCCTTTTGCATCCTTTCTTGGGGATCTGTTCATCTGAGCTCTCACCCACTCTACCTAGCTCAGAGCCCTCTCCTGGGTTCCCATCCCCCTGCCAAGCTAGTTTAAAGCCCTCCCAACTGCACTATCAAAACCACCCGCGAGAACATTGGTCCCATCTCTGTTGAGGTGTAACCTGTCCGACTTGTACAGGTCCCACCTACCCCAGAAGTGATCCCAATTGTTCAGGAAACTAAAGCCCTCCCTCCTACACCGATGCCCCAGCCATGTATTGATCTAACTAGCCTTCCTATTTCTACCCTAACTCATATGTGGCGCTGGCAGTAATCCCGAGATTACCATTTTTGAGGTCCTGGCTTTCAATCTTACTCCTAGCTCCCTGAACTCAGCTTTCAGGATCTCACCTCTCTTTCTACCGATGTCATTGGTACCAATGTGGACCACATCCACTGACTGTTCCTCTTCCCTCCCCAGAATGCCCTGCAGTCGCTCAGTGACATCACTGATCTTTGCACCAGGGAGGCAACACACCATCCTGATGTCACTTTTGCTGCCGCAGAAGCGCCTATCTGCTCCCCTAACTATTGAATCTCCTGTCACTATAGCCCTTCCTGTCTTCTTCCTCCCCCTGTGCAGCTGAGCCACCCACGGTGCTGTGGACTTTGCCCTGGCTGCACTCCCCAGAGGCATCACCGCCCTCGCCAGTAGTCAGAATAGAGAGCAGGATAGCTTCAGGGGACTCCTGCACTACCTGCCTCACCATACTCTTGTGTGCGACGGTCACCCATTCCCCATCCTCCTGTACCCTTTTAATCTGTGGGGTGACTCGGCGCTCGAGTTGGAGGAGTTGGAGACACATCCTGCAATGTGGTCATCCCCATTGCAGGAAGCATCCAGGAATTCCCACATGGCACAGGTGTTGCATTCTGTTTGAACAAGCTGCCCTGCCATCCCACTAGTTACCCTTAAATTACCCAGCAAAAACACTGACTCCACTACACACACTAAACAGCTATTTAGTAATTTATCTTCTTATCTATTAGAACACAAAATCAAAGAGATATACTCACCAGCCGATCAGCCAACCACTTACCAGCTTGGCTGTGACATCACTTTTTGATTTCTTGTCCCTCCTCCCCGCACTGCTCGCTCACCGACTGCCGCTGGGCCTTTGTAGGCCACTGATCCCGGACTGCCGCTGACGCTGCTCCTCCCCGCACTCTGATGTTACCTCTCGATTTCTCACCCCTCTATCTTTGTCTGCAGCTGGTTGAGCTGGTATCTGGACCTCCGTCTCCTACTCTCGCACTTCTTATCAGCTGCTCTATTGTCAGCACTGGTAGGAAAAACAAGATAAAACAGCACCTGCCATCCCCACTTGCCCTTAAAACTCACCAACTTACCAAACTCACAAATGCCACTCTATGCTGCTGCACCCCGTGCTCTGCATGAGCTGCCTCTTTTTAAACTGTATCTAGGTCAGATAACTCACTACTGGTCAGTCGTTTACAGAACTGGTTTTAACTAGCTGCTAATTGCCTCCTACTGGAGAGTTATCTTGTTTTTCTCTGCCTAAATCTGAAAGAATCCCAACTATTTAACTTTTCCCCTTTAAATTAAACTGCTACTTACTTAGAAGCTACTGGCAATTGCCACTAACAATTTACTCCAGCCTCCAAATGGTTTAAAGAGAATAACCCTTAAAACTCACCCACTTACCAAACTCACAAATGCCACTCTATGCTGCTGCACTCCGTGCTCTGCAGGAGCTGCCTCTTTTTTATGTCACGCAATATTGAGGTCAATGATCCTATGTTTGTACTCAATTATGGACATGGTCCCAAATGGTTCATTGGCATGGTCATTGCCAAAGATGAGCGTAGGGTGTTTCAGGTCAAATTGGGCAATGGACTAACGTGCAGAAAACATTTGGACGAAATCAAATTGCGATTCACCAACAGCTGCGAACAACCCAAAGAAGACACCACCAACTTTGATCCTCCAACACACACACAAGTGGCAACTGACATCATGGTTGACCACGAAGCCGAACTCACCATCCCCAGCAGCCCGGCAAGGCCGGCTGCCCAGCAGCCCAGTGAAGAACTAACCAACTCACCCATATCCGCGTTTGTACCGAGACGATCGCCAAGGGACCGAAAAGCCCCAGATCGTCTCACCCTGTAAATAAGTGTACTATTGACTTCACGGGGGAGTGATGTTATGTATTTAACCCCTTGTAACCTGTATTACACAACCACCAGAGAGCCTACCTGTTGGAGTCCCAAGGGATCCCAGCATCCCTTGGGAGCATGGTATATAAGCTGGCCACCCACGCGATACCTGCACTCTGGAGTCTTATTAAAGGAGCTAAGGTACACAGTACATTGTACACAGTACTCAGTTTCATCCTTTATTTTGAACATTTCAGAGTGCATCCGGGATAGTTTCCTTGAACAATACATTGCGGAACCAACCAGGGAGCAGGCTATCTTACATCTGGTACTGTGTAATGAGACAAGATTAATAAATGATCTCGTAGCAAAGGATCCGCTAGGAATGAGTGAAAATAGTATGGTTGAATTTCAAATTCAGTTGGAGGGTGAGAAAGTAGGATCTCAAACCAGTGTCCTAAGCTTAAATAAAGGAGACTACAAAGGTATGAGGGCAGAGTTGGCTGAAGTAAACTGGGAAAATAGATGAAAGTATGGGATGGTTGATGAGCAGTGGCAGACATTTAAGAAGATATTTCATAACTTGCAACAAAAATATATCCCAATGAGAAGGAAAGACTGTAAGAGAAGCGATAACAATCCATGGCTAACTAAGGAAAGAAAGGATGGAATCAAATTGAAAACAAGGGCATCCAATGTGGCCAAGACTAGTGGGAGGGCTGAGGATTGGGAAACTTTTAAAAGCCAGCAAAGAACGACGAAAAAAAATGATAGAGAGGGAAGGTAGATAACTACCCCAAAATATAAAAACAGATACTAAGAGTTTCTACAGGTACATAAAAAGGAAAAAAGTGGCTAAAGTAAATGTTGGTCTCCTGGAGGATGAGACTGGGGAATTAATAATGGAGAACAGGGAAATGGCAGAGAAGTTGAACAAATATTTTGTATCAGCCTTCACAGTAGAAGACACTAAAAACATCCCAATAATGAATAATCAAGGGGCTATAGGGAGGCAGGAACTTAATACAATCACTATCACTAAAGAAGCAGTACTCAGTAAAATAATGGGACTAAAGGCGTAAAAGTCCCCTGGACCTGATGGCTTACATCCTAGGGTCTTAAAAGAGGTGGCTGCAGAGATAATGGATGCATTGTTATCTATCAAAATTCCCTGGATTCTGGGGCAGTCTCAGCAGATTGGAAAACTGCAAATGTAACGCCCCCATTTAAAAAAGGAGGCAGATAGAAAGCAGGAAACTATAGACCGGTTAGCCTAACATCTGTCGTTGGGAAAATGCTGGAAGCAGTAGCAGGACATTTGGAAAAGTATAATTTAATCAAGCAGAGTCAGCAGGTTTTATGAAAGGGAAATAATGTTTGATAAATTTGCTGGAGTTCTTTGAGGATATAATGAGCAAGGTGGATAAGGGGGAACCAGTGAATGTGGTGTATTTGGATTTCAAGAAGGCATTCGATAAGGTGCCACATAAAAGGTTACTGCACAATATAAA
This sequence comes from Pristiophorus japonicus, assembly GCF_044704955.1. Classification (NCBI taxonomy): domain Eukaryota; kingdom Metazoa; phylum Chordata; class Chondrichthyes; family Pristiophoridae; genus Pristiophorus; species Pristiophorus japonicus. The sequence goes on from NC_091985.1 coordinate 83,291,845, forward strand.
AGCTCAAGGGGTTGGGGGTAATAGATCAGCATGGATAGAGGATTGGCTAACTGACAGAAAACAGAGTCCGGATAAATTGGTCATTCTCCGGTTGGCAAACGGTGACTAGTGGTGTGCCGCAGGGATCAGAGCCGGGTCCTCAACTATTTACAATCTATATTAGTGACTTGGATGAAGGGCCAGAGTGTAATGTTGCCAAGTTTGCTGATGATACAAAGATGGGTAGGAAAGCAAGTTGTGAGGAGGATACAAAGAATCTGCAAAGGGATATAAGTAGGATAAGTGAGTCGGCAAAAATCTGGCAGATGGAGTATAATGTGGGAAAATGTGAGGTTATCCACTTTGGCAGAATAAATAGAAAAATACATTACAATTTAAATGGAGAAAAATTGCAAAGTGTTGCAGTACAGAGGGACCTGGGGGTCTTTGCGCAGGAAACACAAAAGGTTAGTATGTAATTACAGCAATTAATCAGGAAGGCAAATAGAATGTTGGCCTTTATTGCAAGGGGGATAGAGTACAAAAGCCGAGAAGCCCTGCTACAACTGTACAGGGTGTTGGTAAGGCCACACCTAGAGTACTGCGTACAGCTTTGGTCTCCGTATTTAAGGAAGGATGTACTTGCATTGGAGTCTGTTGAGAGAAGGTTCACTAGGTTGATTCCGGAGATGAGGGGGTTGACTTATGAAGGTAAGTTGAGTAGTTTGGGCCGATACACAGTGAAGTTCAGAAGAATGAGAGGTGATCTTATCGAAACATATAAGATAATGAGGGGGCTCGACAAAGTGGATGCAGAAAGGATATTTCCACTCATAGGGGAAACTAAAACTAAGGGACATAGTCTCAGAATAAGGAGCCACCCATTTAAAACTGAGATGAGGAGGAATTTTTTTCTCTTAGAGGGTTGTAAATCTGTGGAATTCTCCGCCCCCGAGAGCAGTGGAGGCTGCGTCATTGAATATAATTAAGGCAGAGATAGACATATTTTTGAGCGATAAGGGAATAAAGGGTTATGGGGAGCAGGCAGGAAAGTGGAGCCGAGTCCATGATCAGATCAGCCATGGTCGTATTAAATGGCGGAGCAGACTCGATGGGCCTAAAAGCCTACTTTTGCTCCTATTTCTTATATTCTTATGTTCTTATAACGGTGTGCATCATTCACGCGCCATTACTTTCCCAGCACATTCCTGCCCATTGTCTTCACTTTTGTACCTTAAAATTGCTTTCTCTTAATCCATCTTTTGAAAGATTACATAACCTAGATTCTCTACTTTCTATGACCCCAAGTTTCCACATGATTTGCTCCTGATTTTTAGGAGCAACTGGTGTAGAACGGAGTATCTTAGTAATCGGAATTCTCGTCATTTAGTTTGCTCCAGTTCTAGTCAGTTAGAACAGTTTCACTTTGGAAACAGAATGTTTTTTTCAAAATGGGGCGTGTCCGGCCACTTATGCCTGTTTTCAAAGTTTCGTCAGTGAAAACTTACTCCAAACTAACTTAGAATGGAGTAAGTGAAGATTTTTGTACGCTCGAAAAAACCTTGTCTACACTTTAGAAAATCAGGCGTAGGTTACAAATCAGGCGTAGGGAATGGGGGGGGGGGGGTTTTAAAGGGAAGTTTACAAACATTAAACACTTCAGTTTTACAAATAAAGAGCCATCATCAATAATAAATGATAAATACATCAGTAAATCAACCAATAAATCAATCAAAAAAAATTAATAAGAAATATTTTTTTTAAAAATCAATAAATAAAACATTTTCTACTGCAGCACTGGGAGCCCTCAAACAGCGTGCTGGGATGCCCCCCCACCCACCCAGTGTGTCTCTGTCAGTGTCCCTATCTGTCTGTCTGTGTGTGTCTCTCATTCTCTGTCTGTCAGTGTCTGTGTTTCTGACAGCGAGGGGAGGGGGAGGAGGGGGGTAGAGGGAGAGAGGAGGGAGCAGAGGGAGGGAAGGGGGAGGGATGGGGGAGAAGGGGAGGGATGGGGAGAAGGGGGAGGGATGGGGGAGAAGGGGGAGGGATAGGGGAGAAGGGGGAGAAGGGGAGGGGAAGATGGGGGGGGAAAGGAGATGGGGGGGAAAGGAGATGGGGGGAAAGGAGATGGGGGGGAAAGGAGATGGGGGGAAAGGAGATGGGGGAAGGATATGGGGGAGGGAAAGGAGATGGGGGGAAAGGAGATGGCAGGGGGGAAAGGAGATGGGGGGGAAAGGAGATGGGGGGAAAGGAGATGGGGGGGAAAGGAGATGGGGGAAGGATATGGGGGAGGGAAAGGAGATGGGGGGGAAAGGAGATGGGGGGGAAAGGAGATGGGGGAAGGATATGGGGGAGGGAAAGGAGATGGGGGGGAAAGGAGATGGCAGGGAGGAAAGGAGATGGGGGGGAAAGGAGATGGGGGGAAAGGAGATGGGGGGAAGGAGATGGGGGGAAGCAGATGGGGGGGAAAGGAGATGGGGGGGAAGGAGATGGGGGGGAAGGATATTGGGGGGGGGGGAAGGAGAAGGGGGAGGGAGGCTGAACGGGCCAGGCCCGAGACTTCGGGCAGGGCCTGTCCCCAGCACCAGATTTACAGGTGGGTGGCATTGAGTCTGGTCGGGGGGAGCGCGGGTCGGGTGGGTGGTGGGAGAGAGGTCGGTTCGGTTCGGGTCGGGGGGAGGGAGGGAGAGGGAGGTCAGGTCGGGGGGAGGGAGGTCAGGTCGGATCCAGTCCGGGGGCGGGGGGGGGGGAGCGGGAGTCGGGTCAGGTCCGGAGGCGGTGGGGGGGGGGGGGAACGGGAGTCGGGTCGGTGTCGGGTCCGGTCCGGAGGCGGGGGCGTGGGGGGGGGGAGTGGGAGTTGGGTCGGGTCCGGTCCGGGGGCGGGGGGGGGGAAGAGGGAGTCGGGTCGGTGTCGGGTCCGGTCCGGAGGGGGGGGGCGAGCGGGAGTTGGGTCGGGTCCGGTCCGGGGGCAGGGGGGGGGAAGCGGGAGTCGGGTCGGTGTTGGTGTCAAGTCCGGTCCGGAGGCGGGGGCGGGGGAGCGGGAGTCGGGTCGGGTCCGGAGGCGGGGGGGGTGGGGGGGGAATCGGGAATCAGGTCGGTGTCGGGTCCAGTCCGGAGGCGGGGGCGTGGGGGGGGGGGGAGCGGGAGTCGGGTCCAGTCCGATCCAGGGGCGGGGGGGGGGAAGCGGGAGTCAGGTCAGTGTCGGGTCCGGTCCGGAGGGGGGGCGCGGGGGGGTGGGGGGAGCAGGAGTCGGGTCGGGTCCGGTCCGGGGGCAGGGGGGGTGGGGGAAACGGGAGCTGGGTCGGTGTCGGTGTCGGGTCCGGTCCGGAGGTGGGGGCAGGGGAGCGGGAGTTGGGTCGGGTCCAGTCCGGGGGGTCGGGTCCAGTCCGGTCCGGGGGCGGGGGGGAAGCGGGAGTCAGGTCGGTGTCGGGTTCGGTCCGGAGGCGGGAAGCGGGAGTCGAGTCGGGTCGGGAGGAAGCAGGAGCTGGCCATGGGAGGAGCCTTATTCACGCAGCCCCAGTGAGGCCATTCGGGCAGGGCTAGAGGCTGCGTGCTTCGGCCCCTCCCACACAGTTTTGGGCACCTGGAGCTACTGCACATGCGCGCCCACTGTAGCGCGCATGTGCAGAGGTTCCGGCACTGTTTTCAGCGCAGGGACCTGGCTCCGTCCCCTACAGCTCCTGCTGCGCTGCGCCGAGGGCCAAAGGACCTGCAGGGAGCTGGACAATCTGGAGGGTTTTTTTAGGCGCACTTTGTGGCGCGAAAAATGGTCGTCCAGGTCGGGACTGCGCCGTTCTAGGCATGGCTCGATACTTGGGCCCTATATATGGCCATTTTTACTTTACAAAAACAGTTGGTCCATCTAGCCTATTCTAATCAGTTAAAATGCTTATGCATTCCATCAAGAGATTCCTGACACTAGTGTCATCGAGTCTCCTGGGAGAGGTGAAAAACCAGATCAAAAATCCAAAGCCAATTTGGGAGGAAATAAATCTGAAAAATTTTGTTCAGATCCCTCTGGGACCTAGGTGATTGAAACTAATCTCAGCGATCACATTTACCATGTTCGGTACCTACCTCATGTCGGATGTGATCTCTGTCCCAGTTGTGTTGATAACAGTACACAAACCTGTTTTTTGTTTTAACCCATTAAATAATCAATGTTTGCACTGATTTTTATCTTCAATTATTTAAACTCTTGCAATCAGGTTCTAGCAATTTTAGCAGATTCTACACACAGCTCAAATTATATTTGATCGAGTTAGGATCAAGATTAATTTCTTCTAATTAGGCACATTATTCCTTCCTCTAGTTTTCACACCAATTTGTTTTCACTGATAGTCATCCCCTGAAGGTTGTGACTCAGATGTATAAGCCTGCACACTGAATATTGATGGATGTTATGAATTTGGATCTGCTGCAGCTATCTACTCAGGTTCAGGAGTGTCAGTCGCTCCCTCAAGCAGACTGATTGTCTGCATTTTACAGAAGTTGCTTCTCACTGCCCTGTACCTGCTGGTGCAGTAGCAGGACCCGGGAGTGTAACAATGAATCTCCTTTATGATCTGCACCAGACATCTGTGTCTTAAGCAGGCCTGCTGTTTATAATCTCCGCAAAGGTGGGCCGGGTTAACGCTGGATATAGCAACATTTGATGCAGTTTATAAATGTTTTATTCCAAAGACAGAATACCGAGTATGATGAAATTCACTTTGTAGGGCAAACCCTACGTTTTCATTATTTAGTCCTTTGTCAAAAAATCATCAGTGCATCCGTCCATGAATAATTTTATCATCTTCTCATTTACAAATACACCAACTTGTTGTCACCCACTCCAGCTTCGGCATGATGTAACGCTCAACCATATTGCTCACAGATTGTGATGGCACCTAGACATTTCACAGAGATTTCTCCAGTCACGGTACAAGGATTGTAATTGGTTCACAAATGAGATCCATATTTGGTAATTAAACTTTTACATAGTTAAAACCGGAGTTTTTTCGTGAAATATGTTATTCACAACGCCTCCAAGATGATCTCGTGCATTTAAAACAAAAGTTTTCCTGTGTAGAAGAAAAATGTTTGTTAAATGTTTGCACATATATAAAACTATAGTTTCACTCAATTAGCATAATTAGAGAACTATTAGTGTTAATAATATTAGGACTAGAAAGGACAGGAAAATTGGGCCTAATGGCCTCTTACTGCATTCTACAGATCATACCTCAGCATGCACAATGGTGCCATAATCTTTACTAAGAGGCATTCTTCTTTTAGTGAGGGTGTTCATTAAATCTTCCTTATATTTCCAATATTTAATATTCTGTCCATCAACTCAAGATCAAATTCTTGAACTCTGAAATTGGTAATATATCCATGGTCATCCTCTAAATTTAATTGGACTATTGGCTTTCCAAGGTGAAGATATACTTGCATACCACCAATAGGCCCAGATAGCCAATTCTGGTCTTAAAATCTGGTCCCTAAAACAACACAAGGTTGGTTAGAATAAAGTGGTTGTACACAACAATAAATAATCTTTTAGACAAAAGCCCAAAATACCACTTTGCAAATGATTTGGGAAAAATTATAGTCTGGAAAAAGAGAAGTAGGGGTTCCTTGCATTTGAAATCCACCAGTATCTGGAGTTAGAAAAGCAAAATATTTTCAATGATTTTGTTGGAGTTACATGGATGGATTTGATGAATTTGTGCTCCTGGCAAAGAGCATCCTGTGCTATGAGTGCAAATTTGTAAAATCTACCCTGTGAATGACACAGAAAAACCCCAAGGGGGTGACTTTCCCTGACACTTTAGGCACTAAAGAGCCTCTGAGATGGCCAAGATGGGATCTTGAGCTGAAACTTTATTTAGCCTGTGTTTAGCGCAAGATGCCATCTTGGTAAAGGAGTTGAAGCTTGCACTTGGAACAGCCACCAGGAGGCTCATTAAGCAACTGAATGCCACTTAAATTGCCTGCTAGTGCTCATTAACAAATTTCTCGGCCCTGCAAGTTTAACACTCAAGTGCTGATTAGACACAATTTTTGTGGAGCAGTAGATGTGCACTCCGCGCACCCAAATCCGCTGAAGGTGTGAAATGGGTCGACTGACACACAACATAACGTTTCAGGGTGGCTCAGAGACCAAGTGAGAGAGTGCACAGGTTCTCTGACGCAGCACTAGAGACCCTGCTAGTGCTTGACCTAATGCCTTCTCTAAACAGGGACCAGCTGATTGAGAGTAAACACGTCTTTGCAGAGGATTTCGACTTAAAGGACTTTCATTGTTCATTTTTTGCTGGAGCTTTGAATATACCTTTGAAACACATTGGGAGACTTTCTGGGACACTTTGTCAAGACTTCATCAACGTTTATTCTGGAAATTCTCCGAGGATTTCACCTAAAACGAGTGAGTGCGGTGCTACTCCACCTTAATGGACATCTTATAGGAATGATGAGGAGAAAGGGAGTGCTTGATCATCAGCATCTTAATAGGGTTCCCCCATAATCTGCAGGATGAATGGGAGGAGGACATGAGGCTAGGCACGGCAGTACCAGCTGCTGCAGGAGAGGTACAGGAGGGAAAGGTGACATTCTTGCCCCCTGCAGGTACAGGATATCCCACTTCCTCTAGACCTTCTCTACCAGGATCTCTCGTGCTGCGTCAGAGAACCTGTGCACCTTCTCACTCGGTCTGAGTCACCCTGAAACGTTACATTGTATGTCAGTCGAGCCACTTCACACTTTCAGTGGAGGTGGATGCGTGGAGCCCACATCGACTGCTCCACGAAAATTGTGGCTAATCAGCACTGGAGTGTTAAACTTGCAGGACCTTGAAATTCGCTTTGGGCGGCAGTGCAAAACGGGTGATAGTGGACTGGCTGCCCCTTATATGCAGTATAGTGTAACATCCGAAATCCGGAAACCTCGGGACTGAGGCCGTTCTGGATTCCGGGTATTTCCGGATTTCGGAACATCTTTGCCTGGGCCGAGGTAGGTAGGTAGGTAGTAGGGGAGGGGCGGTCAGTCGGGCCACCGGAGGTCTGGGGAGGAGTCGGTCAGGCTACCAGAGGTCAGTCGGGAGGTCGGGCCGAGGCCGGGGGAGGTCAGTCGGGCCGCAGGAGGTCGGCTGGGTTGGTTGGGCCGAAGCTGGGGGGGTCGGCCGGGCCACTGGAGGTTGGGGGGGGGCGTCGGTTGGGCTGCCAGAGGTCGGGAGGTCAGTCGGGCCGAGGTCGTGGGAGGTCGGGAGGCGGACGGAGGTCGGGTCGGGGCAGGGAGAGGTCGGGCGGCTGGAGGTCAGGGGAGGTCGGGCCAAGGCTGAGGTAGGTCAGGCAGCCGGAGGTCGGGGGAGGTCGGCAGGTTGGAGGACGTCGGGCGGCCTAGGCAGGTGTCCAAGGTGGGGGAGTCTGGATTTCGGAACATTTTTCGGTTTCCAGATGACCCCGCCATGGATCGGCCCGGTGTCCAGACTCCGGATTTTGGATAACGCACCTGTACCTGATATTCAGTTCCATTGCAGTCGCTGGAACTGAATATCAAGCGTTGCGTATAACAGGCGGCCGATCTGATGCCGCCCATTTTGCGCCATCGCCCAAGACTAATTTCTACACCCAGTTGTCTGCTTTAGTACCTCCAGCCAAGTTCAAATTATGGTCATCAGTAATTAGGCCCAAAATTGCATGCTAAAACTAAACTTTCAAACAGGCGTTTCTTATCAGCACAGTACCCATTTAGTGCCTGTTCTCACCCTTTCACCAAAATAACCTCCCAAATATTTTATAGGCAGTTCCCATCACTTGCACATGGTATTATGGGAATATACTTCAAAGCATTCCACATAAATTATGCTACAGTACAAAATCGAACATTCTGTTTTACATTTACAACAATACAACAATCCCGAGGAATGATTAAAGAGTTAGAGCATAGACTTCTGGTGGATAGATTCCAGTAGAAGAAAAAAACAGCAGATGTGCGTTTACAATAGAAAAATGGACACCTGGGCTGCACATCTAAGCAGTTACCAGAAAATACAGTTAAAGGCATTGTTGGTGGCGCTATGAGTCAGTGGACTATCCTTTCATGAATAAGATGAAATTTCCTGTTTCTGATATCATTTTGCACTGAATAACTTAATAGTCTCACACACAAGCCACAAGGTGTGAGAAATGGAAATACTCACTGTTACATAAGTGGTGCTTTTCTGAAGGTGAAGAGAAAGTGAGGCTGATTTTTGTCTTTCTACCGCCCCAATAATGGTGCAGTAGCCAGACAAAACTTGGAAATTAGAAACCATCCCATTGACTAACCGCTGGAAGTCCGCCATTCTGATTTTCAGGCTGCCTTTGATTGAGACATCCAATGCTCCCGCCAGAAAGAGGCAGAAACAAGGTAGGTGCATCAGAGGGGCTCAGGAGTGGAATCACAGTGAGAGGAGGGGATAAAGCCAGAAGAGGCCCAAGGTTTTCTTGTGGGGCCTGGAGTAAACTTCAAATGAATATTAAAAACTTATTTTACTGGGCCTCTCGTGGCCTTCGATGCAGCTCCTGGCAGCTTTGGCCTGATAGGAGACGCCACTACTGCTCCCCTGCTCAGGCCCCTGGTAAAAATAACAGGCGGACCCCGAATTATGTCATCGGAACCCGATCTGCATATTTAAAAAAGGACCCCGCCAGCTTCCAGCGGGAGGCCTTTGCCACCCACAATTTAAAATTGCAGTCGGCCAAATCAGGGCATGAAGTGAGGGGTAAGTCGACTGCCCCATTTTAACTGTGCCCCCACTCAGTTTCTGCTGGGTGAGGATTAGAATTCTATCCTGTCCTCTTCAGCAGAGCTAAGACCTGAGCTTGACCTTTGGTGAGCCACTTCCTGGACTGCCCTTTCCACCTGCTCCTGCTTACTTGTGTTCAATGACTCGCACTGCGCTGATCCCACTATCTCACTACATATACCACTAGGTGCCAATTTAATGTCCTGGTTATGTTCAGAATAACTCCACAAGACTCTATGCTGTAAGCTCAAACTGATGTGACCTTAGGCTCTTTAATCAAACTCCAGAGTGAAGAAGCAGCTTACCAGATAACCTTTTATACTTGCTTGCACGAGGTTTGCAGGTGACTCTTGGGTCTCTAACAGGTGCGCCCCCTGTTAGCAAGTCTTACACTATTATAAAGTTTACATACATAACATCACTCCCCCCAAAGTCTTAGATACAAGTTATTTACAAGTTGAGGCAATCAGGGGCTCTTCATTCCCGGGTTGATGGCCTGAGTTGAAGTCCTGGCATGGGTGAGTTGGTCGGATCATTGCTGCACTGCAGCGCGACTGATCTGATCAGACTGTTGGGCATGGTGGGTTCATCCTCGTGATTGACAGCGAGGTCGATTGCTGGTTGGGTGTATGTTGGTGGATCAATGATGGTAGTGTCCTCTTCAAACTGTTCTTGGTTGTCAGTGAATTGCAGTTTGGTCTGATCCAAATGCTTTCTGCACGTTTGTCCATTCAGAAGTTTGACAACAAACACACTATTCCCCTCCTTGGCTAAAACAGTGCCAGCAACCCATTTGGGACCATGACCGTAGTTAAGAACAAATACAGGTTCATTAACCTCAATGTCACGTGATACAGCTACATGATCCTGGCACATGTTATGCCGGTGATGCCGGGTTTCTACGTGATCATTGAGATCCGGGTGGACTAAGGAGAGCCTGGTTTTGAGTGCTCTCTTCATTAACAATTCTGCCGGGGGCACCCTGGTAAGCAAGTGGGGTCACGTCCGGTAGCTGAGCAGAACCCGAGATAACCGGGTCTGCAGGGAACCGTCCGTCATGCGTTTCAAGCTCTGCTTGATAATTTGGACTGCCCGTTCCGCTTGACCATTGGATGCAGGCTTAAACGGGACAGACCTGACATGTTTGATGCCACTGCGGGTCATGAACTCGTTGAATTCTGAGCTGGTGAAACATGGTCCATTGTCACTAACAAGAACGTCGGGCAAACCATGGGTGGCGAACATGGCCCGGAGGCTTTTAATGGTAGCAGTGGACGTACATGATGACATTATTACACATTCAATCCATTTAGAGTAAGCGTCCACTGCTACTAGGAACATCTTTCCTAGAAAGGGGCCAGCGAAATCTACGTGGACCCTGGACCATGGTTTGGAGGGCCATGACCACAAACTCAATGGGGCCTCCGTTGATGCATTGCTCAAATGTGAGCAAATGTTACATTGGTGTACGCATGACTCCAATTCCGAGTCAATGCCGGGCCACCAAACGTGTGACCTGGCGATAGCCTTCATCATGACTATGCCTGGGTGGGTACTGTGTAGGTGGCGTGTAAACGTTTCCCTGTCTTTTTTTGGCAAAACCACGCAATTCCCCCATCAGAGACAATCCGATTGGATGGACATTTCATCCTTGCGTCGATAAAACGGCTTAATTTCATCTTGCATTTCCCCGGGAAGAGCCGACCAGTTCCCATTAAGGACGCAGTATTTTACTAGTGATAGCACAGGGTCCTGGCTAGTCCAGGTCCTGATCTGGCGAGCTGTGAAGGGTGACCCCTCGCTCTCAAAAACATCCATTACAAGAAGCAAGTCTGCGGGTTGCGCCATTTCCACCCCGGTGGTGGGCAATGGTAGCCGACTGAGGGCATCAGCACAGTTCTCAGTGCCTCATCTGTGGCGGATTACATCGTCATACGCAGATAATGTTAGTGCCCACCTTTGGATGTGGGACGAAGCATTGGTGTTAATACCTTTGCTTTCTGAAAACAGAAATGAGCGATTTGTGATCGGTTTCGAGCTCAAACCGGAGTCAAATAGGTATTGGTGCATTTTCTTAACCCTGTATATGCATGCTAATGCTTCTTTCAGCCTGAGATAAACTTCTGGACACATATGCAATTGGTTGCAGTTTGCCTGACGCATTGGCTTGCTGTAACACACAACCGACCCTGTATGAAGATGCATCACAAGCTAGTATGAAATGTTTACACGGGTCATACAATACAAGTAACTCATTAGAACATAGCACGTTTCTGGCCTTATCAAAGGCTATCTCTTGAGATTTGCCCCAAACCCAGTCGTCACCCTTACGTAGCAATAAATGCAAAGGTTCCAGCAAAGTGCTCAACCCAGGTAGAAAGTTACCAAAATAGATGAGGAGTCCCAGGAACGAATGCAGCTCCATCACCTTCTGTGGTCTGGGTGCATTCTTGATGGCCTCCGTCTTAGACTCCGTGGATCTTTCTCCTCCAAAATTCTATCTCTGGTGCCAGGAAAACACACTTGGAGCGTTTCAGCCTGAGTCCCACTCTGTCCAGTCGCTTTAGAACCTCTTCCAGGTTGTGCACGTGTTCGGTGGTGTCACGAGCGGTGATCAGGATATCGTCTTGAAACACAACAGTGCGCGGAACCGATTTCAGCAGACTCTCCATGTTCCTCTGGAAGGTGGCAGCAGCCAAGCGCATCCCGAAAGGGCATCTGTGGTATATGAACAGTCCTTTGTGCGTGTTGATGCACGTCAATTTTTTCGAAGATTCAGCCAGCTCCTGTGTAATGTAAGCAGAGGTTAGATCCAGCTTGGTGAACGACTTCCCATCTGGTGACGTTGCAAACAGATAAATGTAGAAACATAGAAAATAGGTACAGGAGTAGGCCATTCGGCCCTTCGAGCCTGCACCGCCATTCAATGAGTTCATGGGTGAACATGCAACTTCAGTACCACATTCCTGCTTTCTCTCCATACCCCTTGATCCTTTTAGCCATAAGGGCAACATCTAACGAACTGGCCTCAACAATTTTCTGTGGTCGAGAATTCCACAAGTTCACAATTCTCTGAGCGGAGATGTTTCTCCTTATCTCGGTCCTAAATGGCTTACCCCTTATCCTTAGACTGTGACCGCTGGTTCTGGACTTCCCCAACATAGGGAACATTCTTCCTGCATCTAACCTGTCCAATCCCATCAGAATTGTATATGTTTCTATGAGATCCCCTCTCATTCTTCTAAATTCCAGTGAATATAAGCCTAGTCGATCCAGTCTTTCTTCATATGTCACTCCTGCCATCCCGGGAATCAGTCTGGTGAATCTTCGCTGCACTCCCTCAATAGCAAGAATGTCCTTCCTCAGATTAGGAGACCAAAACTGTACACAATATTCAAGGTGTGGCCTCACCAAGGCCCTGTACAACTGCAGTAAGACCTCCCTGCTCCTATACTCAAATTCTCTCGCTATGAAGGCCAACATACCATTTGCCTTCTTCACCGCCTGCTGTACCTGCATGCCAACTTTCAATGACTGATGTACCATAACACCCAGGTCTCATTGCACCTCCCCTTTTCCTAATCTGTCACCATTCAGATAATAATCTGCCTTCCTGTTTTTGCCACCAAAGTGGATAACCTCACATTTATCCACATTATACTGCATCTGCCATGCATTTGCCCACTCAACTAACCTGTCCAAATCACCCTGCAGCCTCTTAGCATCCTCCTCACAGCTCACACTGCCACCCAGATTAGTGTCATCTGCAAACTTGGGGATATTACATTCAATTCCTTCATCTAAATCATTAATGTATATTGTAAATAGCTGGGGTCCCAGCACTGAACCTTGCGGTACCCCACTAGTCACTGCCTTCCATTCTGAAAAGGTCCCATTTATTCCTACTCTTTGCTTCCTGTCTGCCAACCAGTTCTCTATCCATGTCAATACATTACCCCCAATACATGTGCTTTAATTTTGCACACTAATCTCTTGTGTGGGACCTTGTCAAAAGCCTTTTGAAAGTCCAAAGACACCACATCCACTGGTTCTCCCTTGTCCACTCTACTAGTTACATCCTCAAAAAATTCTAGAAGATTTGATCAAGCATGATTTCCCTTTCATAAATCCATGCTGACTTGGACCGATCCTGTCACTGTTTTTCAAATGCGCTGCTATTTCATCTTTAATAATTGATTCCAATATTTTCCCCACTACCGATGTCAGGCTAACTGGTCTATAATTCCGTTTTCTCTCTCCCTCCTTTTTTAAAAAGTGCGGTTACATTACCAAGCTACCCTCCAAGCATTAGGAACTGATCCAGAATCTACAGAATGTTCGAAAATGACCAACAACGCATCCACTATTTCTAGGGCCACTTCCTTATATACTCCGGGATGCAGACTATCATGTCCTGGGGATTTATCAACCTTCAATCCCATCAATTTCCCAAACACAATTTCCTGACTAATAAGGATTTCCTTCAGTTCCTCCTTCTCACTCGACCCTTGGTCACCTAGTGTTTCCGGAAGGTTATTTGTGTCTTCCCTAGTGAAGACAGAACCAAAGTATTTGTTCAATTGGTCTGCCATTTCTTCGTTCCCCATTATAAATTCACCTAATTCTGTCTGCAAGGAACCTACATTTGTCCTCACTAATCTTTTTCTCTTCACATATGTATAGAAGCTTTTGCAGTCAGTTTTTATGTTCCCTGAAAGCTTACTCTCATACTCTATTTTCCCCCTCCTAATTAAACCCTTTGTCCTCCTCTGCTGAATTCTAAATTTCTCCCAGTCCTCAGGTTTGCTGCTTTTTCTGGCCAATTTATATGCCTCTTCCTTGGATTTAACACTATCCCTAATTTCCCTTGTTAGCCAAGGTTGAGTCATCTTCCTTGTTTTATTTTTACGCCAGACAGGGATGTACACTTGTTGAAGTTCATCCATGTGATCTTTAAATGTCTGCCATTGCCTATCCATCGTCAACCCTTTAAGTATCATTCACTAGTCTATCCTAGCCAATTCATGTCTCATACCATTGAAGTTACCTTTCTTTAAGTTCAGGACCCAAGTCTCTGAATGAACTGTGTCACTCTCCATCTTAATGAAGAATTCTACCATATTATGGTTACTCTTCCCCAAGGGACCTCGCACAACAAGATTGCTAATTAATCCTCTCTCATTACAAACACCCAGTCTAGGATGGCCAGCTCTTGTTGGTTCCTCGACATATTGGTCTGGAATACCATCCCTTATACACTCCAGGAAATCCTCCTCCACTGTATTGCTACCAGTTTGGGTAGCCCAATCTATATGTAGATTAAAGTCACCCATAATAACTGCTGTACCTTTATTGCATGCATCCCTAATTTCCTGTTTGATGCCATCCCCCACCTCACTACTACTGTTTGGTGATCTGTACACAACTCCCACTATTGTTTTCTGCCCTTTGGTGTTCCATAGCTCTACCCATAAGTTTCCACATCATGGTCCTCCGCTTTGGTTAGTGTGTACTGGTCCTGTAACGAGACTCGGTTGATCGTTACTTTGTAGTCTCCGCAGATTCTGACCGTGCTATCGCTTTTCAACAGCGCGATAATTGGACTGGCCCACTCGTTGAACTCGACTGGCGATATAATTCCTTCTCGTTGAAGTCTGTCCAGTTCAATCTCGACTTTCTCCCGCATGAAACTGCTCGGGCCTTGTGTTGAATGGGCAGTGTATCAGGGACTAGATGGATCTGCACTTTGGCGTCTGTGAAGTTGCCGATGCCTGGCTCAAATAGCGACCGAAATTTGTTTAGCACTTGAGCGCACAAGGCGTCATCCACCGAAGACAGCGCTTTGATGTCGTCCCATAGAAACATAGAAAATAGGTGCAGGCAGCCCTTCGAGCCTGCACCAACATTCAATAGATCATGTCTGATCATTTCCTCAGTACCCCTTTCCTGCTTTCACTCCATACCCCTTGATCCCCTTAGCCGTAAGGGCCATATCTAACTCCCTCTTGAATATATCCAATGAACTGGCATCAACAACTCTCTGTGGCAGGGAATTCCACAGGTTAACAACTCTCTGAGTGAAGAAGTTTCTCCTCATCTCAGTCCTAAATGGCCTACCCCTTATCCTTCGACTGTGTCCCCTGGTTCTGGACTTCCCCAACATCGGGAACATTCTACCCACATCTAACCTGTCCTGTCCCGTCAGAATCTTAAATGTTTCTATGAGATCCCCTCTCATCCTTCTAAACTCCAATATATAAAGGCCCAGTTGATCCAGTCTCTCCTCATATGTCAGTCCTGGTGAACCTTCGCTGCACTCGCTCAATAGCAAGAACGTCCTTACTCAGATTAGGAGGCCAAAACTGAACACAATATTCCAGATGAGGCCTCACCAAGGCCCTGTACAACTGCAGTAAGACCTCCCTGTTCCTATACTCAAATCCCCTAGCTATGAAGGCCAACATACCATTTGCCTTCTTCACCGCCTGTTGTACCTGTATGCCAACTTTCCAGTTCCATCAGATCTTTCCTAGCCAGCTTCTGCCGAACAGCATTGGGCCATTGCCTGGTACAAATCATAGTGATAAATCATGCACAGCTCCATCATACGATACCTTCACTGCCGCACTGCCAATGACTGGTTTGAGCTCTTTGATGTAAGTGCGCAGCTTTGTATGAATCGGGCTTAATTTTAGCCTTTGTGCCTTGTTGCCCCACAGTCCCCCCCATGCATTCGTGGACATGAAAGCCTGGGCTATCGTGATGGACTTGCTCAGATCTAGTGATTCGGCAGACAGTAGTTTGTGAAGAATGACCTCGTGGCCGATTCTAAGCACAAAAATGTCCCGCAACATTTCCCCTAAAAATCCAGCAAATTCGCACTGTTCCGCAAGGCGTCTTAGGTCGGCAACATAGCTCATCACGTCCTGGCCCTCGGAGCGATGGTGCGTATAAAAGCGATAACTGGCCATTAAGATGCTCTCCTTCGGCTTGATGTGTTCCTGAACCAGCGTACACAATTCTGCATATGTCTAGTCCGTTGGTTTCATCAGTGCTAGCAGATTTGTGATGAGGCCATATATCGTGGACCCACAAACAATGAGGAGAATCGCCCTGCGCTTGACCGCATTACTGTACGTATCCAGCTTGTTGGCCACGAAGTACTAGTCAAGACACTCAACAAAGGCTTCCCAATCATCACCCTCAACAAACCTCTCAAGAATACCAATGGCAGCCATAACCGCATGAAAGTTTGTGATCTGTTACTCGTCGCCAATTGTTATGTTCAGAATACAAGACTGTATGCTGTAAGCTCAAACTGACGTGACCTTAGTCTCTTTAATCAAACTCCAGAGTGAAGAAGCAGCATGGCAGACAACCTTTTATACTTGCTTGCACGAGGTGTGCAGGTGACCCTTGGGTCTCCAACAGGTGCGCCCCCTGGTGGCAAGTCTTACACTATTTCAAGTTTACATAAATAACATTGGGGCATAAAGGTGTAAGAGTGAGCGATTGTGCATTTTTTGGAGGGCTCCTCGCTCTCCTCCCATCTGTGTGGCTGCATTGCCCAAATTGTCCGAAGGACCTAGAAAAAGACAGAAGGTCAAGGATTAGCACATAATGACAAGGTAAGCAGTAGCAGATGATTAGCAGTGTAAATGGCACCAAGTTGTCTTCCTGATCCTCACTTGCATGTCAGCTGTAGCTCAGTTGGTAACACTCTTGCCTCTGGGTCAGAAGGTTGTGAGATCAAGTCCCACTTCAGAGACTTGAGCATAAACCTCGGCTGACACTCCAGTGCAGTACTGAGGGAATGCTTCACAATTGGAGTTGCCGTCTTTCAGATGAGCTGTTAAACCTGCTCTCTCAGGTGGACAAAGAAGAACAGAGGAGTTATTCCCGTGTCCTGGCCCAATATTCATCCCTCAACCAACACCACAGAAACAGATTATCTGGTCATTATCACATTGCTGTTTGTGGGACCTTGCTGTGCACAAATTAGATGCCACATTTCCGACAAAACAAAAGTGACTACCCACAAAAGTACTTCAATGGCTGTAAAATGCTTTGGGATGTCCAGTAGTCATGAAAGGCACTATATAAATGAAAGTCTTTCTTTTTGCTCCACGGTTATATTGGAGAAGCAGAGGCCCTGGATTACATCATGCTGCCTGCTGCCTCAGTTTTGCACTCTCCACTGACTTTTGAAGTGCATCTCCTCTGCCCCACCCAAATGGCTAGTCTCCATTATGTATCAGTGTAGACAATGAATATTTCCAGGCTATTTGCCTGCTGGGACATAAGGATAAGGTTCTTCACAGCCATAAAGATCACATTGACCCCAGAGATTACAAGCCTCCTGTTGATTTGAGTGAAAGTCCCAGAGCACAAAACTGGAAATTCTGTTTTTTACTCAATGCCAGTATTTTCATTCAGGTTATTGATAGGGGGAATTTCACATAGGGTATATCACCAGTCTGAAATCAGTTAACTGAGCCATGAGAGTGCAATCTATCTCTGTCTTCTCAAGAGGGGAATAATCATCCAGAGTTCCTGCTCCTGATTATCTTCTGGTGGGAGAGTGAGCATGCATAGATGATGAATGAGGATAAAAATGGACCCGGTTGTGATATTCCTGCAGTCAAATATCTTGGCAACTCTCATTGTTTAGACTGAATGGAGATTGACTTCTTGAATAAGGTATCAGAGGGATAGTGTCCATGGAACTAGGATAAGTAATTAGTTACAGAAAGAAAGGGAAAAAGGGGAGAACATTGGTGATATAAACAAACTTAAATGCATCAGTATTTTAGACTGATCTGTAACTGACTGCAGAAGTGTTGTGTATGTAATAACTGTTAGACTGAGTACTGTTTAACTCCAAGAGGTATAATCTTGGCTCTGCTTTATTAAGGCCCAAAGTGACTAATATACAAAATGGCTGCTCATGCGTGCAGCCCAATGGCCTCCAACAGTGACGCCTTCTAGGGCTAGTGATCCCAAAAGTACACACATGACAATACCCCGCTCTGAGATATTAACACAGTATTTTACAAATTGAGATGGTCTGGTATTTTATGCTCCCGGGTTGACCGTCTCAGTTCAACTCCAGCCTTGGGTGAGTGTTCAGAGTCTGTTGTGACTGGTGGCTGACCTGGTGGGAGTGGCAATGGACATGTCAGGGATTGAAAGTCCATTTTCATTGAACATGTCAGTGATTGAAAGTCCTGATTCACTGATGACCACTGAGTCCTCTGATGACTGGGAGTAGGTTGGTTGGTCGTCGATTGTCTCTTCCTCTGACTGTTCCGGTTCGTCTGTATGCCACAGCTTTGTCTGATCCATATGTTTCCTGCATGTTTGCCCATTTTTGAGCTTGACAATAAATACTCTGTTGCCCTCCTTGGCCATGACAGTACCAGCAATCCACTTGGGATACTGACCATAATTCGGAACATATACAGGATCATTTACAGAAATATCGCGTGACACAGCTGCGCGATCGTGATACCCTTTCTGACTTTGTCTTCGATATTCAACATGATTATTCAAGTCAGGGTGCACAAGAGATAGCTTGGTTTTAAGGCCTCTCTTCATCATTAGTTCAGCAGGCGAGACCCCGGTAAGCGTGTGTGGTCTTGTCATGTAACTAAAAAGTATGCATGACAGGCGGGTCTGCAGTGACCCTTGGGTTATTCACTTCATATTCTGCTTTATGATTTGGACAGCACATTCTGCTTGCCCATTGGATGCAGGTTTGAACGATGTTGACCTTACATGTTTGATACCATTGAGTTTCATGAACGCTTGAAACTCCTGACTGGTGAAGCACGATCCGTTGTCACTAACATCGATGTCAGGCAGACCATGTGTCGCGAACATGACACTGAGATTCTCAATGGTAGCTGTGGATGTGCTGGATGACATGATTATACACTCTATCCACTTCAAATATGCATCCACCACAACTAAAAGCATCTTCCCCAGGAAGGAAAGTCTATGTGGATCCTAGACCATGGTTTAGACTACCACGACCACAGAATCTGCTTAATTAAGGCCCAAAGTGCTTAATATACAAAATGGCTGGCCCTTTATACTTGGGTTGTACATACGTGCATGCAGCCCAATGGCCTCCAACAGTGACGCCATCTATTGGCTAGTGATCCCAAAAGTGCATACTTGACAAGAAGCTATTGGTATGGTCCAAGTTACCATGATGTTTTGTTCAATTGGGAACTACTTCACCTCTACTGAGCATCTCACCTGGAGAGACTGCCTGATACTGGGATGCCATTGTAAATTATGGGCTGTGAATTTTTATTTGACCACTTCATAGCATACTATATTGGAAAACCAATGCACTGTGCTACAAGATCAGCTCTTCAACATTATAACAAAAAAATTCTTCCACATTATTATGTACACTCATCAAGGCATATGTTACTTTTGGCTACAGGACAGTATTCTACTTTGGGCAACTAGTATCTACATCAAACATTCCATAGGTCAAACATAGCACAAGGTAGATGTGGAATCACGTTCAGTGAACTCTGTATTGACATTTTTTAAATTCTCACCTCTGTTTTCAAATCCCTCCATGGCCTTGCCCCTACTTATCTCTGCAATCTTCTCCAGCCCTACAATCCTCCGAGATAGAAACATAGAAACATAGAAAATAGGTGCAGGAGTAGGCCATTCGGCCCTTCTAGCCTGCACCGCCATTCAATGAGTTCATGGCTGAACATGCAACTTCAGTACCTCATTCCTGCTTTCTCGCCATACCCCTTGATCCCCCTAGTAGTAAGGACTTCACCTAACTCCTTTTTGAATATATTTAGTGAATTGGCCTCAACAACTTTCTGTGGTAGAGAATTCCACAGGTTCACCACTCTCTGGGTGAAGAAGTTCCTCCTCATCTCGGTTCTAAATGGCTTACCCCTTATGCTTCGACTGTGTCCCCTGGTTCTGGACTTCCTCAACATTGGGAACATTCTTCCTGCATCTAACCTGTCTAACCCCGTCAGAATTTTAAACGTTTCTATGAGGTCCCCTCTCATTCTTCTGAACTCCAGTGAATACAAGCCCAGTTGATCCAGTCTTTCTTGATAGGTCAGTCCCGCCATCCCGGGAATCAGTCTGGTGAACCTTCGCTGCACTCCCTCAATAGCAAGAATGTCCTTCCTCAGGTTAGGAGACCAAAACTGTACACAATATTCCAGGTGTGGCCTCACCAAGGCCCTGTACAACTGTAGCAACACCTCCCTGCCCCTGTATTCAAATCCCCTCGCTATGAAGGCCAACATGCCATTTGCTATCTTAACCGCCTGCTGTACCTGCATGCCAACCTTCAATGACTGATGTACCATGACACCCAGGTCTCGTTGCACCTCCCCTTTTCCGAATCTGTCATCATTCAGATAATAGTCTGTCTCTCTGTTTTTACCACCAAAGTGGATAACCTCACATTTATCCACATTATACTTCATCTGCCATGCATTTGCCCACTCACCTAACCTATCCAAGTCGCTCTGCAGCCTCATAGTATCCTCCTCGCAGCTCACACTGCCACCCAACTTAGTGTCATCCGCAAATTTGGAGATACTACATTTAATCCCCTCATCTAAATCATTAATGTACAGTGTAAACAGCTGGGGACCCAGCACAGAACCTTGCGGTACCCCACTAGTCACTGCCTGCCATTCTGAAAAGTCCCCATTTACTCCTACTCTTTGCTTCCTGTCTGACAACCAGTTCTCAATCCATGTCAGCACACTACCCCCAATCCCATGTCCTCTAACTTTGCACATTAATCTCTTGTGTGGGAACTTGTCGAAAGCCTTCTGAAAGTCCAAATATACCACATCAACTGGTTCTTCCTTGTCCACTCTACTGGAAACATCCTCAAAAAATTCCAGAAGATTTGTCAAGCGTGATTTCCCTTTCACAAATCCATGCTGACTTGGACCTATCATGTCACCTCTTTCCAAATACACTGCTATGACATCCTTAATAATTGATTCCATCATTTTACCCACTACCGATGTCAGGCTGACCGGTCTATAATTCCCTGTTATCTCTCTCCCTCCTTTTTTAAAAAGTGGGGTTACATTGGCTACCCTCCACTCCATAGGAACTGATCCAGAGTCAATGGAATGTTGGAAAATGACTGTCAATGCATCCACTATTTCCAAGGCCACCTCCTTAAGTACTCTGGGATGCAGTCCATCAGGCCCTGGGGATTTATCGGCCTTCAATCCCATCAATTTCCCCAACACAATTTCCCGACTAGTAAGGATTTCCCTCAGTTCCTCCTCCTTACTAGACCCTCTGACCCCTTATATATCCGGAAGGTTGTTTGTGTCCTCCTTCGTGAATACCGAACCAAAGTACTTGTTCAATTGGTCCGTCATTTCTTTGTTCCCCGTTATGACTTCCCCTGATTCTGACTGCAGGGGACCTATGTTTGTCTTTACTAACCTTTTTCTCTTTAGATATCTATAGAAACTTTTACAATCCGTCTTAATGTTCCCTGCAAGCTTCTTCTCGTACTCCATTTTCCCTGCCCTAATCAAACCCTTTGTCCTCCTCTGCTGAGTTCTAAATTTCTCCCAGTCCCCGGGTTCGCTGCTATTTCTGGCCAATTTGTATGCCACTTCCTTGGCTTTAATACTATCCCTGATTTCCCTTGATAGCCACGGTTGAGCCACCTTCCCTTTTTTATTTTTACGCCAGACAGGAATGTACAATTGTTGTAGTTCATCCATGGGGTCTCTAAATGTCTGCCATTGCCCATCCACAGTCAACCCCTTCAGTATCATTCGCCAATCTATCCTAGCCAATTCACACCTCATACCTTCAAAGTTAGCCTTCTTTAAGTTCTGGACCATGGTCTCCGAATTAACTGTTTCATTCTCCATCCTAATGCAGAATTCCACCATATTATGGTCACTCTTCCCCAAGGGGCCTCGCACAACGACATTGCTAATTAATCCTCTCTCATTACACAATACCCAGTCTAAGATGGCCTCCCCCCTAGTTGGCTCCTCGACATATTGGGTTAAAAACCCATCCCTTATGCACTCCAGGAAATCCTCCTCCACCGTATTGCTTCCAGTTTGGTTAGCCCAATCTATATGCATATTAAAGTCACCCATTATAACTGCTGCACCTTTATTGCATGCACCCCTAATTTCATGTTTGATGCCCTCCCCAACATCACTGCTACTGTTTGGAGGTCTGTACACAACTCCCACGAATGTTTTTTGCCCTTTGGTGTTCTGCAGTTCTACCCATATAGATTCCACATCATCCAAGCTAATGTCCTTCCTAACTATTGCCTTAATCTCCTCCTTAACCAGCAATGCTACCTCACCTCCTTTTCCTTTTATTCTATCCTTCCTGAATGTTGAATACCCCTGGATGTTGAGTTCCCAGCCCTGATCATCCTGGAGCCACGTCTCCGTAATCCCAATCACATCATATTTGTTAACATCTATTTGCACAGTTAATTCATCCACCTTATTGCGGATACTCTTTGCATTAAGACACAAAGCCTTCAGACTTGTTTTTTTTAACACCCTTTGTCCTTTTAGAATTTTTCTGTACAATGGCCCTTTTTGTTCTTTGCCTTGGGTTTCTCTGCCCTCCATTTTTCCTCATCTCCTTTCTGTCTTTTGCCTCCTTTTTGTTTCCCACTGTCTCCCTACATTGGTTCCCATCCCCCTGCCATATTAGTTTAACTCCTCCCCAACAGCACTAGCAAACACTCCCCCTAGGACATTGGTTCCGGTCCTGCCCAGGTGCAGACCGTCCAGTTTGTACTGGTCCCACCTCCCCCAGAACCGGTTCCAATGCCCCAGGAATTTGAATCCCTCCCTGCTGCAGCATTGCTCAAGCCACATATTCATCTGCGTTATCCTGCGATTCCTACTCTGACTAGCACGTGGCACTGGTAGCAATCCCGAGATTACTACTTTTGAGGTCCTACTTTTTAATTTAGCTCCTAGCTCCTTAAATTCGTTTCGTCGGACCTCATCCCTTTTTTTTACCTATGTCGTTGGTACCAATTTGCACCACGACAACTGGCTGATCTCCCTCCCTTTTTAGAATGTCCTGCACCCGCTCCGAGACATCCTTGACCCTTGCACCAGGGAGGCAACATACCA
Source organism: Pristiophorus japonicus (assembly GCF_044704955.1). Lineage (NCBI taxonomy): Eukaryota > Metazoa > Chordata > Chondrichthyes > Pristiophoridae > Pristiophorus > Pristiophorus japonicus. Next base: position 83,314,759 of record NC_091985.1, read on the forward strand.
TCCTGGAGATATTTGTGTTCCTGTAATTCTGGCCTCTTTAGCATCCCCGATTTTAATCGCTCCATCATCGGTGGTCGTGCCTTCAGCTGCTTGGACCCTAAGCTCTGGAATTCCCTCCCTAAACCTCTCCGCCTCTCTACCTCTCTTTCCTCCTTTGAGACGCTCCTTAAAACCTACCTCTTGTCATCTACCCTGATCCCTCCTTTTGTGGCTCATTGTCAAATTTTGTTTGATAACACTCCTGTGAAATGTTTGGGATGTTTTAGTATGTTAAAGGCGCTATAAAAATAAGAATTGCTGTTGAAAATGTCAATTCACCCTACCTCAGAAGAGCACCCCTACAACACCAGCATTATTTATTCAATATTTCCTTCTTTCTCATTCTTAAGACATTGCAAAGTCAGTTATGAATTTTTGCCATGTGTATACTCTAGGACTACAAGCACCAGGAACTAGACTGCCCAATCCAAATCCATGTAGGTCACCAGAGAGAAGAAACTTTCACCTTACCAGTCCAGAATGAATTCAAAGCCAAGGCCCCAGGTTTGAAAATATCTTATTGTAGTACCTAGGTATTCTTCTTTAATAGGTGCATATCATTATGACACCTTCCATTGGAAATATGACAGAAAGAACATTTATTTATAAAGCACCTTTCCCATCTTCAGTACATCCCCAAACCACCTCACAACCAATGAAGTGTAATCACTGTTTTAATCTCGGCAAATCCAGCAACCAATTAGATAATATGTTACTTTCGAGGATTGATAGTGTGGGCACATTGGGAAGACTTCACTGCCTTTCTTTGAATAGTGCCATGGGATATTTTACACTATCACAGTATTATATTGAAGTATTAGCTTAATTTGCATGCAAATGTCTCTGGCAGGTGCTTGAACCTGCAACCTTCTGACTTAAAGGCAAGAGTACTGTCACTAAGCAAAGACTGATACCTTGATTACAATATTTCTATTCAAGTATTTGGACTAAATGCTTTCCTGTCTGACAGCTGTTCACCTCCAAGTCTACTTTCTCCAAATTGGGAGAACAGATGAGTCAGTGAGAGACTTCTCCATTGCTGCCTGTTAGTTTCCTCATAGTCATCATCACAGGCAGTCATCATCATAGGCAGTCCCTCGAAATCAAGGAAGACTTGCTTCCACTCCAAAAGTGAGTTCTCAGGTGACGGAACAGTCCAATAAGGGAATTATCGTCTCTGTCACAAGTGGGATAGACAGTCGTTGTAGGAAGGAGCGGGTAGGACTGGTTTGCCACATGCTCCTTTTGCTGCCTGCACTTGATTTCTGCATGCTCTCGGTGACAAGACTCGAGGTGCTCAGCGCCCTCCTAGATGCACTTCCTCCACTTAGGACGATCTCTGGCCAGGGATTCCCAGGTGTCGGTGGGGATGTTGCACTTTATCAGGGAGGCTTTGAGGATGTCCTTGAAACGTTTCCTCTGCCCACCTGGGGCTCGTTTCCGTGCAGGACTTCCGAGTAGAGCGCTTGCTTTGGGAGTCTTGTGTCGGGCATGCAGACAATGTGGCCCGCGCAACGGAGCTGGTCGAGTGTGGTCAGTGCTTCGATGCTGGGTATGTTGGCTTGATCGAGAACACTGACGTTGGTGCATCTGACCTCCCAGGGGATTTGCAGGCTCTTGCAGAGAAAGCTTTGATGGTATTTTTCCAGCGATTTGAGGTCCCTACTGTATATGGTCCACGTCTTTGAGCCATGCAAAGAGGGCAGGTATCACTACAGCCCTGTAGACCAGAAACTTTGTGCCAGATTTGAGGGCCTGCGCTTCCAACACTCTCTTGCTCGGCGGCCGAAGGCTGTGCTGGTGCACTGGAGGTGATATTGAACCTCGTCGTCGATGTGTGTCCTTGCTGATAATAGACTCCCAAGATATGGAAAGTGGTCTACGTTGTCCAGGGCCACGCCATGGATCTTGATGAATTGGGGGGCAGTGCTGTGTGACGGGGTTAGGTTGGTGGAGGACTTTTATCTTACGGATGTTTAGTGTCAGGCCCTTGCTTTAGTAAGCCTCGGTGAAGATGTTGACGATGACTTGGAGTTCAGCCTCTGAATGTGCGCAGACGCAAGCATCATCCACATACTGTAGTTCGATGACAGAGGACAGGACAGAGGTTTTGGATCTGGCCTGGAAGCGACGAGGTTGAACAGGTTCTCACCTCTCCTATAGTTTAGTTCCAATGCAGCGGGGAGCTTGTTGAATGTGAGGTGGAGCATTGCAGCGAGGAAGATCGAGAAGAGGGTTGGCACGGTGACGCAGCCCTGCTTAACCCTGGTCCGGACGTGGATTGGGTCTGTGGTGGATCCGTTGGTCAGGATCACGGCCTGCATGTCATCGTGGAGCAGACGGAGGATGGCGATAAACTTTTGGGGGCAGCTGAAACGGAGGAAGCCGTTCCATAGTCCCTCGCGGTTAACAATGTCAAAGGCCTTTGTAAGGTCAAAGAAGCCCGTGTACAAGGGTTGGTGCTGTTCCCTGCATTTCTCTTGCAGTTGCTGCGCTGTAAAGATCATGTCCATTGTACCTTCTAGTGCACAGAATCCGCATTGTGACTCCAGGAGGAGCTCCTCAGCCACGGAGAGAAAATGGTTGAGAAGGATCCTAGCGATGACTTTCCCAGTGGCTGATAACAGGGAGGTTCCTCTGTAGTTGCCGCAGTCGGACTTGTCCCCTTCTTTAAAGATGGTCACCATTACTGCATTTCTGAGATCTCCTGGCATGCTCTCCTCCTTCTAGATGAGAGAGATGAGGTCATGCATTCATGCCAATAATGCTTCTCCGCCATACTTTAGTGCCTCAGCGGGGATTCCATCCGCTCCCAATGCCTTGATCTTGAACTGACGGATGGCCTTTTCTACCTCGTGCAGGGCTGGGGTTTTGGTGAGATGGTGGTGGGTAGCATGCTGCGGAATGGAGTCGAGGACATTCATGTCAAAGGCAGAATCTTGATTAAGGAGATCTTTGAAGTGCTCCTTCCAGCGGGTCCTGACTGCCTCGGTGTCCTTGATGAGTGTCTCCCCGTTCTTGGCCAGCAGTGGGGTGGGGTTTTGGGTGTTTGGGCCGGAGGTGGATTTGACTGCAGTGAATAATCCTCACACATCATGGCTGTCGGCCAGCTGCTGAATCTCCTGTGCTTTCTTCACCCACCATATATTCTTTAGGTTGCGGGTCTTTTGTTGGTCCCCGGCCTTAAGCTGTCTGTAAAGCTGCTTTGCTGCTCCCGAGTTGGGTTGTTGTTTTAGGTGAGGGTATGAGTGACATAATATTGCTAAAAATATTCTACTGTGGTAATTTGAGCATTAAGGCTAAAAAGAGGAAACTAGTCAATGCTAATGAACACAGTTCAAATTTGCTTTTTAAAACAAATTTGTTTTAGCAGAGCTGTGCAAAATTCACCAGTAGTGCTGACTCATTGCTTATATTAAATTAGATGAATACCCAACTTTTAAATGTTATCAGCTATTTCATCATCATAGGCGATCCCTCGGACGAGGATGACTTGCTTCCACGAGTTCACAGGTGTTTCGATGAAGGACACCATGTTCCAGTCCTGAACTCCAATTGAGGGGGTGGAAGATGCCTGTGCGTGAATTTTTTTAACGTGTGGTGACCGTTGCACATCAGCCACCACACGGGCTTGACAGAGCTAGGCCTTTATCCAGTGGCAAGGGTTAACCAGGATGACTGGAGACCTGCTCTGCTGCACGGACCTTGTGCGCACACATATCGCAGTGTGGGCTGGCCCTTGCTGCCCCTTGGCCCTCGGCTCTTCTGGGCCCCGTACCCTCATCTGTCGCAACTCCGCCACAATCTCTCACCGCTCCTCTGCCATAAACATTCACCGCGTCTCGCCACAAACACTCGCCACTCACCCGCCCCGACCTTCCCACTCCTCTGTACCTGGGCCCTGCCAATGTTCCTGCGCATGCTCCAAACGGCAACCTAGGTTTTGATGAGCTGGAGCGGGGGGCCCCTGCAACATTGTTGGCCACCCCGACCTGCGAGAGGACACCACCACAGGTTGGGTATATAAGAGCTGGAGCGTGCCACTACAACATCCAGCGCGGGCTGCTCCAAGTATGCGACAGCTTCAAGGTGGGCGACTGGGTGATGTCACAAAAAATAAATGTATCTGTAGCCACTCATAAATATTGCACTGCAAAATACCAAATATATTTCATATCAAAAAGGTCTGAAAACAATCCATATTCAAAAGTTCTCCAAGCATTATGTAAAAATAGATCATGTAACTCTTTCAGTTATGATGAGAACAACCAAAAAAAATAACTGAAGCTTCAGTTAAAAGGCAACCACAGGGGGGCAGACATGGTCTAAAACAGTAAATATATTTTATCACCAGCACTCAAGGTAAAATCCAAATTTTAACATAATAGTTTCGCAACATCAAACCATTTTCTGGTGAAGTCCATTAAACCTATCCCATTTAAGTTATCTCATAAACAAATAACCAAGTAGGTTGTAAACATACTGGGGAGAATTTTAACTTAAAAAAATGGGTGGGTTGGGTATGTGTGGGAAGTTAAAGTATTAAAAATCTGAATCCTGATTGAACCTGCCCACTTCCCATTTTAACGGAGGCGGGATGGTGGGCGGGCAGTCAATCTGCCACCAGGAGGCGGGTCATCTATTTAAACATTACAATAAGGCTGAAAGCCTCCGCTTTAACCACCATTTTGAATTTAACTTCAGCTGGTCGGTTTTGCACACCTTGTGAAACCCACCAGCGATTGCAAGGCAAAGATTGCTGGTTCCAGGAGCTATGTGCATTTACAATTACGTCCTGGATCCAACATCCCTAGCTAACCCATCCCCCATAATCAGAGACTCCTCCATGAGCTCCCCTCTCCCCCTATGTCTCCGATCCCTCCATGAGGCCTCGTCTCCCCCCATGCTCCCCAATCTGCTGCTCCAGCCACCGATCTTTGCTGACACCTTTCCCCCCCATCCCCCCACCCACTTCTCCGGCCTTCCCCGGTGCTGCTCCCAGCCCACAATCCCTTCAAACTACCCTCCAATCATCGTGCACGTCCCAGCCCACGATCTTTTGTATATGTCCAGTCGTTTCAAATGATTACAGTACATGGAAGTAATTGAAATTTAAAATAAAGCTGGGAATGGGAATAGAACTGTGTTCTGTCATGACACAGCATTGATACTCGGCATGTACAAAATGCAGTCTCCATTGCTCCACTCACCTGCATCAGACAAAAATAAATTCCCAATACATGACCAATCCATATTGGTCACTGAACCCTGATACTATAGCATGCTGAGTTAGTGGTTTTGTATGGAAAGGGTTATTTATCTGTGGCGCAATGGGTTAACAGGGTCGGCTATGAGCTCAAAAATTGGCTGCCCCATTCAGAAAAGCTCAGGTAACTTTTACCAGGTTTCAGTGTGTGTTTTGGCTGCAAGAAATGTGCCACAAACATTGGCAGCTCGGCTGATGTTCAACATTTACCCTGCGGTCAGATAGCAGGCACATAAAAATATATAAAAGCCTGAGATTAGCTTCATGGAAAAAAAAACATTTTTATTCATTCATGGGATGTGCGCATTGCTGGCAAGAACAGCATTTATTGCCCATCCCTAATTGTCCTGGAGAAGATGGTGGTGAGCTGCCTTCTTGAACCACTGCAGTCCTTGTGGTGAAGGTCCTCCCACAATGCAGTTAGGGAGGAAGTTCCAGGATTTTGACCCAGCGACGATGAAGGAACGGCGATATACATCCAAGTCAGGATCGTGTGTGATTGGCGGGAAATGTGGAGATAGTAGCGTGTGAAGAAGGCCCTCATGGCCGATTCCGATATCAAAGATATCCCGCAGCGCTTCGGTGAGGTGTTCACCGAAATCACATGGTACCGCCAGTCTCCTGAGGTCTGCAACATATTTTACAATTTCCTGGCCTTTGGGCCGTCGGTGGGTGTAAAACCGGTCTCTGTCTGTGAGGATGCTCTCTTTGGGCTTGAGCTGTTCTTTGATCAGCGTTACAAGCTCCACGTATGTCTTGGTCATTGTCTTCGCTGGTGCCAGCAAGTCCCTGACGCGGCCATAGACAGTGCGCCCACAACTGGTGAGCAGGATAGCTCTGCACTTATCAGCCAGCGTGGCCGTATCATCACCTGCCAGGTCATTTGCTGTGAAGAAATGGTTGAGCCTCTCCACAAAGGCATGCAATCATCCCCATCAGCGAACTGCTGCAACGTATCAAAGTTATCCATTTTTGAGTGAAAGTTCCTAATCTCGTCGCCAATTGTTATGTCTTTAGATGCTCTGATAATGACTCCATGAGGTAAAGTATTGCACTTGAACTGCAGTGACCTTAGTCCGTTTAATATAACTCCAGAGTGAGGATACCACATGGCGGACTCCCTTTTATACCTGGGTACCTGTGGTGTACAGGTGATCCCTGGGCCTCCACCAGTTGCGCCCTCTGGTGATGCCAGCATAGTGTATACAGTGTGAACCTTGTTGATGGTACCTCTGATAAACAAGTCTCCATCTTATGCAACTATACAGTGACTACACAGAGAGTATATCTATAGTATGCATACATAACATCACTCTCCCCCAAAGTCTTTTGTGCCAATACCTTTGCACTATGTGCTCTGGCTTGGCTCTCCCCAGACTTAACTGCCAATAACCCCTGCACCTTGGCTGTGCTTTGGCTTGGCTCTCTTCCTGTTAACCCCCAAGTTCTTATTGCCACAACGTTGGGTGGTGGTTACCAGTTAGGATGGCTCGATGATGCAGTGGGACTTCAGTGGGTTCTGGGTGTGATCCATGGCTACATGCATCCATCCTCCCCCCCACATGTAGATCATGCAGGTGGCTCATCACATTCATATACATTCATGTCCAGAAAAGGAAATTTGCATTTACATCATTGCATTTGTGGTACAGTTGTGAGGCAAGTAGATTTGACTGGTGAGATACATTGATGGTACATCTTTGGGATCAGTGCTGGGGTCAGCACCGGTCCATGAGGACAAGCTAGTTCCAGAGCTGCTGGACGGTGTCCTGGCAACCTGGTGGCAGCGCGTTGCCCAGTGCTGGCAGTGGGAACCCGGTTGGCTCAAGTTGCCCACTCTCGGGGCCTTTGCCGTTGCTCCTAGCATCAGGCAGGTTCACAGATGCCTGTGACCTCCCTGTCCTCTCCTTGAGCCCTTGGTCGCTGCTGCTCCCAGAGGAGCAGTCGTCTAGCAGTGCACAGGGAACTGCTAACTTGCTTGCCTGGGCGTTATTTGGTTTAGGATCCTGGCCGGTCCTGGTCCCAATTGGGAGAACTGCCGTGGGTGACCCCTCGCTCCCGGGCATAGCCTTGGTGGCGCTAGGGTCTGGGGGCTGCGCCTTAGTGTGGTTTGCTCTTACAGGCTCGTGACGGTTGGTGCCATCGGGTGCCTGAGAGGTGGAGCCGATCACGGGCAGGGTATCGATACCGGTGCCGTTGCCTTCCTGAGATCGCTTGCTCTGCAGCTTGTCTATATTAGCTGCTTGTGGCCACACTCCGTGGTGCATCACCTTGGTCCCAGAGGTGCAGGCTACAGCATCGGTAGCTCCTCGACCTGTGTGCTTCCAATGGGTGTTTGCCTGCTACATAATCAGAATACAGTTGAAATCCTGCATCGCACAACGTTTCATTGCTTATTGTGGATAAATTGTAGCTCCAATCACAATCGCCTGACATTTCTTTGCTTATTACATGTATAAAACTCTGATCATCGATTACAAGCTTTACATTTAGTTCACAGTTGTTATTACATCGTGTGAGAAGGTGGGAATGTCCCTTTAAGTGTGGTGGGTTGCTGGCCTCCTTTAAGAGAGCCTTGCTATCTTTATCCCAATCCTCTTCTTTGCTTGGTACCACGTATTGCTCCATCAGCGCTGTGCCCCGTGGTCTGGCCGCCGCCATTTTTCCTTCAGCGCTTCACCTCGTGGTTTGGGCGCCATCTTTCTTCCATCCACGATGTCGGCTGCTGTGATCCTCTTCTCCCCGGGTTCTGCCACCGAAGCTGGGAAGTCGCCTTTGGATCCGATTTTCTTCCTCCGGAGTCCTGCCACTGGAGCCTGGAAGGTGCGTTTGGGTTGTCTCAGCTGGATCATCTCCGTGCAGTCGTGCTGAGCGGTCTGTGCCTCCGGTGCTGTGCTGGTCTGCTCTCTGGTGCCGTATCCAACCACAGGTGAGGGCTTGCTTTGCCTCTGAGCCCGGGGGACATCAATCGCTGGAGGGATGAAATCTTCCTAACTTCAATGGATCTTCTCCATTCACCTTCTTCTGAATAGCATTGGTCCATCACCTGCAACAATCCACAGTGGTTACTTGTGCACCGTGCCATCATGGAGTACCTTAACATTCGCACTGCCAACGACTGGGATGAGTTCATTGGTGTAGGTGCGCAGCTTTGCTTGAACCGGGACCAACTTGGGTTGTTCAGTTTGATTATTCCATAGCCTCTCAAAGGCTTCTTGATTCATTATGACTGGCTCGCCCGCATGTCCACTTCCACTTCCATGTGGACTGGAATGCCATCTATCTCGACTTCTATCCTCAATGGGGAACACTCAGTGGTGCAGGTAAACATGCCATACACCTCATCGTGGGGCTGAGCTGCCTCTCTGACCGCCTCTTCATAATCCGCGCTGGATTCATGGCCCTCTGCAGACTCTTCATCAACACGGTGAGTCCTATTTCTTTTACACATTCACTGGAGGTGGCCCTTTGTGCTGCACCCTTTTCACACATAGTCCTTAAAATGGCACTGGTGACCCCGGTGGTTTCCTCCGCAACGCCAACATGGTGCTAACTGATTAGCCCCCTAGGCGAACTCTGAGTTAAGGGACTTGGAGGCCTGTTCTCTCTCCCCTGAGGAGATTCACGTTATACAGTCCAGCCTCTAAAAAGCGCCAGTCTGTGTACAGTACTTGCCGGGTTCGAGTCCCGAGGATGCGTCATCCACATAGAGCCACAGGTCGAGGTCATGAATATCTGGCTCATGGTGATGACCTTCTGCAGTGTGACTGTGGTATCCGCAGATAGTAGCCTGTGAAGAAGGCCCTCAAGGCCGATTCCGATGACAAAGGTATCCCACAACGCTTTGGTGAGGTGTTCGCTGAAATCACATAGTGCCGCCAGCCTCCTGAGGTCTGCAGCATATTTCGCGATTTCCTGGCCTTCGGGTTTGAGGATGCTCTCTTTGGGCTTGAACTGTTCTTGGATCAGTGTTACAAGCTGCTCGTATGTCTTGGTCGTTGTCTTCGCTGGTGCTGGCAAGTCCCTAACGCGGCCATAAATGGTGGGCCCACAACTGGTGAGCAGGATAGCTCTGCACTTATCAGCCAGCGAGGCCGTATCATCACCTGCCAGGTCGTTTGCTGTGAAGAAATGGTCGAGCCTCTCCACAAAGGCATCCAATCATCCCTATCGGCGAACTGCTGTAACGTACCAAAGTTATCCATTTTCACATGGAAGTCCATAATCTCATCGGCAATTGTTATGTCTTTAGATACTGTGACAATGACTCCACAAGGAAAAGTATTGCACATGAACTGTAGTGACCTTAGTCCATTTAATATAACTCCAGAGTAAGGATACCACATGGTGGACTCCTTTTATACCTGGGAACCTGTAGTGTACAGGTGACCCCTGGGCCTCCACCAGTTGCACCCTCTGGTGGTGCCAGCATAGTGTATACAGTGTGAACCTTGTTGATGGTACCTCCGATAAACAAGTCTCCATCTTATGCAACTATACAGTGACTACACAGAGAGTATTTCTATAGTATGCATATATAACACTCGGTATGACTCCAGCCAATGGAGAGTTTTCCCCGATTCCCATTGACTTCAGTTTTACTAGGGCTTCTCTATGCCACACTCGGTCAAATGCTGCCTTTATATCAAGGACGGTCACTCTCACCTTACCTCTGGAATTCAGCTCTTTTGTCCATGTTTGGACCAAGAATTCTTCTTAGCCGACAAGGCCCCTGGAAGGCAAGATGGGAGGCTGCACTGGTTTCTGGGGAGCTGGTTTACTGAGACATTGATATTTCTGCAGCGATTCCTACCCCACCACCCCCCCATCCCCTGTGCTCCTCCAGCCACCTCCCTGGCCCCACGTATCCCCCCCCGCCTCCTCTCTGCGGCCTAGTGTCACAGGCCTATTCGTCCGGAGCCAACCAGCTTCTCAATCTGTCTGGCAGCGGGTGGGAAACAGAGGTTTTCCATGCAAATCTGGCCTTGCAGTTAAATTCGACAAGGCCTGCGGGAAACCCATTCTCCCTGGTTTCCCGACCGCTTCGCAGACTCTTCCCCCAACCCGCCTTCCCCGTTAAAATTCAGTCCATCAATATAGATTAAATAAATCTCACACACTTAAACATTGAGATTTCAAACCTAAATTCAGCAATACCATTTTATATAAACTAGATCCCTAACATGAGTTTGAACCTGTTCAAAGAAAAAGTTGACCTCGAGCAAGAGTTCTTCTTGTTATTTCTCTATAGGTTTATAGGTATATTTTTAAATGCCTACTTGCTGCCACTAAATGCCACTAATGTACCTCATAAATTGTAATCTCTGGATAATTAGTTGTACAGCTTATTTGAAACCAGGAAGATCTTACGCAAATGGTGATTGCGTTAGCAATATATTGAGCTAATGGAAAGTGGCTGTACAATTGATTACAGATTAAAGTAAATGATGATTTCATGACTTAATCCGGATGAAGGATCTTGCTTTGAAATGATCAGAAGTGCACTTTGTAATGATTTTGTACCTCATCGTACTATCAGCTGCAGGATTTTGTTCACAAAGCAATAGCACAAAGCATCAACCTGCACTTCAGAAACAACCATACACAATGACTTGTTTATGCAGAGAAACACAGAAGGAAAATTGCATCATTTGCCCATTTCCCTGGCAGGTATTTTGTACCAACCAAAAAAAATGATCGCAAATTTCCACAAAAACCACAGCGAGCAATTCCATTGACCTAGTAAAGCTATTTTTTGTCTCTCCCAAGGCAGCAGGTTTGTTTCAGCAGCATCACAAAGCAAGCACGTAAGCCACAAAAAAATAGTTTCAGTGATAACAGCTGATTAATCTAGAATAATCTGCCGAATGTGTAATATTGCTGAAACTAGTCATAATCAGCACATTCAAAGGGGCAAAAAGTAGAGAGAGAGTGAGAGAGAGATATGCATAGAGATAAAGACTGAGTAAATGTGACAGAGAATGGAAGCAAAGAGAAAGGAGATATATAGAAAAAAAGCCAAAAGATAAGCAGTTAGGGGAAATGGACATAATGAGAAAGTAGACAAAAAGAAAGAAAGCTAGCAGAACAGAATAAAATGGACATAATTTATTTTTAAAATGATCACAGTGATGCAGATCAAATGATAGGATATGAATTCCTCCTTACAATTCAGTGATTATTTGCAATACTTTTTGTGTCCTTCTGCGCATGCACATCTTGGACTCCGCCCACTGTTTGTGTATGCGTGCTCAATCCGGTTGTCCATGCTCTGTGCGACACATGAGGAAGCCGAAAGTGGGGCCGGACCACAATTCACGTGGAGCTCATTGCTGCTGGAGCTGCTTCTCGGGCTTTTGGATTATCTCCAGGACTTTTGCCTGAATTATCGCTGTGATTATCAACACGAACATTTTCGCAGCCTTCTGTGAGAAAGAAAAAATCGGAGGTAGAGACTGGGGAGAGAGAGACTGGGGGAGAGAGGGGCAGACTGGGGGAGAGAGAGAGAGAGAGACTGGGGGAGAGAGAGAGAGAGAGAAACTGGGGCGAGGAGGAGAGAGAGCGAGACTGGGGGAGAAAGAGAGAAACTGGGGAGACAGAGAGAGAGACTGGGAGAGAGAGAGAGTCTAGGGAAGAGAGAGAGAGCCTTAGGGAGAGGGAGAGAGACTGGGGAGAGAGAGAGACTGGGGAGAGACTGGGGAGAGAGAGAAAGAGTGGGGCAGAGGGAGAGAGAGACTGGGGAGGTGGGAGAGAGAGTGGGGCAGTGAGAGAGTGAGATTGGGGCAGAGAAAGAGAGAAAGAGAGACTGAGGAGAGAGCGAGAATGGTGAGAGAGAGAGAGTCGGGCAGAGACAGAGAGAGAGAGGGGGGCAGAGAGAGAGAGACTGGGGGTGAGAGAGAGAGACTGGAGGGAGCGAGAGAGAATGGGGGTGAGAGAGAGAGACTGGGGGCAGAGAGAGATGGGGGGGGGAGCGAGGGAATCAGAGAGGAGAGAGTGAGAGGGAACTCAGGGAAGACGGATCACATTCTTCCAACCCCACCCCCTTTACACCCGCACCACATTCTCCCTCTCCTCCCCTATACCTGGTTGATATCTTGGAAAGCTCGGTGCGTTTGTTACAAGTGACATCTTTGGAGTGGATGAAATCCAGAAGTCACAACACTGTCAATAATCACTTCATACCTGCAATGTATGTAGCACTCAAATCACTGACTCCACACGGTCTGGTGTTGTAGTAATTGTTGTGACCTTAGTCCTTTATTGTGCAACTCCAGAGTGCCTCTCAGGTGTGGTGGGCAGCCTTTTATACTCTGTCTTGCAGGTACTTTCAGGTCTCCCACCACAGCACCCCTTGTGGTGCACCATTGTACTTATACATTTAATGTATCTGGACAATACATAACATCTCACTCACCCCCCCAGTTCCAAAAACCATTGCCGGTAACCTCGGCCTTGTTCGTCCTGGTTGGTTTGTGAGTGTGAGTCCATGACCATCCACTTCCCTCTTCCCCTCCCACCCCCATGTAGAGATTATGCTTGTGATCCGGTGCAAACATGTGGTATTTGCAGTCCTTACATGGGTGATGAAGTACATGAGTATAACTCCAACAGAAAGCAGGTATATATAGACAGTACATTTGTATGGTACGTATGATATATGGTACAGACGTTATGTCAAAAGGTTGCAGGTGCACTGAACAGTTATTTAATCCCAGCTCCACTGGGTGAGGTACGGTGACAGTATACTGCCCCTTTTTGCCCGAGCTGATGGCTGTGCTGAGACAGGGTATCGCAACTAGTGCGTCGCCTTAGCGGCTCATCTGCAGCGGCTGAACATTGCATGAATCACATAAATTCCGAAATAGCATTGGCTCCTTAAGCATGTTAGTCACGGACCCATTTACCCGTTTACTTGTACCTCGTGATATTAACTCTTTTCATAAATCATTCATATCCATCATTTTAAACACAGTAACCATTCAGCATCAAAATATCAACTCTTATCCTAAATCACTACATCATACAAATCATATTACACATTTAGACTTGCTCTTGCTTTACAAAAGTATTTTTGTGAGAACCGCCAACGGTGTAAGGCCCTTTTAAGGCTCCCGGGTGCATTTCCCTTTTAAGACACCATCTTGTGGTTCACACGAGGCTTCCCTTGGGCGCTGCCATTTTAGTTGTAATGCTTGCTTTTATTCTTTGCAGCCATGAGGCTCGCCACCATCTTGAGCTCGCTGGCCTGACGTTTTGCTTCAGTTAAGAAGGGATAGAGGGGATAAAGAAGACAGAAAAAAAAAGGAAAAATTGCCAAGAACGAGTTGCGGACCTGACTGATACTGCAGCCGCCGGAATGGCTCCTCCCGCCGCCGCTCAAACCAAGGCTCCCAGCAAGAAGAGGAATGTGATGAATGGCTCCCTGAAGCAGATCAAGGGCACGGGTGCCTCGGACTCCCTCAAAATCGCTACGACGGATCCCCAGGGGAAAGAAGGTGAAGAAGCCAGCAGCCAAGAAAGCAGCAGCCAAGAAATCTCCAGTGACGAAAGCAGCAGCCAAGAATGATGCGATCAGTCATAGTCTGTGTGGCCTCCGTAACTGCCGTAACTGCTGCTGTA